>NC_090930.1:744791839-745156725 GCF_040938575.1 Ambystoma mexicanum | reverse complement strand
AATTATTAATTTATTATAAAGTGTGATATATATATATTGTTTACATTCTCAAATAAACCTTTTAAACTTGCAAAACAGAACTACTTCTTGGCTCAGTGGGGTCAGGGGGATTCCAAGATAGGGGTGTTATATAGGGGTAGTCATCCAGAACTCATGAACTGGACATAAAGATATATCAATAAGGGTTTCCATTCAGTATCCCAGACTAGGCATTGACTTAGCGGTAGTGTTGAATTGAATCCTCTTACAAAGTGGGGGCTCGAGCCGGACGTTTGGGTTAGATCTATCACTTGTGCAGATTAATACAGTGTGCCAGCTGACCAGATACACATATCCGGTCGGATCACCACGCTGTGTTACGCTGTAAAGCACTCCTCAAAGGAACGCTCTAAGGAAAAGGTCTGATTTGCAAAAAGAAAATACAAACTTCTGTAAGTCAGGAAGGAACTCAAATTCCAGAATGACGACCTTGGTAGATATGAAAATAGCCAGAGAGCACTTCTTACATAAGCTATTTGTGAGAGGTGAGTGGACTCATCAGGACCAGACGGTCTGGTTGCAGGCAATCGCACCCCAGATCACTGAAACAGGGTCAGATAAATGGAGAGACCAGGGTCCCTTACATGTGGCCCTGAGTGAACTATATATGTCCCCTAAGGCCAGGGATGAGCACAACAAGATTGCCAGGGTAGCGGCATATTTATATTTACATATGGGAGCCATGCAGGACAAATGTGCTGAAGGCCAAGATCTGGCGAGTAGGCAACTGCTGGCATTACAGAAGGTCCAATCTGATCTGGACTCTTCTGAGCAGAGGCTGCAGAGGAGCCAGGAGTCAGAAAATGATAGTAGGCAGTATATCATTAAAATAAAAGAGGACATGGATATACTGCAACAGGAAAAGGCTGACCAGGATACCAGAATTCTGGCCTTGCAGAAGGAACGCCAAGACAGTTTGGACTCCCTACTGCAGAGCCAGAAAAAGCTGGAACAACAGATCAATTTCAACAGGGCATGCACAGAGCAGGTAGCCACCCTGCAAATCCAACTAGACAGAGAGAAAGAGGAGACCAATAAACTGATCCTGAAAGACCTGGATACCCAGGCAGAGTTTGATCAGGAGCGCCAGAAAGCTGGTGCCTTCCAAAGGCAAAGGGACGACCTGACGGTACAGATGCAGACTCTTAGTCAGGAAAGGGACACCTTAGGCCAGGAAGTCTGCCACTTAAAAAGAAAAATGGAAGAAAATCACCTGGCCCACAAGGGACTGGGTGACCTCCAAAAAGAACACCAGGACTTGCTAGAGCACACCAGGAGGGTGGAGGAGGCTCTGGCAAGACAGGAGCAGGCCAGTAGGGATGGGACTCAGGAGGTAACCCTCCTGCAGCAAAGACTGGCCCAGTGCTCCAGGACCAATCGGGAAACGCCGAGAGAGAATGAGGCTCTCTGCCAGCACAATGATAGGCTCCAACAACAGGTAGCAATGCAGGAGAGACTGATAGAGTCTAGTAAGGCCTTAACTGAGGAAATGAAGGCGCAGGCTCTTGCATTTTAACAGGGAGCAGGGGCGGATAGAGACCAGGTTCGCTGGGAAAGGGAAACTCCTGAGCATAACCTCAGGAGCCCTAGTACCAGAGGCCTTTATCTCTCTCAGTCCCTGGACTCTGCCACCCCCATGTCCCCTGGCGCGCATGAGCACCGGGCCACAGGGATGGCAGATTACTATCCAGCCAGAAGCATGGGGCTCATAGGCCAGTACCTCCCAGGAATGGATGGGCGGGCATCCGGGTATGGGAACCCAAGCACAGTGCAATTTAGTGGGGAACCCCAGGAGAATAGACCCATTAAGGGCATCCTGAAAACCTCTGCCCAGTTAGGTCAGTGGGGGGGGGTACCCATAAAATCCTGGCAGCAAGGAGGAATCTGAAGACTCCTCTGAACGGCGCAGGACACAGGAGACCAGGTCCCCACATTCTGCCAGCCAATCCCAGGCTCGCAGAATCCGGGAAAACCTGGAAGATCAGACAGGAACCTCTGGGAGCAGTGCCTCTGAGTCAGAGGATGAATGGACCAGGGTTACCCGAACCAAAAAGGCCAATAAGGCAAAAAGGGCCTTGCTTAAGGACCCATTGAAGCAAATAAAGGCAATAAGGAGTGTCATCACGCCTTATCACAAGAACGCCAAGTATTCTGTTTGGGAACACTTGGAGCTTTACGAGCAAATGATGGAGACTTTCCATTTGAAGGACAGCCAAAGCTGTATTCAATATGTAAAGTGGACCTTCTCACCAGAATACTTCAGTTTCTCTGCGGGGCTGGAGGACCAAAATCATTTAAGATGGTCCACCTATAAGGCGGCCATCTTGAAACATTTTTCTGTTCACAGAAATCCTCAAGAGGCTCGCAAGCAGCCTACAATTTGCAATGTGGGGAGGATCAGGCCCCACAAGAATTTGTGCAAGAACTAAAACGTGCCTTTGCGCAGACCACCAGAAGGGTGCGCACAGACAGCAGAGAATTTGTCAATACATTTTTCCATGCCTTGCCCAAATACATCATGACCCAGCTCGTGAGAGATTTTCACGAGAAAAGATCTTTAGACTGGGTCATTGAACAGGCTACCTGGATCTATGAGGTGCAGAAGCCCATAGAAAATAAAAATAATGCGCCCAAAAACCCCAAAACCAACAGCACCCCTGCTGCTGCTGCCAAGGTGGCAGAGGTAAAGGTTGCCCCCGTTTTAGACTTGGAGATGGGGGGGCCTAAAAACCTACCTGCACCTAATAATCCTAAGCCCAGAAATCCCTCGGGCCAGTCACAGACAGGGAGTCGAGGAGGTAGTCCCACAAATGGGGTCCCCCGCTCCCCTGACTATGTAAGTCCCCGCTACAAGGGAAACCGACCAATCCTGGGTTATGTGTGGACTCCTCCAGCCCAAGGGGGGATCCAGCCAAGCACCTGACCCAGGGAACCTCCTTCCTAACTTCCCCCAGGAGGGCAGAAATTCTCCAAATCCTGTGCAGAACTTTTTCCCCAGGTATCCACCCAATTTCCAGCCCCAAAATCATCCATCCTTCTTTCCCCAATTCCCTGAGCCCAGACAACCTAATCCGGGAGAGGGGAGGCCAAGGGTGGAGGGGTACCAAAATCTTCCCAACCAGGGGTACTACCAGAGAAGGGATAGCTACCCTTCCTGGGATCAGCCCAGGGGAGAAAATAGAGCCCCGTATCAGCCTGAGCGGGTTTCACAACTTGAGCGCCAGGTCCAAAATATGGCACGAGATCTGGGTCACATACTGAGGGCTCAACAGAACCCTCATATGAGCATGCCACCGCAGAATGCCCCAAACTCGGGACCTGGTGCTCCAGAACAATGACGGGGGCAGCACCCCGATAACCCACCGGTTCCCAGGGAGGAGGCACAAGGGGAAGGGGGGTGTAAAGCCTTGGAGGAAGCTTCCTTCCCAACTTGTAAACAGCCCCTGGAAAACCAGGAACCGGAAATAAAATCTCCTACCCCTGAAAGTCTGCCTCCCAAGGAGCAGAGGGGGGGTAGGAGAAACAAAGGACCCAAACAGACCCACTTTGTGGAGGAGGTTCAGGTCTTCCAATTTGAGGGAGAGGGATCCTCAGAAGATCCTGGGAAAAGGATCTTCTCCTTCAGAGATGGGGGAACTCCTCCCAAAGAAAAATGGGTCCCAAGCGATTCCAATCCAGACTGGGGAGATATGGAGACTGAGATACCGCCGCCCATCATCTCATCCCAGAACCCACAACACCAAAATCCCCTGGTTCAAACCCATCCTGGTGACTGCCTCCAAAAAGGGGGGGGCGGCCCGGAACCGGAACCAGGGGAACCCACCCTGGCTCTGATCTCCAGTTGCCAACTTTTTCTTTCAGATTCCCAAGACTCTCCACAGAATTCTGCCCAAATCTCTTCGATAGCAATGTCCAAAACCAGAAAATTAGCCCACCAGTTGTCCAAAAATGTGCATTATCTGTGCCCCCTTGAGGAGAAGGAGGGAAGATACTGTGCCCCGGTACAAATACAGGGGGAGGGTACAATTTTGGCACTGGTGGACACTGGATCCCAAGCTACCCTTCTGTCCAAAAGGGCCTTTGAGGAACTAAATGCAGGAAGGGGGGAGAATTACCGAATTCCTCTCACCTCTCTTCCTGGACAACTGCAGAACTTTGACGGGAAGGAAATTCCCGTTGAGGGGACTGCAGACTTGGACATTAAAATTGGGTGACACAAGGTGAAACACCCGGTCATAGTAGTGACTCCAGAGGGCACCCCTTGTTTAATAGGGAATGACCTCCTGAGAAGGTTCTCACCCCTAATAGATTGTGTAAACAAGGTCCTCTGGACCCAGACTAGCCGACCCATAAAATTAAAACAGAGTGTCAACCATGTTAGTTTAAACGGCACCTGCCACATGGTTGAACAAAAATCTGACCAAGTAGAATTTCACTTCCAGAACAACCAAACTCCAGACGTGACAGTAATGGCAGTAGGACAACAGACTGGTGATGGGGGGTCCTCTCTATTTCTGAAAATCAACCTTCCTTCCAGTTTAAGGTGGTATTCCACACTGGAAGGAAACACTCTGAAATTCTTCACCAATCCACAATCAGAAACTCCCACTCCTATAGTCCAGAAAGATGGGAAATCAGCTCAGAGCCTGGCTGATGTTCAGCAAATTGGAGAGCAGTTGTTCATCCCTGTTCAGTTAAATGATGGGAAGGACTCTGTACTCGCTCGAGTGTGTGTGAACAATGGTAAGAGCTTCATCAGCGAAGCCATGTTCCGCCAACTCCCAAAAGATCCAGCCATTCCCACATTCAAACTGATAGACAAATGGGAAATGGACCTGGAAGCACCTAATTCCAGACAGCTCCTGCCAAGCAGGTGTATGCTCAAAATCTCCATTGGCAACAAGAGCATAGTCCATAATTTTTGGGTCGTGCGAGACGCCACTGCCGCCTTTTACTTAGGCAGTGACATTCTCAATCGATTTGCCATTAGTTTGGACCTAATAAACTTCAAAGCTTGGTCCCGATTAGCGGATAATCCCTTGGGCTTTGATGATCCAGAAAAAGCATTTCGGTCAGCTCAATTGCTACCTTGTGCAGTTGAAATTCAGATTAAAGAGGAAGTCACCATCCCAGAAAGGACCCGACAATTCTCCCTGGAAGCGAAAGTTAAAAGAGGACAACATTTGAAAAACCCTGGTGCTTACATACATCTAAATGCTTCTCTCCAACAGCAAGGGTTGGGGGTAAACCCAACACCATTAGTCAACACAGAACATGACACCATTCCAATAGAGGTGGATAACAGCGACTTAAAGAGTATTACTCTAGCCGCAGGCACCATTATTGGAATGGCGGTTGATGACCGACATTTTTCCATTGATCTAGGAAATGAACTGTTAGGACCAATCCCCAAGGACTGTTTTGACGGTGACAGTGATGGCAACACAACACCAGACAGGATTTTCACCCGGCATGGGGGGAACTTCCTGGTGTACACTTCCTGCCCCTATGGTAAGGAAGATGTGACTTGTGACTTCAGGAGGGATGAGGTGATTTTCCAGGTCCATGAGGGCTGCCTTTCCCACCTGAAGCCTCCAGTCCAAATCAGCACTCTGACCAGGGACTTCTCCACCCAGCTGGAGGAGGCCGCTGAGATAGCAAAACCAGAAGTCTTTCCAGGCTTCAGGCAGATGGTGGAAGAGAGAGTCAACCTAGCTGATGCCTGTGTGACTCTGGAACAGAAGCAAAAGTTGAAACAAGTTTTCTTGGATTTCCAAGATCTCTTTGCGGTAGACTCATATGACTGTGGCCGCACCGACATCCACACAACAACAATCCCCACGGCCCCTGGCATGACTCCAGTGTTTGTGAAGCAATATCGCTTGCCTCTCGCATCAATGGAGTCCCTTACTGAAATAATTAAGAACCTGGAGTCCCGGGGAATAATCCATCCAGTTCACAGCACCTTCAATAACCTGGCTGGGAATATTGAAGCCAAACGGCCAGTGGAGACTCTGCGCCGACCTCAGGGAGCTCAACAAACGGGTCCATACTTCCCGATGGCCTCTGCCCTACATTGACCAAGGGCTGGCCCAGATCAAGGGGTCACAGGTATTCACTGTGATAGACCTGACCAATGGATACTGGACCGTGCCTGTCAGTAGGGAGGACCAATACAAACTGGCTTTTACCTTTGGGGGCCAGCAGTACACATGGACCCGGACTCCCTTCGGATACCTCAACTCCGGCAATTAATTCAACATTTTCCTACATAAGGCCATGCCCGACCTGGGTGCGAGGGGTAACCTGGCTTATGTAGATGATGTCCTCATCAAAAGTTCATCTGTGGAGGAACACATAGCGGAGATCCGTTATGTTCTGACACAGTTGAGGGCCGCCGGAGCAAAACTTTCCTTTCAGAAAGCACAGTGGTGTAGAACCCGTGTTAATTTCTTGGGGCATGACATTACTCCTCAGGGTCTCTGTCCCCAGGAAAAGAAAGTGGAAGCACTTCAGAAACTCAAAGACCCCACAACTCTGCGGGAACTAAGGAGCCTCCTTGGACTGACTAATTACAGCAGAAAGTTCATTGAGGGCTACGCAGAGATCACCAGACCCCTGATTCATCTCCTGAAGGGGGGGGGTCAAGTGGGAATGGGGTCCAGAACAAGCCGAGGCAGTAAGACAACTCAAAAGAAGCCTCTCACAAGCGCCCTGCCTAGCTTACCCTGTCAGAAACAAGGAGTTCTTCCTGGAGACAGGGTTCTCTAATACGTGCTTGACGGCAGTATTATACCAAAAGCATGACAAGGTCAATAAAGTAATCTCCTATGCGAGCAAAACTTTATCCTCTGTGGAGGAAAAATTCAACGATTGTGAGAAGGCACTCCTGGCAACGGGGTGGGCATTGAAGAATTACCGCCCATTTATCCATGGGGAACACATCATAGTGGAGACTCCACACCAGCCTCTGCAATATCTCCAAAGCGACAGAATCCGGGCCGGAAATGTGAGTAATTCCCGAATTACTTCCTGGATTCTGTCAATGCAAGGCTTTCCTGTGGAGGTCAGATATGGCCAAAACAAGAAGAGTCCCCTCGCGCAAGGTCTGGCTGACTTGCATGATTGTGCCACAGAAAACTGTCTCGAGGACGAAAGTCTAAAAATCAAGGACAACATGGAGGCATACCTTAATTCCCCACACAAAAAAAGGACAAGTGTGAGGGAATGCCCACTGTCTATGTGGATGGATGCTCTTACCATGTTGACAACAACGGGGAGAAAGAACTGGTGGCCGGCGTAGGGAATGCATGGGTGAATGAGTCCCCAGAACCCTCCGCTGGATACAAAATTGGTCCCCGAAGTAGTCAGGTGGCAGAATTGATGGCTGTGCATCAAGCCATCCTCACTGCTGTCCAACATCAACTCCACGAACTGGTCAAAATCACAGATTGTGATTATCTACGGAACGGGTTCGTGTAGCACCTGGTTAATTGGAAAACCAGAGGCATGTTATCTGCTAACAACAAACCATTGAAACATGGGAAGTTGATCCAAAACATTGATGATCTGGTCACATCGAATGGGATGACCATCTACTGGAAAAAGATCAAGGGTCATTCCAAAGTAGAGGGACCAGACAAAACTGGAAATGACTTAGCTGATCAGCTGGCCAAAACCGGGGCCATCCAAGGGGATCTAATTGAGATTGAGTCCCTGTTGGGGGAAATCCAGGTCACTGCTATCACTAGGTCCCAGACAAATGCTCACAATGATCTTTCAATTGCACAATCAAGTAAGGAGACCCCTGATGCTGATTTGATTACAGCTCAGAAGGGGGATCCAATTATTGGTAAGTTTTACCAACACCTTGAGGACCCTGAGAACTTCCCCTGACGGATACCAATTACATTGGGAAAGAGGACCCAAGAGTGTTGATGAAATGTCCAAAAATGTTCCGGATCCAAGACGGTTTGTTGGTAAGGAAATCCAAAGCTGGCCACGATCAGTGGGTGGTTCCTACCTCATTCCGAAGCCTGATGCTAAGTCACGCCCATGATGCGGCCACCGCCGGTCATAGGGGGTTTCACACAACATTGGAAATCTTAAGAGAGGTTGCATACTGGCCACACATGGGGCAGGACCTCGACTAATACTTGAAGGGGTGTCTTGTGTGTGCACAATTTCAGCCAACATCCCTCACACACCGGGCGCCTCTCCAAAAGAGGGGAATGACACTCCCATGGTCAGATTTACAAATCGACTTTGTAGGCCCCGTGATTCGCTCCGCTAGGGGGAATAAGTACATGTTGACTGTGACATGCTTGTTTACCAAGTGGGTGGAATTTCTCCCAGCCCCAAACTGCAAGGCAGAAACGGCAGCTGCCTTGATGATTAACCACATCTTTTCCCGTTTTGGTCTACCTCAAAGGATTGAGTCAGACAGAGGTAGCCACTTCACCAGTGAAGTAATGACAAAGATGTGGGAGATACTGGGAGTCAAAAGAAAGCTACATATTGCTTACAGGCCAGCTTCTTCTGGGGCAGTAGAGCGATATAACCGAACCATTGTGAGCATATTAAAGAAGTTTGTGGCAGATTCTGGGCCAAGTTGGGATATCCGATTAACTCTGGTCCTAATGGCCATCAGATCTACCCCTTCATCTGCAACCAAAATTTCACCATTTGAGTTGATGACTGGACGCAAGATGGTGCTTCCGCAGCATTTGCTCTACAGGACCCAAGAGCAGACACTAATAAATGCCTCCACAACTCACGAGTATGTGGAGAATTTAAGGAAACACCTTCAACATGCTTTTGCTTATGCTCAGCGGAATCTAGAAAGATCAGCTGATAGCATGAGGACCCACTATGACCTGAAAACTTCCAGGAAGGAATATCAGGTGGGGGACCGGGTCTATTTATACAATTTCCAAAGGAACCAGGCCAAACAGCGAAAAATTTTGCCTACATGGAAGAGACCCTTTGAGATTATAGACAAGATCTCCCCTGTGGCCTACAAGATCCGCATCCCCAAGGTCGGTTTGGCAGAGGGGGAAGACAAGTGGGTCCACATAAACCAGTTGAAGTGTTGCCATCCCAGGCACACTTTGCAGCAACTGGAGGAGTCCTCTGCAAACCCAGAGGGTACCGCTCCAGAGTAATTCAATTCCAACCCTAAAATATCCTACATATAGCCTATCAAATTCTGTGTTTCTCATGTTTATGTGTTCCTGTCTCTTAATTTAAAAAAATGTGCATGTTCATATCTGTTGAGTTCTAAAATATATATGCCACCCCACTATATCAATGGTGGGGGAGAAATGTCCATGAATAGGTATTGCCGCTCTTCCTTTGTCATCCTAGGAGAAAGAAAACCTGGAGACTGTCCAAGGAGGACGATCCGGAGACTGGGAGCAGAGACCCGAGGGGCCCGGGGTACCGCCCAATCTTCCCATCAGGACCGGCGAGGAGAACCGATCGATCCGACCGGATGGAGAAAAAGATGCTGAACGGTGCCATCTATTGGAAGAAGATGAGGAGAACATCCCAGATCTTGCGAGTTCCATCAGTGAAACAGAATGGCCATCGCAAGAGGGGGGCTTGTGGGATGTTTTTACCCATGCATCCGAGCCCTACAAAAAAAAAAAACCTGTGCATTACTGGCATTGAAAACATCATGATGGCCAGAGCTTCCCAGAAAATGCCCAGGGAAATGCATGAAGAATAGGCTGCCACCCATTTTTGCCGATGTTATGGGCACCGAAGGGCACTGCCTAAAACCACCATTGGACTACCCACACAGTAGCCTGAAACCATTGGGAATGGCAATGCTGATTGCCAAAAGCAACCTAGAACTGTGGGGAATTCATTTTCTTAAATCCCAAAAATGGTTGCATTACCAGTACTCACCACTATCAGAAAGCCGGCGTTTTAAAACCACCAGACTTTTGTGTAAAACTGAATAAATTAACCCAAAGCAGGCCAAAGAAAGACTTACTGAGAGGTGGATACAATGTAAAGTTATATTCTGAAGTGACTTGAAGGTTTATAACAAGACTGGCTGAGCTCTGCAGGTCTGCAGCGGCTTAAACTGAAACTGGATTTAAAATTACCAAAAATCGAAATGTGTAAATAAACTGAGGGACAGACTTGTGACTGCCACATAGTTTGTCACTGTTAAAATGTCATAGTTTTGAGCTTAGAATCAGCATTCTAGCTGCATATGTAAAAATGGTTAGTTTTATTTGAATGCAGAAAACTGGGTAACTAAAAGTGACATTAGCTGGGGCCTGGCTTAAGGAACTGGATTCTACCTGACAACTTCCCCCCAATTGGAGTGAAACTGGATCCACAGCAGTTCTCAGGCCTGGCTGCATTCTGAGGGGAGGTTACCCCTCTCTGATTGAATTACCAAGGGACTGCTAGAGACTAAACAAAGGACCCAGGCAGAGGGTTTATTGGGGGGAGGCCATAAATGGCTTCCTCTTGAACAATGGGCCTTCCAGGGCCCAGGCAGATGGTTTATTGGGGGAATCGTAAAATAGCTTCCTCTTGGCAGAAGCTGGGAGGGGCAGGGTCTCTGAGCTTGGCAGAAACTGGATAAACTGGTTTCTCCACCATGTGACCTGGGAAGACACACCCCTGTTGGCCAGAATATGATTTTAAGAATGATGTATAACTCATGGTGCGGACTTGTCAAAATTATTTAAATGATACCATAATTCTTGTGATTTTTCTGTGCACGTTTTAAGACGCGTTGGGAATTTGTGTGATGTTCTGGGGCAAAACCCTGCTATTTATGTATACTACAGGCTCTGTGTTTAAGCTAGAGACATGGGAATTTACTGGAGTATGTATGGACAGGCCGTGTATATGTGTATAATTTTTAATGAAAAACCAATATTGCAAAACCAGTTAAAAAATGCAAAATGTTGCCGTTTCTGAATGCAAGCTCTTATAAACATCAGAGTTTGAACAGAGTATACCTCATGTGATACGTGATGGGTGCATGTAATTTCAAACCACTGTGTATCTATGAAATATGTCTTTAGGTCAAATATAGATTTGTGGGCAAACTGACCAGGGGAGGATCCTCTGACCCATAAAACCTACAGCATCACCATGACACACATTTCCTTCCCCCAATCAAAGCAGTGCGGAAAGCTTGACCAATGGGCAGTTGAAAGAGGGGCTGGCTAGTGATGCTGCACACACACCCACTTTCAAAAGACATAAAAAGAGCCACTGGAAGCTAGAGAGGAGATTCAAATCCAGTTGCTGCAACGCGCTCTGCCGGACCATACAACATCCAGAAGATACCAGATTCAACACTTAGACTTTAAAACTCCAAAGAACTTGATTCAGAACTCAAAGCAAGGGCCTAAACCCACAAACTGAGAACTCTTCTCAGTAGGCCTCAGCATCCAGCAAACCTAACAGCGGTAGCAGCATCCAGGAGCCGTGCAGATCAGCGCTGGGTCCAGAGAAAGCTGTGCAGAAAGATCCAGAAGCAGTGCTGTACCCAGAGAAAGCAGAGCAGTATCCAGAACCAGAGGCCAGAGATCCAGAGTGACCCAGACCGCTGTTAGCAGAACCAGAGAGCTGACCCAGATCACTGTGAAGTGCCGAGACCAGAACCGGAGTCCAGTCCAAAACCCGACCAGATCCGTGGGGAGGCCTATTTCAAAATATATTGTGAGTACCTAGCAGAACTGTGCAGAACCAATCTCTTAGTTAGAAAAATATAATTCAAACTATTTTAATCTAACCAGAACTGCCTCCTAGAAGTTGTCACTTGTTATTTTGCAAAGCTGTCACCTGTCATTTTCTTGCTGCAAGCTGTAACCAAATCCGAAAAACTACCTTTATTTAATCGTCCGTATCTCTGGAACCGTTTGGGCTAGGAACTTGGTTTAACTTTCCTCTGAAAGCTTAGATTCGCAATTTGGTTAAAAATCCAGCCACATGTGAAAACAGCAGCTTCCTTGCTTTCCTTTGCCAAAAATTTGTTTAACCTGATAGTTACTCCTAGATCCTTGCTAAAGTGAGCCTGAACTCATCCCAAGTATATTTCACTCACCCTGAACCTCCTGAAGGGAATTAAAAGCATTTTCAGCATATTTCTCACTGCATTGTCACCATATTCAAAGCATTTTGCCTGTGTTTCAAAACTCCTATCTGTTGTATAAGCTGCTGGGGGGGAATTGAACTGAATTCTATTTGATTGCATTCCTAAGAACTGTGTGCTCCTCTTTTCATCTTCATCTCCTTACATTGCATAAAGGGGGGGGGGTGAATTGTCCAAGAAAGTGATTACATTGTCTTTTGCTGAAATCCTATCAAGTATTTTCTGTACTGCATTTTCATTCAACATTGCATCCATCTGAACTTATATAAAGCATTCTCTACCACCTTATTCTTCTGTTCCTATTCACAAGTGTGCTAGTGCCAGACTATCCATTATTGATTACTGCTCAGATTAAGTGTGATATTCAATTATTAATTTATTATAAAGTGTGATATATATATATTGTTTACATTCTCAAATAAACCTTTTAAACTTGCAAAACAGAACTACTTCTTGGCTCAGTGGGATCAGGGGGATTCCAAGAGAGGGGTGTTATATAGGGGTAGTCATCCAGAACTCATGAACTGGACATAAAGATATATCAATAAGGGTTTCCATTCAGTATCCCAGACTAGGCATTGACTTAGCGGTAGTGTTGAATTGAATCCTCTTACAAAGTGGGGGCTCGAGTCGGACGTTTGGGTTAGATCTATCACTTGTGCAGATTAATACAGTGTGCCAGCTGACCAGATACACATATCCGGTCGGATCACCACGCTGTGTTACGCTGTAAAGCACTCCTCAAAGGAACGCTCTAAGGAAATGGTCTGATTTGCAAAAAGAAAATACAAACTTCTGTAAGTCAGGAAGGAACTCAAATTCCAGAATGACGACCTTGGTAGATATGAAAATAGCCAGAGAGCACTTCTTACATAAGCTATTTGTGAGAGGTGAGTGGACTCATCAGGACCAGACGGTCTGGTTGCAGGCAATCGCACCCCAGATCACTGAAACAGGGTCAGATAAATGGAGAGACCAGGGTCCCTTACATGTGGCCCTGAGTGAACTATATATGTCCCCTAAGGCCAAGGATGAGCACAACAAGATTGCCAGGGTAGCGGCATATTTATATTTACATATGGGAGCCATGCAGGACAAATGTGCTGAAGGCCAAGATCTGGCGAGTAGGCAACTGCTGGCATTACAGAAGGTCCAATCTGATCTGGACTCTTCTGAGCAGAGGCTGCAGAGGAGCCAGGAGTCAGAAAATGATAGTAGGCAGTATATCATTAAAATAAAAGAGGACATGGATATACTGCAACAGGAAAAGGCTGACCAGGATACCAGAATTCTGGCCTTGCAGAAGGAACGCCAAGACAGTTTGGACTCCCTACTGCAGAGCCAGAAAAAGCTGGAGCAACAGATCAATTTCAACAGGGCATGCACAGAGCAGGTAGCCACCCTGCAAATCCAACTAGACAGAGAGAAAGAGGAGACCAATAAACTGATCCTGAAAGACCTGGATACCCAGGCAGAGTTTGATCAGGAGCGCCAGAAAGCTGGTGCCTTCCAAAGGCAAAGGGACGACCTGACGGTACAGATGCAGACTCTTAGTCAGGAAAGGGACACCTTAGGCCAGGAAGTCTGCCACTTAAAAAGAAAAATGGAAGAAAATCACCTGGCCCACCAGGGACTGGGTGACCTCCAAAAAGAACACCAGGACTTGCTAGAGCACACCAGGAGGGTGGAGGAGGCTCTGGCAAGACAGGAGCAGGCCAGTAGGGATGGGACTCAGGAGGTAACCCTCCTGCAGCAAAGACTGGCCCAGTGCTCCAGGACCAATCAGGAAACGCAGAGAGAGAATGAGGCTCTCTGCCAGCACAATGATAGGCTCCAACAACAGGTAGCAATGCAGGAGAGACTGATAGAGTCTAGTAAGGCCTTAACTGAGGAAATGAAGGCGCAGGCTCTTGCATTTCAACAGGGAGCAGGGGCGGATAGAGACCAGGTTCGCTGGGAAAGGGAAACTCCTGAGCCTAACCTCAGGAGCCCTAGTACCAGAGGCCTTTATCTCTCTCAGTCCCTGGACTCTGCCACCCCCATGTCTCCTGGCGCGCATGAGCACCGGGCCACAGGGATGGCAGATTACTATCCAGCCAGAAGCATGGGGCTCATAGGCCAGTACCTCCCAGGAATGGATGGGCGGGCATCCGGGTATGGGCACCCAAGCACAGTGCAATTTAGTGGGGAACCCCAGGAGAATAGGCCCATTAAGGGCATCCTGAAAACTTCTGCCCAGTTAGGTCAGTGGGGGGGGTACCCATAAAATCCTGGCAGCAAGGAGGAATCTGAAGACTCCTCTGAACGGCGCAGGACACAGGAGACCAGGTCCCCACATTCTGCCAGCCAATCCCAGACTCGCAGAATCCAGGAAAACCTGGAAGATCAGACAGGAACCTCTGGGAGCTGTGCCTCTGAGTCAGAGGATGAATGGACCAGGGTTACCCGAACCAAAAAGGCCAATAAGGCAAAAAGGGCCTTGCTTAAGGACCCATTGAAGCAAATAATGGCAATAAGGAGTGTCATCACGCCTTATCACAAGAACGCCAAGTATTCTGTTTGGGAACACTTGGAGCTTTACGAGCAAATGATGGAGACTTTCCATTTGAAGGACCGCCAAAGCTGTATTCAATATGTAAAGTGGACCTTCTCACCAGAATACTTCAGTTTCTCTGCGGGGCTGGAGGACCAAAATCATTTAAGATGGTCCACCTATAAGGCGGCCATCTTGAAACATTTTTCTGTTCACAGAAATCCTCAAGAGGCTCGCAAGCAGCCTACAATTTGCAATGTGGGGAGGATCAGGCCCCACAAGAATTCGTGCAAGAACTAAAACGTGCCTTTGCGCAGACCACCAGAAGGGTGCGCACAGACAGCAGAGAATTTGTCAATACATTTTTCCATGCCTTGCCCAAATACATCATGACCCAGCTCGTGAGAGATTTTCACGAGAAAAGATCTTTAGACTGGGTCATTGAACAGGCTACCCGGATCTATGAGGTGCAGAAGCCCATAGAAAATAAAAATAATGCGCCCAAAAACCCCAAAACCAACAGCACCCCTGCTGCTGCTGCCAAGGTGGCAGAGGTAAAGGTTGCCCCCGTTTTAGACTTGGAGATGGGGGGGGCTAAAAACCTACCTGCATCTAATAATCCTAAGCCCAGAAATCCCTCGGGCCAGTCACAGACAGGGAGTCGAGGAGGTAGTCCCACAAATGGGGTCCCCCGCTCCCCTGACTATGTAAGTCCCCGCTACAAGGGAAACCGACCAATCCTGGGTTATGTGTGGACTCCTCCAGCCCAAGGGGGCGGGTCCAGCCAAGCACCTGCCCAGGGAACTTCCCTCCTAACTTCCCCCAGGAGGGCAGAAATTCTCCAAATCCTGGGCAGAACTTTTTCCCCAGGTATCCACCCAATTTCCAGCCCCAAAATCATCCATCCTTCTTTCCCCAATTCCCTGAGCCCAGACAACCTAATCCGGGAGAGGGGAGGCCAAGGGTGGAGGGGTACCAAAATCTTCCCAACCAGGGGTACTACCAGAGAAGGGATAGCTACCCTTCCCGGGATCAGCCCAGGGGAGAAAATAGAGCCCCGTATCAGCCTGAGCGGGTTTCACAACTTGAGCGCCAGGTCCAAAATATGGCACGAAATCTGGGTCACATACTGAGGGCTCAACAGAACCCTCAGATGAGCATGCCACCGCAGAATGCCCCAAACTCGGGACCTGGTGCTCCAGAACAATGATGGGGGCAGCAGCCCGATAACCCACCGGTTCCCAGGGAGGTGGCACAAGGGGAAGGGGGGTGTAAAGCCTTGGAGGAAGCTTCCTTCCCAACTTGTAAACAGCCCCTGGAAAACCAGGAACCGGAAATAAAATCTCCTACCCCTGAAAGTCTGCCTCCCAAGGAGCAGAGGGGGGGTAGGAGAAACAAAGGACCCAAACAGACCCACTTTGTGGAGGAGGTTCAGGTCTTCCAATTTGAGGGAGAAGGATCCTCAGAAGATCCTGGGAAAAGGATCTTCTCCTTCAGAGATGGGGGAACTCCTCCCAAAGAAAAATGGGTCCCAAGCGATTCCAATCCAGACTGGGGAGATATGGAGACTGAGCTACCGCCGCCCATCATCTCATCCCAGAACCCACAACACCAAAATCCCCTGGTTCAAACCCATCCTGGTGACTGCCTCCAAAAAGGGCGGGGCGGCCCGGAACCGGAACCAGGGGAACCCACCCTAGCTCTGATCTCCAGTTGCCAACTTTTTCTTTCAGATTCCCAAGACTCTCCACAGAATTCTGCCCAAATCTCTTCGCTAGCAATGTCCAAAACCAGAAAATTAGCCCACCAGTTGTCCAAAAATGTGCATTATCTGTGCCCCCTTAAGGAGAAGGAGGGAAGATACTATGCCCCGGTACAAATACAGGGGGAGGGTACAATTTTGGCACTGGTGGACACTGGATCCCAAGCTACCCTTCTGTCCAAAAGGGCCTTTGAGGAACTAAATGCAGGAAGGGGGGAGAATTACCGAATTCCTCTCACCTCTCTTCCTGGACAACTGCAGAACTTTGACGGGAAGGAAATTCCCGTTGAGGGGACTGCAGACTTGGACATTAAAATTGGGCGACACAAGGTGAAACACCCGGTCATAGTAGTGACTCCAGAGGGCACACCTTGTTTAATAGGGAATGACCTCCTGAGAAGGTTCTCACCCCTAATAGATTGTGTAAACAAGGTCCTCTGGACCCAGACTAGCCGACCCATAAAATTAAAACAGAGTGTCAACCATGTTAGTTTAAACGGCACCTGCCACATGGTTGAACAAAAATCTGACCAAGTAGAATTTCACTTCCAGAACAACCAAACTCCAGACGTGACAGTAATGGCAGTAGGACAACAGACTGGTGATGGGGGGTCCTCTCTATTTCTGAAAATCAACCTTCCTTCCAGTTTAAGGTGGTATTCCACACTGGAAGGAAACACTCTGAAATTCTTCACCAATCCACAATCAGAAACTCCCACTCCTATAGTCCAGAAAGATGGGAAATCAGCTCAGAGCCTGGCTGATGTTCAGCACATTGGAGAGCAGTTGTTCATCCCTGTTAAGTTAAATGATGGGAAGGACTCTGTACTCGCTCGAGTGTGTGTGAACAATGGTAAGAGCTTCATCAGCAAAGCCATGTTCCGCCAACTCCCAAAAGATCCAGCCATTCCCACATTCAAACCGATAGACAAATGGGAAATGGACCTGGAAGCACCTAATTCCAAACAGCTCCTGCCAAGCAGGTGTATGCTCAAAATCTCCATTGGCAACAAGAGCATAGTCCATAATTGTTGGGTCGTGCGAGACGCCACTGCCGCCTTTTACTTAGGCAGTGACATTCTCAATCGCTTTGCCATTAGTTTGGACCTAATAAACTTCAAAGCTTGGTCCCGATTAGCGGATAATCCCTTGGGCTTTGATGATCCAGAAAAAGCATTTAGGTCAGCTCAATTGCTACCTTGTGCAGTTGAAATTCAGATTAAAGAGGAAGTCACCATCCCAGAAAGGACCCGACAATTCTCCCTGGAAGTGAAAGTTAAAAGAGGACAACATTTGAAAAACCCTGATGCTTACATACATCTAAATGCTTCTCTCCAACAGCAAGGGTTGGGGGTAAACCCAACACCATTAGTCAACACAGAACATGACACCATTCCAATAGAGGTGGATAACAGCGACTTAAAGAGTATTACTCTAGCCGCAGGCACCATTATTGGAATGGCGGTTGATGACCGTCATTTTTCCATTGATCTAGGAAATGAACTGTTAGGACCAATCCCCAAGGACTGTTTTGACGGTGACAGTGATGGCAACACAACACCAGATAGGATTTTCATCCGGCATGGGGGGAAATTCCTGGCCCTATGGTAAGGAAGATGTGACTTGTGACTTCAGGAGGGAGGAGGTGATTTTCCAGGTCCATGAGGGCTGCCTTTCCCACCTGAAGCCTCCGGTCCAAATCAGCACTCTGACCAGGGACTTCTCCACCCAGCTGGAGGAGGGCGCTGAGATAGCAAAACCAGAAGTCTTTCCAGGCTTCAGGCAGATGGTGGAAGAGAGAGTCAACCTAGCTGATGCCTGTGTGACTCTGGAACAGAAGCAAAAGTTGAAACAAGTTTTCTTGGATTTCCAAGATCTCTTTGTGGTAGACTCATATGACTGTGGCCGCACCGACATCCACACAAAAACAATCCCCACGGACCCTGGCATGACTCCAGTGTTTGTGAAGCAATATCGCTTGCCTCTCACATCAATGGAGTCCCTTACTGAAATAATTAAGAACCTGGAGTCCCGGGGAATAATCCATCCAGTTCACAGCACCTTCAATAACCCGGTGCTGGGAATATTGAAGCCAAACGGCCAGTGGAGACTCTGCGCCGACCTCAGGGAGCTCAACAAACGGGTCCATACTTCCCGATGGCCTCTGCCCTACATTGACCAAGGGCTGGCCCAGATCAAGGGGTCACAGGTATTCACTGCGATAGACCTGACCAATGGATACTGGACTGTGCCTGTCAGTAGGGAGGACCAATACAAACTGGCTTTTACCTTTGGGGGCCAGCAGTACACATGGACCCGGACTCCCTTCGGATACCTCAACTCCGGCAATTAATTCAACATTTTCCTACATAAGGCCATGCCCGACCTGTGTGCGAGGGGTAACCTGGCTTATGTAGATGATGTCCTCATCAAAAGTTCATCTGTGGAGGAACACATAGCGGAGATCCGTTATGTTCTGACACAGTTGAGGGCCGCCGGAGCAAAACTTTCCTTTCAGAAAGCACAGTGGTGTAGAACCCGTGTTAATTTCTTGGGGCATGAGATTACTCCTCAGGGTCTCTGTCCCCAGGAAAAGAAAGTGGAAGCACTTCAGAAACTGAAAAACCCCACAACTCTGCGGGAACTAAGGAGCCTCCTTGGACTGACTAATTACAGCAGAAAGTTCATTGAGGGCTACGCAGAGATCACCAGACCCCTGATTCATCTCCTGAAGGGGGGGGGTCAAGTGGGAATGGGGTCCAGAACAAGCCGAGGCAGTAAGACAACTCAAAAGAAGCCTCTCACAAGCGCCCTGCCTAGCTTACCCTGTCAGAAACAAGGAGTTCTTCCTGGAGACAGGGTTCTCTAATACGTGCTTGACGGCAGTATTATACCAAAAGCATGACAAGGTTAATAAAGTAATCTCCTATGCGAGCAAAACTTTATCCTCTGTGGAGGAAAAATTCAACGATTGTGAGAAGGCACTCCTGGCAACGGTGTGGGCATTGAAGAATTACCGCCCGTTTATCCATGGGGAACACATCATAGTGGAGACTCCACACCAGCCTCTGCCATATCTCCAAAGCGACAGAATCCGGGCCGGAAATGTGAGTAATTCCCGAATTACTTCCTGGATTCTGTCAATGCAAGGCTTTCCTGTGGAGGTCAGATATGGCCAAAACAAGAAGAGTCCCCTCGCGCAAGGTCTGGCTGACTTGCATGATTGTGCCAGAGAAAACTGTCTCGAGGACGAAAGTCTAAAAATCAAGGACAACATGGAGGCATACCTTAATTCCCCACACAAAGTCTTTGAAGAGGACAAGTGTGAGGGAATGCCCACTGTCTATGTGGATGGATGCTCTTACCATGTTGACAACAACGGGGAGAAAGAACTGGTGGCCGGCGTAGGGAATGCATGGGTGAATGAGTCCCCAGAACACTCCGCTGGATACAAAATTGGTCCCCGAAGTAGTCAGGTGGCAGAATTGATGGCTGTGCATCAAGCCATCCTCACTGCTGTCCAACATCAACTCCACGAACTGGACAAAATCACAGATTGTGATTATGTACGGAACGGGTTCGTGGAGCACCTGGTTAATTGGAAAACCAGAGGCATGTTATGTGCTAACAACAAACCATTGAAACATGGGAAGTTGATCCAAAACATTGATGATCTGGTCACATCGAATGGGATGACCATCTACTGGAAAAAGATCAAGGGTCATTCCAAAGTAGAGGGACCAGACAAAACTGGAAATGACTTAGCTGATCAGCTGGCCAAAACCGGGGCCATCCAAGGGGATCTAATTGAGATTGAGTCCCTGTTGGGGGAAATCCACTGCTATCACTAGGTCCCAGACAAATGCTCACAATGATCTTTCAATTGCACAATGGAGTAAGGAGACCCCTGATGCTGATTTGATTACAGCTCAGAAGGGGGATCCAATTATTGGTAAGTTTTACCAACACCTTGAGGACCCTGAGAACTTTCCCCTGACGGATACCAATTACATTGGGAAAGAGGACCTAAGAGTGTTGATGAAATGTCCAAAAATGTTCCGGATCCAAGACGGTTTGTTGGTAAGGAAATCCAAAGCTGGCCACGATCAGTGGGTGGTTCCTACCTCATTCCGAAGCCTGATGCTAAGTCACGCCCATGATGCGGCCACCGCCGGTCATAGGGGGTTTCACATAACATTGGAAATCTTAAGAGAGGTTGCATACTGGCCACACATGGGGCAGGACCTCGACCAATACTTGAAGGGGTGTCTTGTGTGTGCACAATTTCAGCCAACATCCCTCACACACCGGGCGCCTCTCCAAACGAGGGGAATGACACTCCCATGGTCAGATTTACAAATCGACTTTGTAGGCCCCGTGATTCGCTCCGCTAGGGGGAATAAGTACATGTTGACTGTGACATGCTTGTTTACCAAGTGGGTGGAATTTCTCCCAGCCCCAAACTGCAAGGCAGAAACGGCAGCTGCCTTGATGATTAACCACATCTTTTCCCGTTTTGGTCTACCTCAAAGGATTGAGTCAGACAGAGGTAGCCACTTCACCAGTGAAGTAATGACAAAGATGTGGGAGATACTGGGAGTCAAAAGAAAGCTACATATTGCTTACAGGCCAGCTTCTTCTGGGGCAGTAGAGCGATATAACCGAACCATTGTGAGCATATTAAAGAAGTTTGTGGCAGATTCTGGGCCAAGTTGGGATATCCGATTAACTCTGGTCCTAATGGCCATCAGATCTACCCCTTCATCTGCAACCAAAATGTCACCATTTGAGTTGATGACTGGACGCAAGATGGTGCTTCCGCAGCATTTGCTCTACAGGACCCAAGAGCAGACACTAATAAATGCCTCCACAACTCACGAGTATGTGGAGAATTTAAGGAAACACCTTCAACATGCTTTTGCTTATGCTCAGCGGAATCTAGAAAGATCAGCTGATAGCATGAAGACCCACTATGACCTGAAAACTTCCAGGAAGGAATATCAGGTGGGGGACCGGGTCTATTTATACAATTTCCAAAGGAACCAGGCCAAACAGCGAAAAATTTTGCCTACATGGAAGGGACCCTTTGAGATTATAGACAAGATCTCCCCTGTGGCCTACAAGATCCGCATCCCCAAGGTCGGTTTGGCAGAGGGGGAAGACAAGTGGGTCCACATAAACCAGTTGAAGTGTTTCCATCCCAGGCACACTTTGCAGCAACTGGAGGAGTCCTCTGCAATCCCAGAGGGTACCGCTCCAGAGTAATTCAATTCCAACCCTAAAATATCCTACATATAGCCTATCAAATTCTGTGTTTCTCACGTTTATGTGTTCCTGTCTCTTAATTTAAAAAAATGTGCATGTTCATATCTGTTGAGTTCTAAAATATATATGCCACCCCACTATATCAATGGTGGGGGAGAAATGTCCATGAATAGGTATTGCCGCTCTTCCTTTGTCATCCTAGGAGAAAGAAAACCTGGAGACTGTCCAAGGAGGATGATCCGGAGACTGGGAGCAGAGACCCGAGGGGCCCGGGGTACCGCCCAATCTTCCCATCAGGACCGGCGAGGAGAACCGATCGATCGACCGGATGGAGGAAAAGATGCTGAACTGTGCCATCTATTGGAAGAAGATGATCAGAACATCCCAGATCTTGCGAGTTCCATCAGTGAAACAGAATGGCCATCGCAAGAGGGGGGCTTGTGGGATGTTTTTACCCATGGATCCGAGCCCTACAAAAAAAAAAAACCTGTGCATTACTGGCATTGAAAACATCATGATGGCCAGAGCTTCCCAGAAAATGCCCAGGGAAATGCATGAAGAATAGGCTGCCACCCATTTTTGCCGATGTTATGGGCACCGAAGGGCACTGCCTAAAACCACCATTGGACTACCCACACAGTAGCCTGAAACCATTGGGAATGGCAATGCTGATTGCCAAAAGCAACCTAGAACTGTGGGGAATTCATTTTCTTAAATCCCCAAAATGGTTGCATTACCAGTACTCACCACTATCAGAAAGCCGGCGTTTTAAAACCACCAGACTTTTGTGTAAAACTGAATAAATGAACCCAAAGCAGGCCAAAGAAAGACTTACTGAGAGGTGGATACAATGTAAAGTTATATTCTGAAGTGACTTGAAGGTTTATAACAAGACTGGCTGAGCTCTGCAGGTCTGCAGCGGCTTAAACTGAAAGTGGATTTAAAATTACCAAAAATCGAAATGTGTAAATAAACTGAGGGACAGACTTGTGACTGCCACATAGTTTGTCACTGTTAAAATGTCATAGTTTTGAGCTTAGAATCAGCATTCTAGCTGCATATGTAAAAATTGTTAGTTTTATTTGAATGCAGAAAACTGGGTAACTAAAAGTGACATTAGCTGGGGCCTGGCTTAAGGAACTGGATTCTGCCTGACAACTTCCCCCCAATTGGAGTGAAACTGGATCCACAGCAGTTCTCAGGCCTGGCTGCATTCTGAGGGGAGGTTACCCCTCTCTGATTGAATTACCAAGGGACTGCTAGAGACTAAACAAAGGACCCAGGCAGAGGGTTTATTGGGGGGAGGCCATAAATGGCTTCCTCTTGAACAATGGGCCTTCCAGGGCCCAGGCAGATGGTTTATTGGGGGAATCGTAAAATAGCTTCCTCTTGGCAGAAGCTGGGAGGGGCAGGGTCTCTGAGCTTGGCAGAAACTGGATAAACTGGTTTCTCCACCATGTGACCTGGGAAGACACACCCCTGTTGGCCATGGTGCGGACTTGTCAAAATTGTTTAAATGATACCATAATTCTTGTGATTTTTCTGTGCACGTTTTAAGACGCGTTGGGAATTTGTGTGATGTTCTGGGGCAAAACCCTGCTATTTATGTATACTACAGACTCTGTGTTTAAGCTAGAGACATGGGAATTTACTGGAGTATGTATGGACAGGCCGTGTATATGTGTATAATTTTTAATGAAAAAACAATATTGCAAAACCAGTTAAAAAATGCAAAATGTTGCCGTTTCTGAATGCAAGCTCTTATAAACATCAGAGTTTGAACAGAGTATACCTCATGTGATACGTGATGGGTGCATGTAATTTCAAACCACTGTGTATCTATGAAATATGTCTTTAGGTCAAATATAGATTTGTGGGCAAACTGACCAGGGGAGGATCCTCTGACCCATAAAACCTACAGCATCACCATGACACACATTTCCTTCCCCCAATCATAGCAGTGCGGAAAGCTTGACCAATGGGCAGTTGAAAGAGGGGCTGGCTAGTGATGCTGCACACACATCCACTTTCAAAAGACATAAAAAGAGCCACTGGAAGCTAGAGAGGAGATTCAAATCCAGTTGCTGCAACGCGCTCTGCCGGACCATACAACATCCAGAAGATACCAGATTCAACACTTAGACTTTAAAACTCCAAAGAACTTGATTCAGAACTCAAAGCAAGGGCCTAAACCCACAAACTGAGAACTCTTCTCAGTAGGCCTCAGCATCCAGCAAACCTAACAGCGGTAGCAGCATCCAGGAGCCGTGCAGATCAGCGCTGGGTCCAGAGAAAGCTGTGCAGAAAGATCCAGAAGCAGTGCTGTACCCAGAGAAAGCAGAGCAGTATCCAGAACCAGAGGCCAGAGATCCAGAGTGACCCAGACCGCTGTTAGCAGAACCAGAGAGCTGACCCAGATCACTGTGAAGTGCCGAGACCTGAACCGGAGTCCAGTCCAAAACCCGACCAGATCCGTGGGGAGGCCTATTTCAAAATATATTGTGAGTACCTAGCAGAACTGTGCAGAACCAATCTCTTAGTTAAAAAAATATAATTCAAACTATTTTAATCTAACCAGAACTGCCTTCTAGAAGTTGTCACTTGTTATTTTGCAAAGCTGTCACCTGTCATTTTCTTGCTGCAAGCTGTAACCTGTCGCTTTGAACTTTTAAAATTTCAAATCCGAAAAACTACCTTTATTTAATCGTCCGTATCTCTGGAACCGTTTGGGCTAGGAACTTGGTTTAACTTTCCTCTGAAAGCTTAGAACCTCAGCTTTTCAACAAGCTTAGAACCGACTTGCTACTCCTTATAAGTTTGCCGTAATCGTGATTCACGCATTCGCAAATTTTGCCGCGATTCGCGATTTGGTTAAAAATCCAGCCATGTGTGAAAACAGCAGCTTCCTTGCTTTCCTTTGCCAAAAATTCGTTTAACCTGATAGTTACTCCTAGATCCTTGCTAAAGTGAGCCTGAACTCATATTAAGTATATTTCACTCACCCTGAACCTCCTGAAGGGAATTAAAAGCATTTTCAGCATATTTCTCACTGCATTGTCACCATATTCAAAGCATTTTGCCTGTGTTTCAAAACTCCTATCTGTTGTATAAGCTGCTGGGGGGGAATTGAACTGAATTCTATTTGATTGCATTCCTAAGAACTGTGTGCTCGTCTTTTCATCTTCATCTCCTTACATTGCATAAGGGGGCGGGGTGAATTGTCCAAGAAAGTGATTACATTGTCTTTTGCTGAAATCCTATCAAGTATTTTCTGTACTGCATTTTCATTCAACATTGCATCCATCTGAACTTATATAAAGCATTCTCTACCACCTTATTCTTCTGTTCCTATTCACAAGTGTGCTAGTGCCAGACTATCCATTATTGATTACTGCTCAGATGAAGTGTGATATTCAATTATTAATTTATTATAAAGTGTGATATATATATATATATATTGTTTACATTCTCAAATAAACCTTTTAAACTTGCAAAACAGAACTACTTATTGGCTCAGTGGGGTCAGGGGGATTCCAAGAGAGGGGTGTTATATAGGGGTAGTCATCCAGAACTCATGAACTGGACATAAAGATATATCAATAAGGGTTTCCATTCAGTATCCCAGACTAGGCATTGACTTAGCGGTAGTGTTGAATTGAATCCTCTTACAGCATTTGGAAAGGTGACATCCATGTGAACACATTGGTGGTCAAGCGGTGAGCTGCTATGGCTTCTTTAACTGTTTTATGGGGACACATACCTGCTGCACTGGCTATTTCTAAGGCTCCTTTGATGAATCTAATAGCACGCTCTACTAATCCGTTTGCTTGTGGGTGGTAGAGACTGGCTCTCAACTGCTCAATGTTGTGCTTCCTTAGAAATCCTTCCATGTCCCTCAAAATCAGCTGGACGGCATTGTCTGTGACTATTTCTTTGGGCAAGTCTTCCCTCTGGAACACTAAATTTAACACTTCAATCACGATGGTCATGGTGATGTCAGGTACAAATTCTACCTCAACCCATTTGGACAGGTAATCTACTAGGACTACCTGGTACTTGTGGTCCAGCAACATGGCATCCAGGGTGCCAATGAAGTCTATGACCAAGAGCCAGACAGCTTCTGCCGGAATGCTTCACATGATCGTCGCTGGGTTCGAAACTAAAGGATATTCTGCTTCGACAATATGGTTCAGCTGTTGCTAGTCCTGTATAAAATGCCATGACCCTCCTGTTGCTTTCTTAACAGGGTACACAGCCATGTTACATGGTGATTCTGATGGCATTAGGATGCCTTGCTTTACTAGTGCTGCAATGGTCTCATATATGCCCTTGTCTTCCTGCATTGAGAGTGGGTATTGTTTCACGGGTGGTAGAATCACTCCTGGCTTCAGCTTGATCTTCCCCACTTCCACCCCCATCAGAAGCCCCACATCATAGGGACTAGAGGTTACCTTGACCAAATCCTCCTTGAGAAAGGTTGGCGGTGCCTTCAGCGCCATCGCCATTCTCTGTGTTACCTCCCTGTAATGTATCCTCACCCAGTAACCGTGTGGTAAGAAGCGTATGATCCCCCTTTACACGGTGCAGGCCGTTTGAGAATAGTGTATTTAGAGACCCTTTGGTCTCGGTGGCGTATAGTCTAATAATTTATCCCTTGTTCTTTCTATTTTTTTTGGGTACTACAACAGGATACGTTTGTAACGGTTGGGGCACTGTAGAGTGATGGCCTCCCAATCCGAAAAATGCTTAGCATACAATGATGAATAGGTGCGCAAACTGATGGAATCATTACCAATAATGGGCCTTGATAAAGATCTAGACATTCTGAACAAAGACGATCAATGGGATGAACTTGCCCAATTAAGGAAGAGGTTAATAAGAACCGAACTTCATGCCATTATCATGTTAGAATATGTTAAAAATCAGGCACTACCACAAGGACTGATTGTGAAAAATGAACCAAGATTATTCTTGGACAACAATGACTTCAAACTCAAATGGAGTTATATCTCCAATAAATGCGGTCGAGATTGGCTAATCTTAATAATAGAGACAGCACAGGAAACTGCAAAGAAAATTGAAATCGATTTGAAGTCATTAGAAGAAGAAATCAAAAAGAAATTTGAGGTGGAAGCGTTCAAGAGTAGCTTAGAAAAACATTTGAAAGAAATGCAAGACTTCAAGACAGAGACAATCACAGAGAGAGTGAAACGAATGAAAAAGGATATACAGACCTTCACACATGAGAAGGCTTTTGTATATACTGATAAAGACCACAAATTTGGAGATCCTAAACCAGGGCAATATCCCAACCAAAAACAAAATCGTAGAGTCCGTTTCAGAAATACCTCCTACAGTTCAAGTGGTGGCTCGGAGGATAATGAAGAATACAACAGAAGGGGTGGTACTAATGGTGAAGGAGACAATAGATCCAATCGAGCACGTGGCACAAGAGGTAATAACCGTGGAAAAAATGGACAAAGATAGCCTTTTTTAGAAAGAGGCGATGCTCAAAGACAGTGGGCTCCAGACCGAATGCAGACCCGGAGCCACAGGGGTTGGTAGTTAATCTTTCCTCCATATCTCTCACAGATAAAGAAATATCGGTTCTAAACAAGGGTTTAAATTTTGTAATATCAAAATATCATAATCCTTTTGAATTTAGAATTGAGTTCCAACAGTTTATGAGAAAAGTCCATCTCAAAGAGTTTTTCATGGAGAATTCCTTTGGTGAAAATAGCAACCATAGTGGCCTTAGAAACCCCTCTACTTTTTGCGCTCCATCCTCCTCGCACTCTCCGGAGTCCATTGTTTTTGAAAAAAAAGTGTTAGAAGAGATTAGAGCTCTGGAATCCAAAGGGGTTCCAAAACACTCAAATTTGAGTAAAAATGAACAAGTCATCCTTAAATCTCTGGGCACTAATCAAAACATTGTCATCCGTCAGGCGGATAAGGGAGGAGCCATAGTAGTGTTAAACAGAACTGATTATATAGCAGAATGTCTCAAACTCCTCTCAGATACCAACCACTATCTGAAAATTGATAGGGATCCTAGTGAGGAACTATCGGTTATTATCAAAGACAAAGTCATTAAAGCTATAGATATGAAATTTATCAGCAAACAAGAAGGGGAATTCCTAATGAGGAACAATGGCAGAGTACCTATTTTTTACACGTTGCCGAAGATTCATAAAAGCTTGGAAAACCCTCCGGGAAGACCTATTGTCTCGGGTATTAACTCCCTTTTAGAACCCCTATCCAAATATGTTGACTTATATCTTAGACCTTTCATACCCATTATGAGGAGCTATGTCAAAGATACGACGGATGCCATTAACAGGATAGAGGGAAATGTGTTTGATCCCAACGTCAACCTATTAATATGTTTGGATATACAAGCCCTTTATACTAACATACCACAACGTGCCACGCTAGAGGTGGTTGAGGAAACACTTCTCCAAAGGGAGGACGACCACCCAGTTCCCAACTCTTTCATCAAATGGTGCACAGAGATGGCACTCACCAACAATTTTTTCCAGTTTATGGGCCAATTCTACATGCAAGTGGAAGGTACTGCTATGGGAGCCGCTATGGCTCCCAATTTAGCAAACCTCTATGTCAATATGTTTGAGGAGACTGTCATCTATCGTAGCTTAAACCCATACCAAAATAACATCCTGTGCTGGTTGAGATACATAGATGTTATTTTCATTATTTGGAAGGGGAGTAGGGATGAAGCCAAGCAATTTCTCACTTGGTTGAATGAACAAAACAGATATCTGAAATTCACTATGAATATGAGTAACATTCTAGTTAATTTTTTAGATATATCTATATACCATCATCGAGGCCTCCTGCTGATCAAACCCTACACCAAAGACACAGACAAAAATGCTCTCCTCCATTTCAATAGTCACCATGCTCAACATGTTAAGACTAACTTACCGTTTGGACAATTTTTACGTATTAAAAAAAATAGTAGTACAAATGAATCCTATGAAGATGGGGCTAACAAACTGATTGAGAAATTAACCAAGCGAGGCTATCCTAAACGGCTAGTGAAGGATGCAGCAAGAAGGGCATTTAATAACAACAGGGAGGCCCTCTTAGACCAACAACTTCACAGAAATCGAGAGAACAAGGAAACCCAGCTGGTATTTGTGAACACCTTTAGTAACCTATCCTATAAGATTAAGGGCATTATAAACAGGAATTGGAAGAAAGTGATGACTAAAGAATGTGCAAAACCCCTCATAGCGTTCAAAAAAAGCACCACGATACGCAATCTAGTGATGAGAAACGAGATAGGCAGCACTAGAATAAGGGAACCCCAACAGACAAGATTATGGGATCTCCCACCAGTAACAGGGCACCATCCGTGTGGAAATTGCACTATGTGCGCACAGACCAGAAAAACAACAACAGTAGACTTAGGTCTTGAAAGGGAATGGAAGATTATTGAACATACCAATTGTAATACAGAAAATGTGGTATATGTTATCAAATGCCCATGTCAACTGATTTACATTGGCCAAACAATGAGAAAATGTAAAACGAGAATGATAGAGCACAAAAGCTGCATCAAAAATAAGGTGGCTCAAGCACCACTAGTTAAACACTTTGTGGAAAATAATCACAAATATAGTGATTTTAATTGGACCATCTTAAAACACATAAGAGGCAAAACACAAGAACAAGTAAACAAAAAATTACTAAGCCTTGAACAGAAACTTATTTTTTTGACCCAGAGCCATATTCATGGACTCAATGATAATATTGAATGGCATAATGCCTAGATGGGATGCATGTTTTTGTTGCTCAGTCTACCCGTTCATGACACCTTATGTAATAGGCATTTTGTTTTACCCGTACCTTTTCCTTTTGTTGGAAAGTTATGTGGGTGTACTTGCTGGAGTTGTTCACTTTTTCTCGCCCCCACAAGCAGGGGTGTATGCATGTATTTTCCTTTTCTTTGTTTGCACCTATGGGAGCGTCATGACATGGTTCACAGGCATTCTACGGCTCCCATGCGGGCAGAGAGGTCATGACGGCATGCGTCGCGGCGTGATGACGTCATCGCGCATACAACGTGATGACGTCATCACGAACGCACATACGGCCATATTTAAAAGAGAACGGCCATCCTGCTATCGCTTTTGGCGAGCAGGGAAACTTATGATTGATGGAGGTGTCTCAAATTGAGGTAAGCTGGAGAAATGAAACCTAATACTACCTTAGGGTGTTTAAAAGGCGTATTTTTGGGGCTTAGTGTAAATATGGAGCGATGTAGCCCAAATACTAAAATGGAATACATTTTTGATGTGTTTAGATCTACACTGGGACAGACTTATGCCTTTCTGATGCAAGCTTTGTAGAATCTGCAGAAGACCAGTTACAGAATACAGACTAAATAAGCAGCCTAATAGTAAGTGAAGGGGCGCTTATTACATCTTATTATATCTTTCAAGTGTAGGACATGTGATATAGAGTGGCTTTTGAATTATACACTGACTGGGGCTTTTTTGGGTTTTTCTCATTTCTCTCTCTTAGTTTGTCCTTTGATGTATCCTTGAGCCACGTGTCCCATCTGAAGGGTACAGTGGAAACATTGAAGGAATCTTATATTTTTTTACCTCTATCCAACGCAGGTAAGAGGACCTTGTTGGTGGTGATAAAAGAATTCTCTATACGCAATATACAGTCTCCCTCTCTGAAACAGTATCCTTTATGTTTACCCAATTTTTTAGAATAGAAGACATTCGGAGAGATATTCCCAAAGAAAAGGAAATCTCGTTTTTTCCCCCTTTGTTTACCATTTGGTGGTAATTCGCCGCCTGTGGGACGTCGTCACCACAGTTTGGAAGGTATGTAAGAGTGAAGCATACGTATCCCCCTAGGTGGATCGGGGGTGTCACTATCGGAGTCTATTTATAAGATTTCAACGATAGTAGATATGTGCAAATAAAAATAAAAACCCTAATAGGTTGTCTTTAACCCATAGGGTTCACAAATCACTGAACACATCTGACAAAGAAAAAAAGCGATAGGAAAGAAGACTATCACGGTTATAGAAACACAAGTAACGAAATACCCCTGATGAATGTCCTACATTTATATGTGTGTTTAGGGACAGAAACTTGTGCAAGTTGGGTCTAGGAAACAATCAGAATATCAGTGTGTGATAAAAAAAGAAATACAACGCCAATGTGAAGTTTCACATGGTGTTGATCTAGTGATCAAGAGAATTAACCCACAGTATGTGTTTTTTCTTTTGTCTTGTTTTGTGAAAAATTTGTTTTCATGTTTTTTATGGAGTTTTATGTAATGTGATCATTTTATGAGTACTATTATCTATGTGTTTAATAAAAATACATTTTAAGGTTTATAAGAGAAGTTTGGGGTAATAGATATACCTTTTGTCATAGGAAATCGTGGGTTTCAGACACATATCAGCATACCTTCTTTTTTGAAGAATATATATCCTCACCCAGTATGCCACTGTAGTCAATCTGTATCCCTCAGCTACAGCGATCACTGCTCTCTATGGCTGTCTCTTGTCATCTGTCCCAGGCACTGCTATCACTCGTATCCCCCAATCACTGCCTGTAATTATAGTGCCACTATTGTCCCTTCCGCTTCATCCAATGGTACGTCTGATCTGAACAAGTACTCATTTGGAATACGCCACATCTTCCCTTAAATCCCTGGGAGCCATGCTGTTACAATCTCAGTCCCATATTGGAACAGTTCCCCATTCACTGATACCACCCTCTGTACCCTTCATCCACAATAGGCTTGAATGATTTTCTGTACATAAAGAAAATGTATGCCTTGTGTGGAGCACACTATCCCCCTTGTCCGTGAATGAAATCATCATGTTAAGGCTGCTCATAATGTCTCTCTGCAGTATGTTTGCAGGTGACTGTCGGGAGTAAAGTAGCAGTATTGAAAGATCATGTTGCCATATATGAAAGTCAAATATTTTCTGTGAAAGGTACCACTTCCATAGCCCCAGATAATACTTGAGTATTCATGGCTGACAACCTGTATTTCCCCTCCTGGATGCAAGACTTAGCCACCCCAGTATCTACAAGAAAGGAAAACGTGTTTTTACCTATTCTCCCCCTATGCATGGTTCCTCCTCAGGAATGGGTGTAATCGACAGGGTGCAACACATCAAGTCTGTCTGTGGGCTGTCCTATTTAGGGTATAAGGACATCCCGTTCCCCAGAAATGGGTTGTTCCCTTCCATGGTGACCGCCCAGGTTCCTTATGGGGGCTGCTGCTATCGAATCTGTGTGTACCACTGTCCCGTCGTTTGGTAGTGCAGTATTCTGTGTCTGTGGCACCTGTGGTGTCGCGTATGCATGCTGCACGTTACCTTACATCTGAAGCATCTGTGGTGACTGCAAATACTGTGATATAGGTGCTTGCATCTGTGGTATCTGCGTCATGGGCTGGTGGGGCTGTGGGTATGCGCTCTGTGACTAGCCTTGTTGGTGTGTCTGGTCCTGTGTATAATAATCGTCCTGTTCCCCCTGATATGCTGGCTGGTATTGCATCCCCCCATTCTGTTGCACCCCCCTACTCCTGCACACTCTCGAAATGTGCCATATCTGCCCGCACATCCAGCACTGTGGTGGCTCCCTCCCCTGGTCTTGGAAACCCCCAGGAAACTCCCCTCGGCCCTGTGGCACCTTCTGTCTATATCCTCGAAACCCCCTGGAAATCCCCCTTGGTTGTGATGTATCTGTGGCCCGTACCCTCGTCCTCTAGGTGGCCTCCCTCTTCTTTGAAATCTTCGCTGCGCATTCCCCCTCCCCGTGAATCCTACTCCCGTGGGCGGCGGTGCATACTGCGGCTGCAGTGACCCTTGACCTGCCGTGCTTGTCAGCCCTGCCTTTTCCATGGCATATTTAGATAGCTTCCTTTGTACCAGCTTTGCTACCTCCTGCTTGCTTTCCTCATGCATTTTCCTCGCATTTTCTCACAGTAGCCTACAATTGTGTACTATTGTGAGCTGTATTTCTGGCCATGGTTTTGCCTCCATGCCCACTAATTTCTTACGTTGCTTCTGTACCAGTTCTGGCAACCCTTGGCACAATATGTGATAAAATAATGCTACTGTTTCGTCCCACAGTCCTTGTGTTTCAAGGCGCCAAAGCTCTTGAATTGTCTGAATATAGTGTAAGGGGTCTTCATCTTCTCCCATCTTGCGTGCCATAATTGCACTAATGTCTGATGTGTCTTGGTATTGTGTCCTCAGAGCTTGCCATACGGCTGCTTGGCAGTTTGCAAAAGGCAAACCATTGTGTGTCATGTCCTGGATGGTCACTCCTGGGTACCCCGCCCTTCTCCATACATCATCAGTGGCCTACCGAGGATTGCCACTAGTAGTCCCTTTATGTCTCCCACTGCTAACTTCTGTCCCGCTGTCATCCTTTCCATTTCATAAATCAATTTCCCTGCACCTGTGGTTAATGAGGGTAGCCTTCACCTCAGGTTTTCCTTGTCTATGTGTTTCCTTGGTATATATTGAGGTCGCCCCCTCCTTTTTCCAATAGGGGTTAGCTGTGTGAACCCTATCTCCATGTTTGATCCGTGTGTCAGTCGTGCACAACTATCCAATTCCCCAGTGTTCTTTGTGCCTGTAGCTGCTTCCTTTGTCCAGGGAGATCCCTTAGTCCCTCAACGTATGGGAGCAAGCTGTCAGAGTTGTGTGATGCATCTCTTATTCATGGTGTCCGATTGTCCCTATCATCCTTTGACATCCCTGTATTCTTTCCCCCTTCCCATGTCCTGCTTCTCTCTGTGCTGTCCCCCAGAGACCTATGCTTAGATCACCCTCTCTCCTTTTCCCCACTTGCCCCCGACTCCTCTTCTGATTCGGTTACTAGATCACTGCAAAAATAGTCCTTGAAGCTCAGTCTCCTAGAGGTTGTGCCTTCCCCGGGCTTCCTTCTGGAGTCGATCAAGTCTAGGGGCCTCATTACGAGGCTGGCGGTAGCCGAGCCTGTAATACAGGCACGGCTGCCGCCGGTATTTTATTTTTTCCAGCACCCAGAAATGGGCAATTACTGAGCCATTATGGCCTTGCCAGACCCGGTATTTGGCCATTCCTGGGTGCTGGGAAAAATTTCATAGTGCTCAATCGGAATGGGGAACATGGATGCCCCGGCACTGTTATGAACGGTGCCGGTGCACCTGAAATGCTGTGCTCAGGGGTGCCGCTCTGCCCGCCATGTCAGATCTGGCGGGCAGAAAGGCACCCACGAGCACAACTCGTAGTTTGCCGGTCCGGGAACTGCGGTACCGGCAAGCTTATTGTTACCATAGTTCCCAGACTGGCAAACTTATAATGAGGCCCTAAGTCACCCGTACCGGTCCTGTCTGATACATTTGCAGTCCTGCCCTTTGTGGACATGCTGTCTGGCTCCGCTCGCTTCCTCCTCCCCTTTTGTCATCTCCCTTGCCCATATCCCACTGTGCCCTTATGTCTCTGATTGTGTGCTCCTCCTCCTCCTTCCGACTGTGCTCTGGCATAAGCCGCTCTAGCTGCCACTTCCTCCATTCCCTGTTCACTAACACTTGCCTTTCCTTTTCATCTTCTTTGTTTCTCAATCTCTTCCTGCTCCTTCCTCCTCCTCCTCGCCCGCTGCACCTGCTCTTTCTCTTCCTCTTTTTGCCTGTCCCAGCTCACTCTTTTGCATCTCTCTTCCACTTCCCTCTCAGCTCTCTCCACTTCTTCCATTATTTCTGCCCAGTCTGTTGCTTCGCTTCTACCTTTAAGACCTTCCATTTCTTTTGTCACGCACGCTGCTTCTCCCGTTGTCTTCCCATCTAGCTTTAGAAGAATCTGTCCCCCCACCCACTTGTTCGCGGCTATGCTCTCTTGCCCCTCCTTTGTGTCCTTAGGCGCCTCACTGTTCGTTCCCTTGCCACTGATCGTTTGCCCGATCCCTTTCTGCCCTTCCCCATTGGTATGTGGTGGAGGCTGAAATGCTGGGTTTGAATACCCTTCTGCTGCTTCTAGCTCCCGTAATCTCGTAATGGGTAAAGCCCCTGTTCATCGTCTGTGTCCTCTGCATTTTCACTTGCAGGAGAGGGTGGTGGAGCAGAGGGTGGGGATGCTAGCCCCGGTGCCTCCTGTTGGCTCAGCATCCACTGACGCCTCACCACTTCCCCCTCGCTCTCCTGAAACATCCGCCACAACTTGAATATTGCCATGCGGTTGGCTAACTTCCTCCCCTTAAAAGTGTCCTGTAATTGTGTCAGTAGTGATTGTTGCACATCCTTCTGCATTGTGGCCATGGCTTGGTAAATTTACCTTTGGTGCTTTTCGTCCATTCCACGCTATATTTACAAATCCTGTCCTTATAGGGTGGAAGGGTCTTACATAAGTGATGTAGGGGCGTATCACCCCTGCACTTCCCTTGATACATTGCTCTTATACTTACTTGACCTCAACGCAAGGCTTTCATACTCCGCTGTTGATAAGCACACAATAAAACACAATTCTTTTACTGCTTCTCGAGCCTCTCTGGTTTCACAACAATCTAACAGGTGTGCTCCGCGCACCTCCCCTCTGCAGTTCTCCACCTCTTCAGGCTCACTCACGGATCTCGCACATGTGCCTTCTGTGCACCAGCAATGGACAACCTCCTCTGTCAATTTTCAAGTTTCTTAACACCGTTTCCACAACACCTCGTCAAGCCCTATGCACAGACCTAAGGGGTGATGTCACCAACTCACTAAACAGGGTAGTGCTAAAAATCACTTACAGCGCACACAATGCTAAAATCCCCTTGCACAAAAATACACACAACCCCAACACAAACCCACAACTGTATTACTGCCTCCTAACAGGGGATACCAATATTCATTTTGTGTTCAATCTGTACCTATAGTGTCGCCTTATAGATAAAACACCTCTGCAAGACTTAACCTTCCGCAATCTAGGCCAGCTCCATTTGCTAAACCTTACGGGGATACCATCATCTATGACCTGAGCTAAAATGCCCAACCCACAGGAAATTCAATATTTACATAACTTCTGTCTTCCGTGCCTTCGAGTCAATAGTCTAGGTTGTTTACCAGAACCTTTTACCTCAAAACCGAATGTGCCCTACCCACAAAAATGATGTCTACCTCTGCTCCTGTCCCCACTAAACTTTACAGTACTACACACTACTAAGCAATACTCGATGATACTCCAAAGATACTCAACAATGCTCAATACCACCCTCACACCCCCCGTTACTTTCCCATTCCCCTCAATTGCCATGTGGCTGAGTCAATATTTAGACTCTGTGATGTGCTGATGCTGCTCAGCTGCCGCGCCTCCCAAAGTTGCCACACCAGCCATCTGGTCTGCTGGATTCATCACAGACCGCAAGAAGGAAATTTACCAGGCTCGCTCCTGACAGCCTTTGCATGGAGTCCACTTTCCCTATCGTCTCAAAACCTGTGAGGTGTCCAGCAGCCCTCAAGCGCTTCCTGCTGAACTGGCGTAGCCCAAACCGTCCTCTGCTGCCAACTTGCAGAACCTGGTATACCAGAGGCCTGGGGTTTGCTCTCTTGAGGGTCGAAACAACCCTCACCCCAGAATAACGGAGAACTCAGCCAATGGCTAATTCAGCTGTTGTGTTTTACATTAAAAAAAATGACAGGGATCATACAGGACAATCTCAATTCTGCCAAATTAATCACTCCCCAAGACATGCGCCACAGTTTTGTCCTCAAATGGCGTCATCACCTGGGCCCTCCCCCAAAAAACTATCCCCTATGGATTGGTTGCTGAGCGAGGTATCACCTATGGCTAGCCCATATAGAGGTTATTCTACAGGCCCTTGCATGTCAGGTGGCTGACCTGCCCCATCCCCAAGAAACTTTCTATTACATTGTTGCAGGGTCGTAGACTTACCATTGGTCCTTGCCCTCTGCCATCCACCCCTGGATTTCTGTCTCTTGATTGATTGGTTAGATCTTCTCTTCCCATGCCTGGGACCCAGCTTGGTTTTCAGCCCTTTGTGCACCTCTTCAAGTTAATGTAAAGTGACTATGTGTCCCAATTGTATCTATTAGTAACAACACCTTTGCCTGTGAGAGTGCTCTCCCCGTTGCAACAATTGTTTCACTTCTCGTCTGTGTTGCTGAGAACGACTCATTTTACCACCACGGGTGAATGCCCATTGTCTAGTTCGCCTGCATTACATGGTTGTTGACCACAAAACTGAGCTCTTTGGGTCTGCATATATGAGGATTTTTTCTGTTTTCCTGCAGCTGGCCTCTTGTCATTCGGGTCTTGGAATGCACCTGTTTATCTCTGACCTTGGCTGTGAGCTTGCCCTTCACTCAGTGCAGCCTGAGCCTGCTTCTCCTGTCTGAGTTCCTGCAGCTTGAGGCCTTCTGTAATTTTCCTTAGACTTATAATGTGGTTTCTACATGATCACACTGTCCTATGTTTACTATAGATTAGTGGTATGTGGTCCTACCAGGCTCCCTACATACTCCTGTAGTTCCATAGAGTTAATTTCCCATAAGCATCTGCAAGCTTGCTCAGGATCTCTTGTTGCCTTGCTTTTTAGCGTTACTGCATTTGGCTAATGAGAAAAATAATAAGAAAAAGTTAACAGTATGTAAATGTTTCTGTCCTCTACCTACAGAACTGTCTAAGCAGGTTCTTCATGTATACGAGTGTGTGTTTGTGTAATGCTGTGCAGGGATGCGAGTGTGCTTCATGACTAACGCTGCTACGTCGTGGTGTCACTAGTGACGTCGGCTCAGTATTTTCATGGCATTTAATCGATACAGTCCATTAGGGTGTTTCTGTCCACGATCGTCGTTGAGCCACCTGTATCTAAAAGGATATGTACTGGATATAGTTGAAATGGCTGTCTGAGGGGATACCTTAATGGCAAGTAAAAAAAATAAAAAGGTAGTGCTGTGATCTCCCTAAAGAGTTCATTGAATAAATGTGTGCCGTTATTGGACCTTAGCAAATCGTACATACCACATTGGGGGAAAACTTCACAGACAATACATTTGGCAGCATATTTGGCATCCGGGTGTGCACAATGTCATGCCTTGACCCACCATGAAGAAGGGCAGACTACAACAATCAAGCACTGAGACCCATTGCATTTTTCTCCCATGTCGGCATAATCTAGCTCACGGAACAGCCCAATAGGTGCCTCGTAAAGTCAGGAGCGTCATGCCTGTGCTAAATGGTGCAATGTATAATCATGTTTGTGAGGTTCTCCTGAAGATTGGGGACAAACCAATCCTCCTGTATGTCTGCTGAAATGTGTTGCTTCGGGCTCCGGGTTGGGTGGTGAAGTTGGTTGAATGCTATCATCCACAATTTTCCTTGTAGTTCAATGAACTGCGGACTGTTTGGAGGCGTTATCACAACGTATTCAGCAATTGTGGGAACCGGGAGGCAAGTTGACATTCTGGCCGGTTGGGACAAAGCAGAAATCAATGTATCTAGCAGTGTGGCATGTTGTGCTGGGGAACTGTCTGCTCTCCGGAAAGCCCCCCTCTCGGACCCCTGCCCAGCAGGTTGACAGGAGAGGTCTCAGAGTATGAAAGGGGAGCAAGCACTACTGTTACTCCCACTTTTACATCCAAATCTTTAGCGTATAGAACTGTAGAAATAGCCCCAGAGAAGCCCTGCATGTCAAGAATTTTGCCCAATAATGGGAAGTCCCCTTCACTGATGCATGATTTCTCAGTGACCTAATCAACTATAAAAATGAATTGCATATTTCCTATCTCTGATCCCAACAATGGTTCCTCTTGAGGGTTAAAGGTCATTGACAGAACCGGACACACAAGAGTTCTCTGTGGGCTCTCCTAGTCAGGATATGTATTTGTCCCGGGAAATGAGAAAGGGTTTCCCCCACCATGGCTGCACCTCAAAAGGGGGTGACTGTCCAATTTGGTGTTTCATTGAATGGGTTTACGCTACTTCCCTGTTGAAATGTATTTGTTGGTGTGTATTGTTGTACCACCTGCTGCTGCTGTTGCTGCTGCACCGGTGGACCGGGTGTCTGCGGGGGCAATTGTGTGTAGGCCTGTTGTACCTCTTAGGGTATGGCGTTCATTCTGGATGCAAGCATATGTGGAGGCCCCTGGGGTGGCACACCATAGTTTTTCTGACCGTAATTGTACCCCATCCCCTGTCTGTTCCTACACTCCCTTGAAAAATTCCCCCCACTTCCCACAGTTCCAACACTGTGAAGGCACCATTCTTCACCCTCTGCACCCCTTCACTCCTAATCCCCCTCTCCTCGGAACCCACCACAATACTGGTGGCTCCACAGTGACCTTAGCTAATTATTTTTATACTAGTTTCACATCCTCTGCCTGCCACCTCTGAGTCGTTTCTTTGTCATGCTTCTTTATTCTTCTGCAATTGTGTATGAACATGCTCTGCATTTTGGAACACCCAGTTGCTTCAATACCCACAGTTTTGTCTAATACCTTTTGCACATCTTTGAGTAGGCCCCTGTTTAATTATAAAGTAGAAAAAGGGTATTAATTGGTCCCACGAGTAAGCTGTCTCAGCTCTCCACATCTCCTGAACCATAAGAATTAACTGAGAAGGGTCTTCATCATCGCCCATAGACATTGCCTAATAGACTGTAGGTCTGGTGTGTCAGGGAATTCCTGCCATAACGCGTCCCATACTTTTGCTTGAATCTTGTTAAATGATGCTCCATCATGTGCATCGTTCCCAAAAGTCACACCCGGATATCCTGCTTTCACCCACACATCCCCAGCTTGGTCTCCAATAGTCACCACAATAAGCTTTTTTTGTCGTCGACTGCTAGGGGTACTCTGGTGGTCTGCTTTTCAAATATGTAAATCCACTTGGCTGCACCCACCGTAAGGGGCGGATGCGCGTTTATCAAATAGTTTTTGTCCATCTGTGCCCATGGCACATAGTGCGGTATGCCCGAGCCCTGATGTATAAGGGGCATCTGCATCCTTGCCCTACCCCCATCAGTCCTTTTTCCACTTCTTCTTTTTCTTGAAATTGCCATCTGGACAAACCTGCTCCTTAACCTGCCCTCCCACAAACTCTCAATCCGAGGTGTTTGCTCAGGTGCTTGTTCTGCTTCCTCATCCTCATCATCTTCACACTCATCAAATGTAATCCACCCGTCCTCCTCTCCTCGACAGGATCCAAAATTCTCGTACCCCAGGCTGTCCACCCCCTCGTCCCCTTCCCCTTCCTTGCATGTTTTTTTATAGCTGTGTTATCTACCCCCAAACAAAAATACTCCTTCTTTCCACCAATCGGACCATTGCTCTTCTGGCTTATTGGGCTTTACTTCAGCCTGTGTTGCTCGTAATCTATTCCATTCTGTTTGCTCGGCTGTCAGTGCCACTTCTAGGTCTCTTTTATTGAAATCGGCATGTGCTGTGACCTCTGGAGGTGATGCATACAGGGGTGGTTGAGCTGTTGCTGCAGTGGACACATAGGTCGCATTGGTAAACCTACTGCGGGGCGAGCTGCCAATAGGTATATCCCTCCATGCTCTGCTGGTGCCTTGCCCTCCTTTCCTGTACAGTCACCAGTGCTATCCTCCACCAATATCTTCCGTATCTTCAAACATGTTCCATAGATCTAATATCTCTTTCCTCTTTTGTAACTGTTTCCCCTAATACTTAGCTACTAGAAATATAAGCATATGTTCTACAATTCCCTTGTTATGGGAGTCTTGCTCGGACCATGAGCGGTGCATCTCCGCTCCTCTTGTCTCCGTCACCAGAGCCAACAAATTACTCATGTGCTTTTGGAAGACTTTTTTTTTCTTTTTTATTATTATTATTTTTATATGGTACTTCTCAATTCTGTCCCAATACAGTGGCACGGCCTTATACATATACTCTATGGGTGTCCCTCCTCCCATTGTGATGGTCCATGCGCCTCATTGTTTATACGCCTCTGTTAACGCGCCACACACGCTGTTGCTGTTCTTCAAAAAAGTAATTCTGTCATCCCCTCTCTCCCAACAAAAAATCAAAAAACAATTTCTCCCACCTCCTCTTTCTACCCCACCCCACGCTCTCACACTCCACACACTCAACTCACGCCACTGATTACAAAAACTGCTCCTACGCTGGCCCCCACCTTACACAATAAAAACATGGACAAAACAAGCTAAAATAACAAGCTAAAATAAGAACAACTGCTATTCCCGAACCCACTAAATATGCGGGGCTCCTATTTGTTTCTTTTTTTCCTCCGTTACACAATATCTTTGGTACCACCTTCTCCCCTCACTCAGGGAGGCTCCCTACCATTCCATTTTCCTTTCCTTAGTATTTTCTGTAAAAAATTAATAATACCAACAAATTAAACAAACCACACCCACATCACACAAACAATTTCATTCTTTGCATGTTCACACTCTTCACACTCTCCCATACACCTGTCCCCTACTTGTTACCACTTGCAAGGCTATTCTCACTTGTGCATGTTCACCCAAACTCCTCTGTCACCGGGTCCCCAATTACACTGGTCTGCACTCTCCACAGAGCTGTGCCCCACTCCAAAGAGGATAGAGGAATTCTGCAAAGACGGATCCTCTAAGGCCACTCAGGAATACGCATTTTTTGGGACTGATCGCTGTATGTGGGGGCGCCCCCTCCGGAGAAGCTACCTGGAAACCTCTGCAGGTATGGGGGGTGTGGGGATCACGTTGGGTTCTCCAATTGAAGGCACGTCCCTAAACGCTCACACCAGAAAAAATACAACCTGCTAGGAAAAAAAGGGCCAAGAGATTCTTGCAAGGATAACAAGTTTTAATTATACAAAATAGGTGTGCCAGCAAAGAACTCTGCATGGTCAGCCTACTTCATAAGTGATCCAGGCCATTGGTCCCAGCCCCATCCGTCCTTCCATCACATGGGGTTAGCTGGGCTCATCGTCTCCAGGGAACCAAGGTCAAAAAGACAATTAGCTACATTACACTAACAGTGCTACTCTATCATTGCACATGGCATGAGCATAAGCTGGTACAGGAGAGTCTCGAGGTCACTCTAACCCGCACACATTTCACTCATCCCAGCCACATCTTCATGCTTCCAAGGCTTCCACCCTCGCTTTTGAACTATAATTTATCCCTCCCTGTACTTTGCATTACAAATCATGTAAGATAAAGGTAGGGTGACCATTCCCTTAGATCTTTTATGGTTGACTGGTTTATGGTTGGCAGCCTGGGGTCAGCTGGTATCTCAGAATTCAGGGATCTTGGGACTCGGACAGTTGTAGGGGCTATACATTGTAGTTGGCTGGATGGGGGTCAGAGGCTTGCTATGCCCTATTTGTGATAGCACATGCAGTGAGGCACCTAGCACTGTCTCATGGCATTATAGGTCACATTCTTTCTCGGGATAAACATATTGGCAACAATTTTAGAACAAAGGAGGGTTTTTGTGGAAATTAGTAGCGCAGGTCTCTCTCTCATCAGCGCTTGGGACTATTCAGATTTCCTCATCAGGTTTGCAGCCTGTGTCTAATTCATTGCCTTGGATGCCCTATGCTTCTGCCACAGCTACAAAATGGTGTCTGCTTAAATGTACGCACTATGGACCTCATCACGAGTTGGGCGGTAACCCCGGCGGTATTACCGCTGGGGCTTTTAGCATTACCGCCAAACCCCCGGTGCTATTAGCGCCGGATCACTGGTTTGGCGGAACGGTACATTCCCATTTCCCATTGGGCCCATTTGGGAATTCCCCATTCCCCATTGGGCCCAATGGGGAATGTTTGGCGCTATTACCGACAGCGGTGGTAATGGCGCTGAAAATCAGCAAAATCGCAGCGGATTTGCCCCAAGCTCAGAGCTGGGGTTAAATCTGCAAAGCCCATGATTTGGTGAACCCTTAAATGCAGCGGTAATAGCGTTACCGACGCATTTAAGGGTTACCACCAAACTCGTGATGAGGCAGTAAGTCTAAACATCCATAATTCTCATAATATTATGACCATGCGGGCCCCTTAGTATGCCCCCCTTACCCTGGGAATATCACAGGTCTCTTAATGGGACTATCCTCACCCTAAAGTGCCTAGGGTGGTGCGATGGTGTGATTCCCTTCCCAATAGTATTCCACTGCCCCGGCACATGCAAGCATCTCTTTCTCGATGGTGGAATAGTTATTTTCGGAGTCAGAGAGCGCTTTGGACACAAATGCTAAAATATGCTCTGTGTCACTTTTCTTTTGTGTAAGCATGGCCCCTAGTCCGTAGGCACTTGCATCCATGGTGATATACGTATCCCACGTTGGATTGAACAGTTTAAGGTACAGGCATTGACAATGCCCACCTTTATTTAATCAAAAGCAGTCCCTTGAAATTGGCCCCAGTCATAGCCCGCTCCCTTCTTCAGTAGCTCTCTCAGGGGTATATACTAGACAAAGGGGTACCTGGTATAGATCTATGGTCCTCCAGGTGAGTATAAGTGTCAAACAAAAATTGGACCAATAGACAAGGATGGCAGGATGCTATGTAAATGTTATCAAATCTTAATAGTACATGATATTCATTTCATATTTTAGTTATAAATAATTCATTAGTATATCACAACACAATAAACAAGCTCACAATTTTTCCCGATCATTCAAACTCATTTGCATCTCATACATACCATATTCATACCAACAAATATTCCTAACATAGGTGTCTGTCACCATAACATAATGAAAAAATCACAGATTCAAAATTAAACTCATATATTTGTCAGATGTGTCTCTCTGTATGGTTTACAGGAGATATATGTCTGTCGACATGTTTTTCGGTTGTATTTCACTACGGGCGGAAGATACCTTGCCCTAATAATTTAGCCAACCTTCATCAGGGCGGAGGACAACTGACGAATATACGTTCCCTCTAGAGTGGATAGGGTGAGTCCTGTGATCTCCACTAGGTTTTCAGAGGACCGTGGCGTGATGGCGGGATCAATCCCTATTTGTGTTCTGTCTCGTGGTGCAGCAAGCGTCCACACTCTCATTAATTCATAAGCTAGCAGTCTGTCTAGTCTACAGTATATTAATCAATGGGAATCCCAGAATCAGATGCCCGATATCCGTGTCTTCTGAATGGGGCACTTTCAAGTGGTGTAATCCGTTCAATTCAGGATGCCTTCCCACAGAATAGCATTCTTGACGCTTCTTTGTCAGAATGCTTCTCACCAGTGCTTGTGCCGGTCAGGCTCTTGCTCGCACTTCTGAATGGTATCGGTCAGTGGGGCAGTTGTTCTGGAGAATCTCGGTACAGATTTGGCATAGTACTCATTGAGTCTGAGGAAGGACCACAGTTCATCATTTGATGTTGAGGCAGGGGCTTTCACAATGGCTTGGAGATCATTTTTGAGATCCGGTAACCTAGATAATCCACTTCTTATGCTCTCAGTACACATGTTCCGTATCTCAACCGAGCCCCTGCTGCCTGGAGTTTACTCAAAACCTTGCTCAGTCCTTTATCATGAGTCTCTTCATCTTCGGAATATATGAGAATGTCATCTTGGAAGTATGACACATTACCGACTCCTTGTAGGGGGGAATCCATCATCCTCTGGAATACCAAAGCAGCTGAGGACGGTCCGAATGGCATGCACCTATATTGATACATGGTGAAGGGAGTGATGACAGCTGTGAGCGGACATGATTCATTGGTCAGACTTTTTTTTATTAAGACTGCTGGGCTTAACCATTCTAAGAATTCCACTATTTCGATGGTTGACCATTTTGGACAGTTGAGACTCCAAGGCCTGCCTTGAGGTTGCCGGAACGGATCTCACCTTATATTTAATGGGTGCTGCATTGGCCGTGAGCCAAATTTTGTGGTCATAGTTGTTATCCTTCCTGGTTCTTCAGAAAATAATGCAGTGAATTATTCTCGTAGACTTGACGCTCCTCCTGCTTTGACCAACAGTACCTGGTCGTCTGAGCTGGGGTCCAGCTGAATGTTTAACTTGTGTTGGTCCTACCACCCCAGCACTGCTGGACCTACTTCCAAGAAAAATATGTTAGTTGTGGTTTGTCTGCCCTTAAATTCTAACTTGGCCTTGACTGAGCCCAGTAGGTCCACTGACGGTCCCCCAAAGACTGTTGGCTTCTGCTTGGTTCTCCTAACTTCTACTGTTTGCTGTCCCACCATGTTTTTTTATGTCTCAATGGGAATGATCGTTAGGTCAGAGCCATAGTCGGCCATTACTCGGGTCTCATTGCCGTCCACTTTTATCTTGCAATAGGGTTTATCTCTCCTGGTGCGGATAGAGTTCACCATGATGACGGTTGGTCTGTCGTCATCCTCTTCCATCATCGCTCGTGGATCTTTCGCCCACAATGCTCGTGATGTTCTTTCCCTTCCAAGTGACCGAAACTCCTACAATTTGAACACTCTTTTTTTCTTGCAGGGGAGTCTCTGTCGTTCGATAGGTGCCTTGTGTGGGTGCACCTGTGGCACTCCAGGGGCTCATCTTCCTGACCCCCTCCCTCTTTGTGTATATCTCTCCTGGGCTTATCATGGTGTCCTATCCATTGTATTGCTGTTATCTCGGCAGCCGGTGCTGTTCCTGCCATTTCTTTCCATCTGCTTGCCGTTTCTTTTCCCCCTTCGCTATGTGGGCGGCTTTGTCCAAGTCCAGTTCCTTCTCCAGAACGCATTCTGTACTTTCCTGCTATTTGTGTGCACCACCAATATGTCACAACTAATGTTTTCAGCATTGTCCCCAAAGCCAGCTCTGTTTGCTGGAGAACCATTTTATGATGTGGCGAATCGCCTCTTTAAGCACATCATATCCTTCAGCCCCACCGGCTCTGGCTTGAGGCCTGCGAAGATCTGCTGCCCTTCAACTGCCTTTGCGCTTTGCAGCATGGCCTTCTTTCTGCCTGCGGAGTAAACCGTGACATCCCAGGGCCTCCAGCTATGTCTTGAACAAAGGTTCCCATTTCAGCCACAGGATTCCGGGCTTGCCTGGAGACTGAAGAAACAGTGGGGAGGGGTAGCACCTTGCATGGTGGCTGCGTAGGGTGATTATCCTAGTCTTCATCGACAATTTTGTGGTGGCCTGGAATGAGCACTGGACACAAGGTGGTTTTGTAACAGGCTTTATTAACCTGGATGATACAAACCATTGAATGTACGTAAATACAAGAATGCTTATGGTGTCTCCTAGATAAAGCACAAAAAGGTCTGGGAACCCCTCTACCGAGAGCAAACATTGCCAAATAACCTGTTCTATGGGAAGGTGCCCACTCAGGAGGGTCTACAACCACGTTTTAGCTTACTGTACCTTTCACAGAGGAGAAATATCCATTTGCCTATCAGTCTTTGTCCCACCCAGGGATAACCACTGTTAATTCATTACTCTGGGTTTACATGGCTTGTGGATATGTACCTTCAACCTGGTAAGGTATTTGAGGTCACTGGATAGTATAATAAGGCTACAGGCCTGATCGCAGGAGGAGCGCCAGGGAGTGTACTCCTGTCTCCCGGTCTGCTCCAAGACTGGTGGGCACTGGGAGCCGTGAGCGCTTCGTGTGTGTAGTCTCGCAAGATCTTGCTGGGCTGGATCTCGCGAGGCAGGTTCCTCAGATCTTAATCACTACATTTTGTTACAACATGCAGGGCCGGCCTGGGCTGCTTTTTAGTTTGCAAATTATAATTAATTAGGCATCTTGTGTCAAAGACCCTGGGAGAGAACAGAGAAGACAAGCTAACAAATTAATACATTCTGCTGTCATGAGACTGGGCGTAAACACAGTGGTGCCAGGTCAGACCCACGAGAGTACAAAAATCGCAGTTGCTTTTTGGATTGCCTCTCAGCCTCTGTGCAGAGTCCTCCTCATCTGACTTTTGAAGGCTTGTGTTGCACAGCATTATGAACATGTGCACAGCTGGCAAAACCTTTCCTTGTGCTGATCCAGCAAGAAAGACAGATCCTTTTGGAAAGATAAAGGTGGTAAGTGCTATTGCTGAAACCACCAGCCTGCCCTGTGAACTCCAGCATAAACTTACATCTAAGCGCAACTGCACACCTCTTTGGTCACAGGTACCCCTCACATTATAGCATGGCACAGCATTAGGATCTCAGGTTTAATTCTAGGGGAGTGTGTGTGGGTGCACTGCCCTGTGACTGGCAATTAAAGCTTAGCTTTTATGTGGTCAAAGGTGCTATGTCGGGACCCCAGGGCACAGAGTCCAGGCACATGATTGCTGGGCACATCCAGCCAACATAAAATAACAGGGATCACCCTGTTAGGCAGTGGTCACATGGGAGCACCACGGCCTGGGTGCACCCAGGTCTTTACAGCACACACAGCTGGAGTTGCTGCACAGGGTCTCTGAGACACAGATGCATAGTTGCCACGCAGGGGCTCTGCTAGTTACAGGTGTGCAGCATTACCTCGCAGGGGCACTGCCATGCTGGAGGGCTCTGCAGGGCAGGCCCTCTGGCTGGAATGCAGCATTTGCGCAGCGCTGCAAAGAACACTCATCAGGCAGGAGTCTGGTGTATCTGACGAGCGGGATACCGCTCGTCTCTTTTATTTACGCAGTCACATGGTCACAGACATGTGACAACAGCACGAGCCCTTAGCAGGGACTCGTTATCTCTTAAAGGGGCACAACACTACAATAAGGCATTAGCTCATATCTTTCTCGTGCCTTTCAGAGTGCAATGCACATGTTCCATGATAATCTGCAGCCACTCTCCACTCACTTTATCTTCTACTGTCCACAAGAGTGGTCTGGCCGCATGTAGATATTTCCCAAGGAAGCATCAGCCGCCACTAACAGGCTGTGACACTTTAAATGTGCTCTCACTGCATTTGAACTCTCTAAAATGCGTTCATTGGTCACAGACAAGTTACATCCTGCTTTCACCTCATTTGTGCAACACCTTTTTATGCAGTTAAAATGCTTTAAGTTCAATGAAGTTCAGAGAAACGAAAAAGCAGAGCGAGATTTAACGTATCTGGATGCTTAGCTTTCCACTACAGGCTTAAAGGTCGCCAGTGGAGTTACAACTGGAAATGAAGGGCAGCGTGCCTTTCACATGGAAGCGGCTGCTGTGGTTTTCCCAGTTGAATTTTACTATGGTTTACACATCGGAATGGGCCTATTGAAGGATGTATTTTCAGATGACTGTAAAAATAGAGAGGAAACACTTGTGTATTTTTCTATGGAATTAGATGGTATGTATCTGAGGAAATGCAAGTCTGGTAAAATAGCACAGGTCAGAGCGTTAAGCACTTTCTTCGAACATCTCTCTTCACCCTTCAAATTACAGTTTCCAGTAACCAGTGCCCCAGATAAGATTTTGAAGTGGGAGTGTGTTACTCCCTATTTGTTAAAGTTGGGAGTAAAATGATTTTTTAGGGAGTAAAAATGCAAGTCCAATTCCCAATGTGAGTATTTTATCAGCAATTAAATTTTTTACTGGAAAACTGAAATGTTTTTGTACTAATTATTCCTTTGCACATGGTTATTCATACACATTATGGCAGTAATCAGGCAGTAAGAATAGCAGTTTCTTTCTGTGGTGCTATGTGCACTACTGGTACAAGCATATCCATGGAGCTGTAGGGGTGAAAGCAGGAGCACAAGGTCGTAGGTGTTTGTTTCCTATTATTTGTTAGGAGTATTTGTACTCTCTATTTTTATTTCTGGGGAGTATTTGCTTATTTTTAGGTGGTAAATGTGGCCTCTACCCTCCTTATCTGTAGGGCTGCCAGTAACAACAGAACTGACTCAGCCTTTCATCCTTCTTATGTAAATACATGGAATTTATTTAAAATGAGCGATGATTGCTCTGGCCATTTACAATGCTATGCAATGTCATAACTTGTAGCAGCAAGTGATATATGAAAAATGCATGGGGACAGCGAGCAGTTTTGGCGCTGTGTAGGTGTAGGCTAGGTATTTGCCAAGAACTGCTGTAATAGTCCTACCTGACCTATTAGAAGGCAACAAGGTGAAAATTGCGTGCTAATCTCTGGGCATATGATAGCAATGATTGTCAAATGCCGACCTAAAATCTATACGCAAGCCAAAATTGTTGGATTAGTCGATGCTTGTTTTTAACATGACTGCAGTGCAAGAAACAAACATCCATTTACAGCAGCAATTAAGCCATTAACTCTTGTAAGATCGATTTGGAAAAACACTCAGTCCTTTTGCATAAAGTTTGATGTTACTGCTTGCTAAATATCGTTGTTATGTTCAATTAGTGATTCAAAAGAGAATATTAAGTTCACTGATAGCTGCATTAGATGTGAAACTGAGGTATCATCCTGTTAACAAAAACACACATTGGGGCACTGAAATATAAGTGAACAGGGTAAAGCCCTAAATACTCAGTAATTTAACACAACACAGGGGCAAGACTCATCTGTATATAATGTATCTACAGCATAGAGTTTTACACAGTCTCGAAGTGGTCAAATAGGACAAGGTATATAAAGAAGACAGAAGGATAGAGCGATTTTCTTTCCAGTACTGCCTAACCCGTGTCTACAACTAGACCACCGTCTACCGATTCTATGCCTTGGAACTACAGCAGAGAGGTGACCCTGGGTTATGTTTTGTTTACTTCCAGGATCCCTCACAAGTTTCTTCAGTTCATGGTACTTGCGAAGTGGTAAAGATTAGTCTACTCATAGAATCTCTGGTCCCTACATTATGATTGTACCAGAATTTTTCCAAAGGCAGTCCTGATGAAAGTGGTGTTATCAACATGTGTCCCTCTGAAACCAATAGACGTTGGTTGCTACATGTAGGAGACTACAATTGACCTACCTACACTTTGAGCACCCTTTTACTCTTCCCCACTCCCTGCTATGATATATCACTATAAAACAGAGAGTGAGGATTTGTTGTATGTCTTCTCCCCATTCCCAGTAAGTGGATTCCCTTTCTAGACACACTTCTTTGGATGGGGTTTTTCTTTGTGTGTTTTAACCTAAGTTCTCCTAGGGGTTAACCAGACAGTCTATGGGCTATTAGACTACTGTGTATCCATAATAGACTACTGACCATATGCCTTAGGTGTTTATTTTTTAACATCTTTTCTCTTCCTTTACATTAACCCATTTGGAAGAGGGTGGTCTTAAAGGACAAGGTCGAAGTTGAAATATTGAGTATGGGACAAACATCCCTTTATTTTCCTTATACTGTCCCTTTTAGATAAGCGGCACATCAGCGCAATCTAGTTCTAGACATGGGTTAGGCAGAACTAGAAAGAGAATCGCTCTATCTTTCTGTCTTTTTTAGATACCTTTTCCTATTCGCACCACTTCGAGACTGAGTAAAACTCTATGCTGTAGACAAATTATATACAGTGCCCCTGTGTTGTGTTAAAAATCATCCTCTTAACAACAAATGGGATGGCAACATCAAAATGTTAGGAGTCTAGACTGGCCTTTACCCTGAATCTGGATATTCCCTCCCAAATAATGTAATTAAAATGCCCTGGTACTCATCCTCTTACTCTTCTTACAGTTAGTGCTGGATCTCTTCTTCCATGGCCTTGACTCGCCTTGCCTTATCCGTTCCTATGTCTGCTTTGTTTGCTGGCAAGCTCATGTAAACCTCGGCAAGTCATAGGTTGGCAGGTTAACTCAGTGGGATCATGCATCTGCTGCAACGGTGTAGGAGTATAGGTATGTGTGTGTGCTGTTATCATTCAGGGTCACATAAAATGATACTGATTATACAATGTTGGGCTGGCTAAACAGCATTTACCAGTACTTTAATTCAGTGGGTTGGTATATTTTACAATGGTATTTCATGGTTCACCTATAGATTTCGATGTTCTTATTCGACAGGGAATACATGCATGCAGATACCTTTTTAGCAAACACAGATTTGTAGTCATGTTGTAATAATAGGGCAGAGCCACATAAAGAGGGGATTTGGGTTCATTGGCTTCCTGTGGTAACATGGGCCTTACCACGCTGATAATAACGCTACATATGATACTCCATTCTTGTATGAAATTAATGTCACATTACAGTGATCGTAACCATATTTTTCTTAGTGTACTGATGGACGATGCCATGTAATGGAATGGAATGGAATGCGTCATTTGTGTAATGCCTTTCACCATTGGTATGGTTGCAACATGCTGTAGTTGGAACGCCCTGTGGGGGGACCCAAAGTTCAAAGTATGGGAAATGCGAGGTGCTAGTATGCGTGTGTGCATTATAGCCATTACATGGATTTGAAGGGGTGGCCAAGTCCCTTCTAGCCATCCATGTTTAGTTGGCATGTGGGTGGGTGGAGAGAAGTACTCTAGAGAGGTAGTCTAGGGGGGTATGCAAGAGGATAGTGATCATGTGTGTTGCTCCAATTAAAATTTTTTCATGAATGGTAGCTGCGTTCTAATGCAGAAGTGTTGTGCAAAGTGTCATTCGAGTTGTGTATGAAAGCAGATAATGGCACTTTATGTGATGTCAAGTGGAGAAAGGTCATGTGTCACCATTTCCTGTGATGTCACCTGAGGATGGGGTCAAATGATATAGCTTCCGGTGATGTCATTGGGGAGGTCAAGGGTCGTGTGATGTCACTTACGCTACCCCTTGCATTTTGATGAAATGACGTCCCCGCAGGTACTGTGTTGAAATGCAGTCTCAACTTTCTAATGCTACCTTCCTGTACTGCTGGAGCATAGGGAAGCATAGATAAGGCATCAAACACAGCAGCTGACCTTTTCTGCTGAAGCAAAGTGAGTGAGTGAGTGAGTGAGTGAGTGAGTGAGTGAGTGAGTGAGTGAGTGAGTGAGTCAATCATGTTGTCACTCTGGGAGCATATCTGGTAGTTTGCATCTTTGAGCGTGGACCATGTCACCAAAAGGTAATTCTCGGTGGCTTGCTATGTTGCCAGTCTGTATTCTCTTGGACATTGTATAATAGGAGCATAGCTAAAGAATGTCCAGCCTGTTTTCACTTTCCCTTACTTGTACTAAGAGTGCCTTGTACTACAGTCCCTTCGCTGCATAGATACAACAAATGCTTCGGACATGCCCTTGGTAGCTCATTTACTGTATTTCAAGCTTTACTTTCAGTATTGTTTCCTAGAAGGTGGTGTCAAAAATAACAGATTTATTTTCTGCATGAGCCGTGGATGTACACAAGCCATGGACAGAGTAAAGGCACAACCTTCATACCACATAATGAGGCGGCATCTGCAGCAATGTTAAGGTGGTGGCGCGAAGAGGAAGCCTATTGGCTGCATCGTACATGAGAGCCCAAAAGGCACTGCAAAGGTCACATCAGGCTCTGCAATGACTGCAGTTGCACCCAGGTTCCCGGCTCAGTGTCATCATTGAAGGCAGTCCAGGCAGCCTGAGAAAAGTGAACAGAGTCACGTGGGCGCTAGGTGCCAGATCAGGCTTTAAGACAAACAATGGAAGAGGCCCATTAAAGACAGTGGTTATATCACGTGGGTAGGTCGAGCAGAATTGCATAGGTCTTGTCACCTTTCAGACAAGGCCATGTGCCGAAAGTCCACGCTAGTGGTGATAGGTATAGTATAAACACTGAATAGCATAACATAACATTGCACATTTATGGGAATCAGTCCCAATGCGTCGATTGTAGTGTAGTTTCGAAGTCAAGACACTGGCCTGAACATTCGATGTGAAGAGTTCAGTAAAATCAAAAGTCTGCTGTATCTCAGTAAACATTTGTGTGCAGTATGTGAATGATCACGGAATCTATTCGTTTATACTCTATGCTGCATGACGTCAGGATTTTCCTGCTGCTCTGCAGCTCATAACCTTAATACTTAAAACGTAAACAAGTGAACATTAAAAAAAAAAAAACACCAAAATAGCAGGGGAGTTGCTAGGTCTGGAAAAGACCCGGGGCTAAGCTGATGTTGGAACAGTTGGGACTAGGGGTAGCGAGTCTTTTGGCTGTAGCTCCTGAGATTCTATCAGGGGCTACAACCAAAAGATCAGGGGCTATAGCCCCTTTAGCCCCCCTCTAGCAACGCCCCTGCAAAATAGTAAGATGCCGCTTGTGATTCTGGAAAAAGGCTGCAGTCGGCAGAATGTATTGGGAGTGCAGAACGCAATAATTAAGAGCAGAGGTAGTCTGCTCCTAATTAGTGTAGCTTAGTGTAATGCCGTGTAATTAGCCTTAGATTACATGGTAGAAGGGAGCGCAATGGCGCAGAAAGCAAACAATTGTCTAACAGATTGCAAGTCTGGCAAATTGAGTATGATTCAGAGATAGGCCTCTGTCCTTTCAATTGTCTTCCCTGCAGAATATGCTGTGTAAACACTGTAAGGGGAACGGCAAACACAAGCAATTATCTTTTCACTCACTCGGGGATGGTGCCAGTGGGGGTATTCTGTGTAAAGAGAGCGAGGGTTTTAGATGAAACAAAACCCCCGAGTGACTTAAGAGCTTTTCAGACCTGGACACATTACCTCAGGTTTATTCAATCTACTGCTGCTTGCTTTGCTTAGCCATTGCCATTGTAAAATAAGAGAAAATCACACCGTGGCCTCTTGCGGATTAGGTTTTAACCGCTTTCCATTGCCTTTGCCAGCATGCATTGGCACCCAGGCAAAAGACAAAGATAACCAACGCATAGTACGTGGCGTGCATTGCCCGAAACCTCGAGCTCTGTGGAAGCATGTTGAGGGCACAGTCATCCCATATATATAATTTGCTAAGGCTGCCTGTGTGCTGGGGCCGAGGCATGCGCACAGCGGCTTCCTTTCTCAACGCCTCTTCTTTTAAAATGATGTTACAACTGGGCAGCTGCCCTCCAACTGATTGACAGATCTTGCAGACATTTTAGCCCCCCATTCCAATGCTGACCCTTTCCAGATGAATCTGTAATGTTCAGTGTTAAAAACACTTTAATGTTAGGTTGAGGTGTGTCAAAAAGGAAATGAACGCCAAGCTTAGTGTGTGCTAAGTAATTAGGGACTCACGCAGGGAGCCCTGTTATCACACACATACATATTTGTCAAACATAAAAGCCTGTGGTTAGTCTTATTTTCCCAACCGTCTCTTTGACGGGATGCAAAGTACCCAGGAACCCTTGTTGGTACTATTTGACCATTTCCCTTGCTTATAGTGGTACTTTGAAAGCATGTAATAAGTGTACCAAACTGGGCAGCTTGGAATGATATAATTCTGTCTTAAATTAATGTATATGTTTTTTCTAGGTTTTTATTATGCGTTTTTATCAGTAAGACAAGCGTAATGTTCTTATTACAACTACAATACACACTGGAAGTGATCATTAGAGACGATGATGGAAAAATGTTAAATTTGCAATGTAAATACAATTAAATGAAGTCCTTTTAATTAGCTCCTTTTGCTGAGAATATACACTGCTGCGTTCTCATGAAATGGCCTTCCTTCTAGGAAAGGGTCACTCTAAAATGATTAAAACCAATGATCTGTTTCTTTTGTGAGTACCATGGCAATGTTTGATTTCTCTTGCTACCCACTGATTGCACAAAAACTAAGAATGAACATGAAATAGAAACACAGTTGTAGATCCTGGAGCCTGGATCTCTGGTCCCTTGCAAAGTGTGTTAGCTTGCCAGCACCATACTAAGACTCTGCCCACACCCTCCCGATCTCCCTCTCTACCTACAATGTGCCTTTGGTGTGATGGTGACATTCCTGCAGAGAAAGAGACAGAGAGAGTAAGAGAGAGAGAGCGAAGGAGAAGAAACGGAGGCTCTCTGAATACACGTGTGTGGTTCAGGTTGCAAACACATACATGTGAGGCTGACTGCTGTGAAAAACCAAATGCGCATCAATTCCAGTGTGCATCATGTTCTCAATGGCCCAAACATACACCCCTTTTATCAAACACATGTTTGTCAAATATAAAGGTGTGCTGTAATTCTTATGTTCCCACAATGCACTTTGATTTTATGAAAAACAGCAATGAACCATCATTAATGCTATTTGTATCCTTCCCCTTTCTCACAGTGCTATTTTGAAAGCATATGATAGGAATATACTAGACTGCCCATCTTGGAATTATAACCTATCAGAAAATAATGCATATAGTTATTCTGGTTTTGATTATATGCTTTAATCAGGAAGACAAGTGTAAACTTCGTTTTACGACTACAATATATACACTCGAAGTGATCATTAGAAATTAACAATGTAACATTTAAAAAATAGCTACTTTACAATGTTAGTGCAGATAAATAATGTATTTATTAATAACTTTTTTTGCCAATAAAGCAAACCACTTGTGCCTCTACAAAATGCCCTTCCTTCTTGGAAAGAGATATGCTCAGATTAAAACCAATAATCAGTTTCTTCTGATAGTACCAAGTCGATGTTTACTTTTATTGCCCGCTGATTGCACAAGCAATAATAGTTAACAAAAAGTCGAAGATTGCCAACAAGGTTGTAGACCGCGCAGCCTGATCCTCTTCTCCTTCACAAGATCCGTCCAAGACCCAGTGGCTCAGCAGAACCAATCTGCATCCCTCTGGCCTACTCGTACAGCCAGTGCACCCACAGTGGGATGGCACAAATCTTGAAGGCACGTGATGATAATGTATGTCTCCAACTGAGATGCCTCTGACGCTGCTGCTCTCCTTCTACTTTCCAGCATACAAACCACAGCATCCTTCTCCCTCCCCTCCCCTCCTTCAAGATAGCTCTTCTTTTTCTCTGGTCACACTACTGTCAGCAACCACTGGGGTGGCTCTAGCAAACTTAGTGTGCGGCTCGCCCATGTAGAGTTAGACAAAGAGAGGCAGAGTGAGAGGGAACGAGCGTGAGGAAGGGCGCCCGTGAGAGAGAGCGTGCAAGAGAGTGCTAGATCAGCATATCAAACACTGGGTACATCTAGAATAACACATGATGTGGCCATTATATGAATTCAATTTTAGTCAAAGATATTTATCATAATTAATGCCCATTTAGACAATAGACACCAAACTATATTTTTGCATTTTTAACAGGGATTCTAATGACCTAACTCGGTGCCCAATTGCCTTCCTCCTTCTTTTAAAATGTTCTTTTTTATCTTTTTTTTTTCTTCAGTCTGGTAACAATACAGAATAAGGCCATATAAGGATAAGTTTACTTGAATTTATGAAGAGACAATTGCACATGGTCATACAAGGCAAGAAAGAACTGTCCGAAGGAGACACGGCCAATTTAAATGACATATTCCTGTGGTTGACAATTGCGCACAGGTTCGGAATTAATGCCTATGGCCTATACATCACACCTATATCTGTGTAGGGGGCGTTTGACCTACTTATCTACCGTTGCACCAATATATAGTAAAAAGCCAAAGTCCTCTAACAATACATATACAAAGCAACTTTATCTACAAAAATGATCATGCAAGGAAAACAGCCTGCTAGCTGAATAATTAAGCAAGAATAATGTGCTCTGTGGGCTTCACCTGCCTGTAACAGCCCCGCGAGGGGCTTAATGCCAGGCCCCGGTGCCGTTCCCAGGGCCGGTGAAGCCCACAGAACACATACATATTGTGATTAGAGCCCCAAGGCAAACCCTTGAGGTGCTAATAGCAATTGCGGAAAAAATTAACAGCGCTGCACTGCTTCGTTCACAGCAGCAGCCAGGGAGAGTCAGGATTGCCATGGAAATGGAAGACAGCGCTCTGCTCGGAGACCCTCTCTCATTCCTGTGGCTTGAACAGGAAGCCAAGCGGACGGTGCGGCTTGGGCAAAGGAGCCATTTTCAGGTAAGTAGAGGGGGAATGGAGGGGTGCTTGGGGGATGGATTTGGGGTCGGGAGGCAGGAGAGGAGGGAAAACATCAGCGCTGGGTGGAGGACAGGTGCATAGAGCACTTGGGTCGCTCCAAACCGGGACTTGCATCTGCATATTCAGGCCGGGTTTGGAGCAACCGGATTGGCTGCCGCACCTGCCAAGCATGCTAAATAACAAGAACGTATACAGTTATGCACAACATTGACTTGTATTATCAACTAACTAGTTGTGTCAAGTTAAAACATCTTTTTGTGTGCTTTTTGAGACCCCTCTCTCTCGGGCACAGATTGGCAGGTATATACAAATCCCAGAGGGTAGGAGGTACAGGAATAGCTCATTCTCACCTTCAAATTAGGACACGTCTAGAAGTGTTTTGACCAAACAAGATAATTTGTGAGCGTGTATAATAGGTCTGCTTGGAAGCCAATGGATTAAGTGAATCAGTTTGTGAACACGGTTCTGTATCAGAAAGTATATGCTGAACTGATTGGCCCATGCTCGACTTGGGACCTCATCACGAGTTGGGCGGTAACGCCGGCGCTAATAGCGCTGGCACTATCTGCCCTACCGCCAAACCCACCGGCACTATTAGCGCCGGATCACGGTTTGGCGAATTTGGAAATGCCTATTCCCCATTGAGCCCATCCGGAGGTATGAGAGCAAATTTTTGGCGGATTTCCCCCCAGCTCAGAGCTGGGGAGAAATCCGCCGAAGCCCTGATTTGGCAGACCTTTAAATCCGGCAGTAACAGCGCTACCGCCAGATTTAAGGATTACCGCCAAACTCATGATGAGGCCCTTAATCTTGACTTGGGTTTCTTATGGAGAATGTTTTAGAAGTCCATTGATGAGCTTATTGAACTCAATGTTTGGCAAATCTGTAGATTCTTAATGTTGAATGCAGCAGTATTCCAGAGCAAAATCAACACACCCTAAAGAAATGCATCACGGTTGACCGAAATTGTCCAATTAATTTGGCAAGCGTGTACACAAATCCATGAGATTGCCATAAACCTGCAATCACCATGCCCGATCCATCCGTGCTTCTCTGATATAGTCCAAATATCAGCTATCTTCAACCATGTTAGGGCCACAGAAGGAATGCTGCGCTACAATCAGCCACATTTCCAGAAACACTTACAATATTCCCCGTGTTCTCACTATTAAAATAATCTCAACCTCAGTCAAGCGCCTGAGTAAATACAGCTCCAGTATAACAGTGCATTTCATCAACAAGAACATCTCGTGATATGTGACAACACAGTGCAGGTCAAATAGTAAGGGGCAGAACAGCTGCCACAAATATATCAGCATTAACCTCAGCGAGGTGTGTGAAACCTGCAGTCCCGGCTTCAGATTCAGGCTTCACACTTCTCAAAGAGCGATCGCCAAGACATCATTCAATCCCTTTTTTGTAGTGGGTACATTGTGGAGAGAGACCAAGGCTAATTTGCTTTCAGTGTGGCCCGCACACCCTATTACCCGCCAGGGGTTGTAGTATAAGTCGTCGAACTTGAATACATTTGATATCGTTGTAGTGATTCACTGAAGAAGTTGTTGTTCGAGATGGTAGAAAATAAAGATTGTATTCATTGCTGAATACAGTTATTAACAATACATTAGAATACAGTTATTAGCTAATTAGCCCTGGTCTCTCTTTCTCATGTATACACAGTGCCTTACACGGTGTCACTAAATGGTGGGCTGCACCCCACGTACAGACTGAAAAATAAGAACCTCTAAGTTCAAAGAAGATTGCTAAATATTGGAAACATGAAGATGTGATGCCCACTCACCCATTCGAACATCATTCATTGTGGAGAAAGCAACTCCCAACTTCATTGATGATGCTCTTAGGAAAATGGGTGATTGACATGTAGACGGGCAAGCCCTAGATTACTTACCAGCCATCACGAATGTCCTTATAGCTTAAGGTTCACGCTCATGAGAGTTACAATTACCTAGTGCCCTAAAGAAACATTTTTTTTGTTGGACCACCCCTTTGGGACCTAAAGGAAGGACCACCTCCCTAAGCACTTCCTGTAGACTACATTAGCATTAACCCCTGAGTAGGTTCAAGCTGGTGAGATGGTAGCAGTGGTGTACGTAACACTGTGTGAGGGAGATAAGTAGCTTGGATGTTGGTGATTACTGTTAAGTATCTCTTACTTGTCCTTATATTTAGAAGGGTTAACAAGGAGTACATTGCAAGGCATTAAACTGACCACTCGTAAAAAAACAATGAGAGATACATGCAAAGTAAAGTACAAAAAGGCACATTGTGAAATGTAGGGTAATCCGTATGGCACTGTATAGTTTGCTTCTAGGGAAAAACAAAAATTGTACGTGATACACATACAAAAATATGCTCCGCAGGACATCTTCGCTTTGGAGAAAAGCTCATAAGAGCTTTGCGCCAAGAGAAGTAAAATGGAGTATAAAAAAACGAAAACTTAACGCCGGGCACTCGTGCACCAGTGCTTAGCTCTCTATACATGAATGAGATTTATAAAGCACTAACCTAGCTGAGAAGATATAGGGGCTCATTACAAGTGTGCCGGTCCGGTAACAACGGTGCCGGCAATCCTACTGGCACCATTGTTACTGGACCGGCGCACTACGAGTCTGCCTGCCGGACACAGCGGCCATGGTAGGCAGACTTTCACGGAAGCACCAGCACCATTATCAACGGTGCCGGTGCTTCCATGTTCCCCACTCCCATAGAGTCCTATGGGACTCCATTGGAATGGGGAACAACATTTTACCGGCGCCTGACTACCCGGACCGCCTGGGTAGTAATGCCCAGGTGTTTCCGGCAAGCCAAGCGCCCGTAAAATGTACAAGTCCGGCGGCAACCTGCCGGTTTTACCAGCATGGTTACCGCCGCACTTATGATGAGGCCCAAAGAGTGCTGTACATAGTGGATGGACCCAGAGGGTTACAGATGGGTAGCTGGGATGGGTAGGAGGAGCATGGAGTTGGAACTCGGGAGGAGGAGAATCAGGATGAGTGGAGAGAGCAGCGATTGGTGGGATATTCTATGAGGAGTAAGGTCTTCAGTTCCTTTCTGAAGTGTAGAATTGCACGGGGGATGGGCAGTCGGGTCTTTATTGGTAACTTGTAACTTGTACCAGAGTCGGGGTGCATAGCTGTAAAACATGTTTTCTAGTTTTTTTTCCTTGTTTCCACCATTCTGGTGATGGTGTTGCTTGTATGGTGTGCTGGTCTCCCGAGATGGTTAGTTTCTCATCCACGTGGAGTGCTTTGGTTGTGAATACTTTGTAGCTGATGCACGGTTGAAGGGTTAGTCAGCACAGCTCCTTGAGGAGGGAGGTAAGGTGATTGAATTTCCTTAGTCCTGTGATGAGGCATTCTGCAGCATACTGAATGGTTTACAGAGGGGTCAAGGTGGCATCTTAAGGCATTGCCACTAACCTGGTGGGAGATGATCAGGGTTTGGACAGCTCTTCTGAAACCTGGGGCAGTGATGAAAGGCTTGACTTTGGGGAGGAGCATGAACTTGTACGGTGCTCTTTGAATACACTGGAATTTTTATTGGTTTTTAAGGGCAACAGAGAGCTTATACAAAATCTAAACTGTTGGGCACATGCCCAGAATAACTCCAAAAACAAGCCATAATTCCCTAATGCATTCACCCACCCACCCCCCTGCCCCCAAACCCATTGTCTCGGGACACAGGATCCTCTTGTCCATAATAAACCTCCTTGGGCAGCTCCGACCGGGTTAAGACCGTTGGTAGTTAACCGACTCCCCAAATAAGGAGCAAAATGTTATGTTCTAAGGCGGGTTTCGGGCCGGGTCGAGGGCCCCTGTGGTTCTCCGGGCATGTCCTCCATGTAGACAAAGATCTACATAAACTGCAGCCAGTCCATCTCTATCTGCGCACTTGAACCCTGTATCGCTGCCGTGAGTCTTTCCATGAAATAAATGTCCTTGGCCACTACCACCCACTCTCTTCTCGTGAGGAGGGTGGCCCTCTTCCATGTTCTAGCCCGAGTGGCTCTAGCTGCCAAGAGGAACGAGTGTTTCAGGTCCGGGAGTTTTTCCCAGTGTTCGGCCCTTTGCTGCAATCCAAACATTAACAGGATTGGGTCTTGTGGGTAAACCCCGTCTCCCGCCTCCTTAATCCAGTTTAGCACTTCAGACCAGTAAGTTTGAACTTTCTTGCATGACCACCACATGTGCCAATAGTGGGCTTTTTCCCCGCATCCGTGCCAGCACACAGGGACAGCATCCGGGAACATCTTAGAGAGAGTGATCGGGTCATACTGCCACCTATGAAGGAGTTTGATGGCATGTGCTTTACATTGGCAGGAGATCGATGTTTTGAATGCCCTACTACAGAGTCGTCCTCAGAGAACGTCCCCTATTCCACAGCCCGGGTCCTTCTCCCATTTCCTTCTAAGGCTTTTGGTTGTTCCCTCCTGGGGGATCATAAGTGCTCCATAAAGGAGGGAGATGAGTCCTTTCATTTCTACATGGGAGTCTAGGATTCTTTCGACCGGAGTGAGCTTTCTTTGTATACATGGCTTTAGTTTCGACTTCATTAGGACTCCCTTGAGTCATAGATGTAGGAGCGGGGAGAGTCTGCCAATTCCCAGTGCCTCCTCAAGCTCCTGGATAGTTATAAAGGTGTCTTCCCTCACCAGCTGGCCCCTACAGAGTCCAGCATCGAACCAGGACTGTTATGCTCATGGCCTGGGATTTCTTCTAGCACTGGCTTGGACCAAATGTGGCTCAGTGGCGAGGACCATGTGGTCACCTTCACTCTAATTCCCTTCCCTGCTAATGCTTTCCACATTGTTCCTAGTATTGGGTGGTCCCTGATTCTTTTTGGTAGCTCCTTCAATGGTACCCATAACCATTCACCTACAGTGACTGGCTGCAGATAGACATTTTCGAGGTAGACCCATTGTTTGTTGGGGTCCTCCCTGAGGTGTGGGGCCAGCGCCCTAAATTGGGCCACTCTGTGGTATGCCCACAAGTCTGGGAGGGCTACCCCCCTCTTTCATTGGAGAGGGTGAGGGTCTCATATCCTATTCTCGGTCTCTGGCCCTGCCATATGATTTTAGTTATCTGCTTTTTGGCTTTTCTGAGGTAGGATTCTGGAGCCTCCAGTGGGAGCATCTGGAAAACATACAGCACCCTGGGGAGGAGATTCATCTTTATGGCATTTATTCTTCCCATCCACGAAATTTGCCCCTTCGACCAGCCCTCCATGTCCCTGAATAATTTTTCAAACAGAGGGGGGTAGTTTGACTGGCTCAAATCCTTGTTGGGTCTGACAATATTGATCCCCAAGTATTTTATTCCCTCGGTACAAATTTAAAGACCCAAGGGGGTCAGTTCAACCAAGTTCATATCCATATCTGGTCCAAAAGGGAAGATCATAGACTTGCCTATGTTTACCCTGAAGCCTGAAAAATGACCAAACTGTTGAATAACCTGCAGAGCGGCTGGGACTGACCAAGCGGGCTCCCTCAGATGTAGAAAAATATCATCTGCGTAAAGGCTGAGTTTGAAGGTACGGTCTCCCACGTCAATACCCCGTACCATCGGGGAACCTGTGAGGTATTCTGCCAGTATCTCCATGGTCATGGTGAACAGGAGCGGGGAGAGGGGCAGCCCTGCCTCTTCCCTCTTTGGAGGTTAAAGATGCGCGACAGGTGTCCATTGACCGTGACTCTAGCAGATGGGGCAGCGTATAGGTCCTTAATGGCTTGTATGATCCCCACTCCAAAACCCAGCTTCTCGGGTACCCCATGTAAGAACCCCCAGTCCACCCGGTCGAACGCCTTTTCGACATTGATGGCCACCAGGACCGGGTTATCCCCCTTCGGTGCCGCATCCCTCATGACATGCAGTGTCTTACGAAGGGTGTCCGCCCCCTGCCTCCCCTGTATAAAGCCCACCTGGTCAGAGTGGATTAACATATGGCCATTAAGCCTCATAGCGATGATCCTGGTGAATAGTTTTGCATGCACATTCAGGAGAGAGATTGGTCTGTAGGAGTGGCAGTCTGCTGGGTCCGTCCCCACCTTCGGGATCACTGTGATTAATGCTTTGCCAAAGGACGGGGTGCCCTTCCTGTATTCATAATGTTGGAGAATAGACCTGCTAAGAACCCCGCCAGTTGACCCGAGAAGGCCTTGTCGAAGCCTGCAGTATACCCATCTTCTCCTGGGGCCCTTCCCAGCTTCAGGCTTGATATTGCCTTACTACCTCCTCCTCTGTTATCGGGGCATCCAGGGTGGATGCTTCTGGGATTCCAAGGACGGGGAGTGCTTCCCTCTCTGCCCCCGCTCACTCCCATATAGGGTCTCATAGAAGTCGGCAAACATCTCGGTTATGCCTTCCGGGTCTGATCTTTCCCCCTCTTCCCCACTTGCAATTCTTGCCTCCCATCTGTCTGCCCGCTGGCCTCGAAGTTTATCTGCTAACATGGCGCTGGCCTTGTCGCCTTTTTCGTAATATCTTTGACATAGGTGTTGGAGTCCAGCTACGATTTTGCCCATCTCCGGTTCCCTCAGTTCTTGTCTCTTCCCTCTTGCAGTGCCCAAATCCCTCTACCTCTCCACCTTCCCCTTCCCTTCCGACCTCTCCAGTGAGAGTATCTCTGACCTCAACCTATGAGCCAGGAGTCTTCACCCTCTTTTTAGAATCCCCTTCACTAATCAACCTACCCCTCCAGGTTGCCTTCGCCGCCTCCCATACTATCTCCCGGTCAACTTCTCTAGCGTCATTCAGCTCAAAATATTCTCTGATCGCCGTTATCATCTCCTCTTTAAAAACCGCATCCCTAAGGAGGAAGTCATTACATCTCCATAAGGATTCCCTGGGTTTCAGGCCTGATATGCTAATGTCAAACCTGACCAGGTCGTGGTCCGACCAGCTGACCGGGCGGACCTCACAGGCCTCTATTCTGCTCATGTACTGGTGCTCCATGAAAACATAATCTATTCTCGTCCTAGTACCATGGACTGCAGAGTAGAAGGTATATCCCTTTCCGATTGGGTGGAGCTCCCTCTATATGTCCACCAACCCCTGCTCCCACATTAGGTCCCGAAACCCTCCATGCAGTCGTCCCCCTCTACTACCTGGTGGAATGGTCTTCCCACTGTGGGCCAACTCCCGGTCTGCCCACATGTTGAAATCCCCACACAGGAGAAAGAGCGCTTCCGCTCTGGCCATCACCTCCCCCAGGGCTTCTTGGATAAATTCCATCTGACCCACACTAGGGCAATATATGGCTGCTAAGGTGATTCTGGAGTTATGCAAATTGCCTGACACCACCATGACTCTCCCATCCTCCCTTCCCCACCAGGTTACCTCTGTATACTTTTGGTTCCTGTGTAGTATGATGCCAACTCCACCTCTCTTTGTGTGGCCAGATGCCCAGAAGGTCTGACCCACATGCGATCCCAGGATAGTCCTCTCCTCAGGGATGTCATTTGGGGGTTTCCAGAGGTCGCAACTTCGACCTCGGTGGTCTCCCTTGCGACCTCCAAAAAAAAAAGAAAATGTGCATTTTATTTTTTTTGTAATGCAAGCTCCTGGGCTGTGGCTCTTTATTTCTGGGGTGGCTGGCTTTCTTGTTCTTGCCCCTTAAAAAAAAAGAAGATAAATAAGAACAGGAGTGCCACAAGTCTAACACTTTCAGCACTGACCCTAAATAAGAATACCAAATAATGTGTCTTTCATGGAATTCTATACAATAATTGCTAGGCTCATTAAATGTTTATTTCAGGCACACTCAGGGGGTGAGTCACTGATTTAGTCTGTTCTTAAACACCTCACTCAGCCTTTCATCATTCTGAGGTCGATAAATGAGTCGTTCTGAGGTCGATAAATGAGTACCAACACAGGTTGGGTGATATTGGGTGTATATTTTTTCTATATAAAGCGCTTAAGCTTAAGTGCTATATAATAACACATCATTATCATTTAGTCATGGACGTCTGCTTTCATACACAGTAATTTGGTAATATGGGCCTATACACACTGATCTTAATTATACATATGGCAATCCATTCTTGTATGAAATGTACATCACATAGTGATATCGTAACTACATTTTTCGTAGTGTACAATGCTATGTGATGCCACTTCCTGTTTTGTCAATGGGTGAAATGTTGTGTTCCATCGCTACCAGCGATATCACTTTGGGGCGGGGTCAAATGACATAACTTCCTGTGATGTCATCAGGGGGTCAAGGGTCGTGTGATGTCACTTCCGCTACCCCAGGTATTTTGGTGAAATGACGTCCCTGCCTCTCCTCCCCCTTCACTGTTCTGGTTTCCTGCATGAAGAGAACATTTACTCTCGCGTTTTTCACTTCCCTTCCCAGAAGAGAGCGCTTTGCTGGGGAGTTAAGCCCCTTAACGTTGAGAGAGCCTATTCTAAGTGTCTCGACCCGTCCCTTCCTCTCATTGTCTGCCATTGGTTCTTTCCCTTGTGTTCATCATCTTCCCGGTCCTGTAGGGGTTGCCCTGTTCCCTTTTGAAGCTGGATCGATTTTGAGCCCGAGAACCCCTATCCCAACATCCTCCCCTCCCCGCTTCCCCCCTTCCCCCTCCCTCCCCTGTTCGGGACGCTTGCCAACGGGCAAGCCACCAGGGTGAATACATGTCCATCCACCGCAGGTCCCCTGATGAACTCTGTATCTCCGGCCGGGATTGCTTGACTAAGGCCCATGCACTCCCTGATGGTAAGTCTTTATTCACCCAGTCCTCCCCAGCCTCCGACGTTGGGGTGTTTGGTTTCTTGAATTTTCGTCTGCCCTTTGTCTTCTTCTTTGTGGACCAGGGGCCTTCCAGTTCTCTCCTGGTTTCTAGCCATGCCCGTGTGCCCACCGCGTTTCCTTTCTCCGGGGCGTCACCCTTGAACACTTGCAGTACTTGCGAGACTTCTTTGCCACTGGTCACCCTGTAGTCTACGCCAGCTCGTTCGAAGGAAAGAGCAAATGGGAAAGACCACCTGTATCTAATGTCCTGGCTGGTGAGCCACTGGGTAAGCGGACGACACTCTCTTCTGCGGGTGAGCGTGAGGGTGGACAGGTCTTGGTAGATCTTAATTGTATCGCCTTCAAAGATAAAGCTCCCCAGCCTTTTTGCCTTCTCCAGGACCTCCAGTTTCTCTCTATAACCGAGGAACCGCACCACAATGGTCCTTGGGCCTCCTCCTCCACCACCTCTACCTCGATGTGCTCTTTCCAGCTGGACTTCCTTTCCCCCCTCTAATGTAAAGAGTTGGTTGATCAAACCTTGGACTTTCCTCCCCACATCGGCCACCGTCTCCCCTCTTTGCTGGGTTACGCCCATAATGCGCAAGTTATTTCGGCGTTCCCAGTTTTCCAGATCATCCATCTTCAGGGTTATGTCCTCCTCTCTTATTTCTAGGTCTGTTAGCCTCGCCTCGTATTTCATTTCCAGCAGGTCTGTCTGAAGGTGGTTATTTTCCATTCCTTCCATTTTCTGCTCCAAGGTATCCACTCTTCCTCTGAGATCCACTATTGAGGCTTGTATGTCGGTGTGAATAGCTTTGATTTCCTGGAGAATGTCCTTGAGAGCATCCTTAGTAAGCGCTGCGCGGGGGGTGGTCGCTGCCTGATGGCATGGAGGCTCTGTGGACTTCGCTCGGGGCTGTATGTGAACGGTGAAAGCGTTGGAGGGAGACGATTGCCCCGGTGGCTGGGGTCCGCTCCAGGATGTTTCTCTTTTGGTGCCCCTTAGTGTGGTGCCGCTATCGAGACTCTCCTGACCAAGTCCCAAGGTTCAGTACAGTGGCCCGGCCCCTCTACGCCACCAGGGTACCGAATTCCTGGTTGTGGGCCTTGGTGCTGGGCCGAGGGCTCTCTGGGGCTTCCAATGCTTGTGGCTGGGGCCTGTTTATTTTTTTTTTTTAAATGGGCCTCTGCGGGGGGAGACGTGGAGCTTTTGACGAGGTGGAAGCCACCTTATCCCTCTTTCTGGGGGAGCTGGTTGCTGGGATGTAGCCCTGGAGGGGTCAAGAGGGGGGAGGGGGGACACAACCCCACCACTGTATCCTCACTGTCCCGCTTCCCCCCGCAGTCTCCTCACCGCCTCTTGGTTGCTGTATTCAAGATGGCCCGATGTCCTAGGCCCGGGCTCCTCCTCTTGTTGAAGCCGCTGTGTGTGGGTCGCCGTTCAGGCTTCCCTGTAGGTAGGTTGGGGAGCCCCTGCACAGTTCGGGTAGGGGGCTCCTAGAGTCCTGTGGGGTGTTTGTCTCAATTCCCCTGCTCCGGCGTGCTGTCTGTGGGTGGGGGGCACGGGCTGTGCTCCTCTCCACCGCTGGGCTCCCGCGGAGCCTCCTCTGGGTGGTGTCCAAGCCTCTACACCCTCCGTCCGGGGCTATGTGTGCAGGGGCGCCGCCCCCGGCACTCAACCGTCCAGGCGTGTGCTGTGGGTGCGGGGAGGACCCCAACACTTCCAGCCTCACTGCGGTCCCTCAGGGGACTGATGGCGCAGATAGGCGGACTGTGCCCGGGGTGCCAGGCGCGCACTGGTCTCAGTCGCCAGCGTCCTTGTGGGTCCCTGTTTGGGCTCGGTTCACTAATAAGGCCTGGCATCCACTTCTCAGGCCCTCTTGGGGCCAGTCCTGGCACCTTTGGTGCCAGGCTCATCAGTAAGGAAAGACATCTGCTTCAGGAACTACTTTATTTAGGCTTTCAGCCAACATGGAGGCATCCACATAGCTTGATTCCTAGAACCAAGCTATGCAGTCTAGTGTTTTGGGTGTGGTGGCCTAGGGACTACTTTACCTGGACTACTTTACAGTGGCTATTTAAACCACATCCGAACAAGACAACACGCTTCGCGTTACTTTGCTTCTAGCAACGTGACGCTCACTGTGTCCAGCTTTCTCACGAGCCTGGTGAATTCCGGGCCTGCAGAAAAACCAAGAACATCCTTAGCAGCAGAATCTTACCTGCATTCATCATCCTTCACTGCTCGCAGCTCCTGAGTGGCTCTGTTGGTGGAGTTCACCGCCCGGATCAAAGGACCTGAGAATCGGAAGAAGACATCATTAAAGGAGGTAGTGGAGACATTACAACCACAAAGCGCTTAAAGACTTACCTGGTTGGTTGCTTTTTGGCCGGCATAGCTCCAGAACTCCATCTGCGCTGGGAACTCACCACGACCTACGAAAAGAGTAAAGCACAGGTCAGTGAGGACAAGACATCCTTACCGCATCATAGCGCTATAGCGCGCCATCATCTACCGGTGAGAACCAGCATATCCAGTTCTCCAAGCGGACACTCCACGCTCCTAGGGAGATAAAAAAAGAGACATTTAGAACAGAGAAAAGGCATGCAAGAATTACGACGCCATCAATCACAATAAGACCTACCTGAAAGACACTACAAGGGCAGCAGTCCGTGAAGTAACTGGACCGCCCGCGCCCACAAAAGACAACGCGCCCCTGCCCAGAGAGCAGGACGGAGAGCCCACCGATTCCGACAACCAGGTGAGAAGAGAACCTGGAGGGGCTGGAAACACAAGGGAGGTGGGGGAAAACTTACCTTGGTCGCCCAGTCCTAATATAGTCTTCATTTCCAGGCGGAATCCCATTGACACTGAGACCACACCAGGGAATCATTGGGAAGGGCACCAACGACCAACTGGCTGGGTGGCGTCCCTGTGGATACCAGGTAAGCGTAACAATCACTAGTGCAGGTATGTGGACGTTCACTATTGTGCATATGCCTCCCCAGTTTTTCGGCAGTTTTATGTATGCCTTGGATCCACACGCCCAGTAATGATCCATAATTACTGCGGTTCCGTGAGTCATTCCTGGAGCTTCAAAGATTCGTCTGCAGTTCAGATTCTCTCCCATCTTCCTCATGCCATTGTTCATGAAGCACAATTTCAGGTTTTCCAGTGGCACTTTCTGCAGGGGTCCTCCCCTGTCTTCAACCCATGTCAGTAATCTTGTGAGTTTCGGCCATAAAGGTTTGCACAGTTTTTGTGAGTTTTCTATTGCTTGCTTATAGGCTCCAAAGACCATCCATGCTCGGCATATCACCACTCCTTCTTCCCATCCATCTGGTGAAAGCACTGTTCCTCAAATCTGCATTTGGCCACTGTTCTTCCAATTTTTTGCCTCTTCTGGAGTTTTTCCTTTGACGTTCAGACTTGGGTTAGTTTCCCATCTGATTGCTGCTCCTTTGACTCCAGGCGTCTCGTACCTGATCACATGATTCCTAGTATGGGCTCTGTTTCTCGTCTTAATGTCCTGTATATAATCATCTTCAACAGGGTAATTTGTCTCGGTTGCCCATATCAATGAGGCATCCCTTCCCATAAACTGCACATTGCTACGTGCGAAAGACAGTGTGCTGTCGGGACATCAATTTCTACAGCCACGAAGATCTTGGATTTCCCCATGCTGTACGGTAGGAGTGCACAAACGAAGCATTCTCCTTCTGATTTCCTTCTTCCAACTTCTTTCATTTGCTGGTACCAGATGCTGTTTCCTAGTTGTGCTGTCCAGATAGTTGTTCAGTTCATTGTTATCTTCATGCAGGCTTCTCTTGATTCTTAGTGTCTTCCTGTAGTTTGCTATAACTACATCTCTAAATGCGTCTGTGTGGCTTTTCCTTGCTGGAGGACTCTCGGGTATTCTGGTCCAAGGTGCCGGTTTCCTTCTTTGCATCGATGGGGTAGATGGAGGTTCTGCAGTTCTCTTCCCCTCATCTTGAATTCTGTTTCTGCCCTCTATAAATGCCTTTATCAACCACCAGCCTGTCACTGGCCCAGTGTATGGCTGCTTCGGGGGCCTGGTACTTGTCCCTTGTTTTGGAACTTGTGTGCTCGTCAGTACAGTCTCTGCGGTTTTATTTTTCAGTTCCTCATGTCGTTTCTTCGCTCTAGCTATAAACGGGAATAGATGATCTATTAACATTTGTGTCCTTGCAATGAATTCTCCTACAGCCGCTTCTGTCTTTTTAAGGGCTTTTGTTAAGTCTTCTTTCATTGGCCTTTCTCTCGATTCCTTTCGGTCTCTTTCATTATTTTCTGGGACTGATTGTTTGGTAGACAGTCTCATGCTGTCTGTTGCCTTCGCTTGAGGTTCTGTGGCCATTGACACATGCCCTGGTTCGTGTGCATTCAGTGTGTGTGTGTGCGTGTAGTTGTCAGTGCTATGTTTTCATTCATTCCGTGCTGACCCTGTCTCCAGCTTTTCTCTTCATTCGTTACCTCAAGTGTGTATGTGTTACTGCCAACTATATTAATTCTCAGATCATTTACCTTACCATCAGATTTTCTTGGGACTGGAATAACTATATAGGGTCGGGGTGCTTTTGTAGGACTGATTCGTACAACATCAAGTGGGTGCACTGAAATTGTACCGCTTTGTGCACCAAGAAAAAGTGCAGTTCTGATCGTCAATGACAGCAAAATAATGATAAACACAATGCATAAATACATGATGGTGCGGTAAGTGAGGCGGCAGCATTTTCTCCCAGAGAAGCGAGAGTGCCCCTCTGCTTGTGGGAGCACCAGGTTACTGTTCTGGGCCCCAATTCAATATTGTTCTTGAACAGTTTGTGTCATAAAGTGTCTGTTGCTTCACACGTGTCCCCCCTCTCGCGGGTGACGATTGTCTTGTGATACATGATACAGTTCTCTTACTAGACTATGGAAAAATAGATTAGACTAACACTTCGGTGAGTCACTTTTACTGTGCATGCTCAAAGTAGGTGAGTTCCCAGTCCACCCCCCGAATCTGCTTTAGTCCTGAGGACATGCTGGATGCTGGTCGATGTGAACAATTGGGAAGAAATGTCAACAATATAACAATGAATTCTTGACTCTGCTTCCTCGATCTGTCCCTCGGCGGAATGTTTCACTGTAATCTCTTCAGATAATCTCTCTGAAAGTTCGACAGCTGCACCTGCAACATTATGCCATGGAGGAGCGTTCCCATGTGTGCGACATTAGCTGGATCTCTGATGAAGGTGAGGACGTCAACCTCGATAGGTCTCCCACCATTTCTGGAAAGTCATTGACTAGTCAGAAGAGGACATTTTGTGCCAGTCGGCTGTCTTCGGGTGACAGGGACATTTGTCCTGCCTTGCTGGGTTCAGGATTACAGGCTCTTCCCTTGACGTGAGCAATCCTTGCACTTTCCCTATTGGTGGAGGGCAACCGAGTAACTGACTTAGTTCCACAGCTGCCTCAAATGTTCAGAGTTTGCTGGATCTTGAATAAATGTGAGAGTGTCTGTGTTTCTCCCGACAATAGCTGGGCACTCCTCTATGATGAGAAAGAAAAGCATATTGACAAGTTCATCTATAATCGCCTGTGGTGGAAGCATTTGTGTCCTTTTTGCTGTACTCAGGCAGTACAATGAAGGCTTCCACGATGACGGTAAGTAGTTCCCATATTACTTTCTTGTTTACAGGATCTTGGAATACATAGACCTTGAGCTGGGTCTGTTGTAGCATCTCCTGCTGCGTCTTGTGCTGTGCTGCACCCCCTTCGTCGTCGGTGCAGTTTGTTTGAAATTATAGTAGGACTGGATGTCATGCAGTTCAGATATTTTTGCAATTCGGATCCCAGGACCTCTCAGGTTGGCTTGGCATCACACATAGCTCTGTCTCGAGGGGTTAGGGGAGTATTCATTCCCCTTCCTTTGACTATCTCGTGCGGCGTAAAATGATGAATCTGTTCAAATACTGCATTAACAAAGTGAGGGCCATTGTCAGATCTCATTACTTCACACACCCCCCACCTAGGGAACACTTCCCTCACTAGGAATTTGGCCGCACAGGTAGACTCTCGGTGTGTACATGGACCTGCTTCTATCCATCTAGAGAATGGACACACCACTACAATTAAGTATCTGAACCCGTTACACTCTTGAATCATGTCAACATAGTCGATATATAAGTGCTGAAAAGGTCCATTTGGCCGTGGGATGACTCCTCTCACTACTTTTAATGTGGCCCAGCTGTGAATTGCTGGCAGATTATGCAGTTCACCATAAAGAATGCAACATGCTCCGCTAAATTCAGTACAAACCAGTCTTCTGCGAGCGCTGCTGCTAGATTCTCTTTTGACATGTGTAGTGGGTAATGCAATTGCTCCAATGCTAATTTTAGTAGGGCTACAGGCATTACTGGTTTACAAGTGCTGTCTTGCCGCCACAATCCGTCAGAGGGGTTTAAAGAACACCCTCGACGTTTCCACAGGTTCTTTTCATCCTGTGGTGCCTCCCCTTGAAGCAGTCACGAACTGTCGCCTACGTCCCTTTTGGACCTCGTGGTCCCTGACCCATAGAGCACTGAATGCAGTAACCCTCCCAACATGGCCGTCGAATTCGAAACGCAGCTTGCCAGCCTTTACGTTCCATGCTCGGAGCACTACTAAACAGGCACACCCCCGCGGCTCTGCGCGTCTCAACGCTACTGTTCACCGTAGCTGGACGTGTGCTGTTGGAGTTGGCTCGGGGCTATTTTCCTGATCTCTCTATTCCCGGTTCCTTGATTCCTCCTCCTTTCCTTTCATCCCTCAAACTTACAGAACTTTCCTGGATTTTCACCCGCGCTCGAGCCACGGTTTCCGTGCCTCCATGCGTGGACATTGTTCGTTCCTGGTTCCGTCCTGGACAATCTGAACGAAGCACGCTGGAATCCAAAGACCCGCGCACGGGCTTATATAAATCCCAGACCGTGCAGAAGAAGTCACAAAAGAAGGTTGCAAGCAAACAGGAAAGACAGGTGAAATGGGGAGAGACTTGTGACAGATTGAGACGCATAAAAATCGATACAGATACAGGGATGGAAGCCGTGGTTCGAGACCTCATGCGAGGCATGCAGGAACTCACCACAGAAGTTCAAAACCTTAAAGCTGAGAACAGTGCCTTAAAGCAGCTGGTATTGTCTCGTAATTCTGCTACCAAGGAAAGTGTGTTATTGGGAGGAGTGGTGGACAAATATGATGTCTCTCCAAAGACTCTTCGTGCTTTCCTAGATTCATACTTGGTGCATTTTACCTTCAAGCCCTACTACTTTTCCACCCCTAGAGCAAAAGTAGGGTTTATGATATCACACCTCACCGGCAACGCATTAACCTGGGCAACTCCCCTAGTCAATTCAGGCGACGCCCTCCTGGATGATTACAATGGATTTGTGGAAGCCCTAAAGGCCATGTTTGATTGTCCTGAGCAGGTTTACAGCGCTCAAGAATGTCTACTTGATTTTTGACAAGGATCCCAGGATATGCTTACCTACGTCACCCGTTTCAAACAACTTATGAAGGAAGCTGATTGGTCCCAAGAGGCTAGTTTCACTCTCTTTCGCAGAGGGTTGAATGAAGGAATAAAGGATGAGCTAGCCAGGGTAGCTCGCCCTAATTCCTTCCAGGCCCTCTTGGATCTTTCCTTGCAAATTGATTTTCGAATCCAGGAAAGATAGGCAGAGAAAAAGAAGTCGAAATCATCATTCCCAAAGGCTGACATAGACCACCCTTCTAGTCCAGAACCCGCAGTTTCTCCGACCTCAGATCCAGAACCCATGCAACTGGGGGCATTCCATGAATCCATTAGCCCACAAGAAAGGATGCGCCGTATTCACACTGGTCTCTGCATGTATTGCGCCTCCGATAAACATCTTGTCAGAGAGTGCCCTATTGCTCCTCCATGACGTTTGGGAAACACCAGCTCCCGATCCTAGATGGGGCACAGTTTCGGGAGAATGATATCTGCTCCACATCAATTCCTTCCTTGAACTCTCCTGGACAACATAACCTTGTGATTCTACAGGTCTTTCTATCACCTTCCAAGAAAGAATCCTACCCCATCCTGGCATTAGTAGATTGCAGAGCCATGGGCATATTCATAGATCATGATTGGGTCACAACTCATCACATTCCATGCGAAACACGAGAGACTATGCAACCTGTTGAAGCTATCGATGGAAGACCCCTGTCTTCAGGACCCATAACCCTTCAAACCAATGAGCTTCTTCTCTCCATAAACCACCATCAAGAAAAGGTTAAATTTGATATTATAAGATCTGCCCACTATCCAATGGTTTTAGGCATGCCCTGGTTACAGTAGCGCAATCCTTATATCAATTGGGCAGCAGGCTCTCTATTTATTCGTTCGGAACATTGTATGTCCCACTGTTTGTCCCTGAACACCTTCCCAAAAGCCTCTGAAGACTTCCAAAAAAATCAACAAATACCAGTCACCATCTCTAACGTCATCCAGATTCCCAGGACCTATCAGGCGTACACAGATGTGTTTTCAACAGCCATAGTTCAAGCTCTACCACCCCACAGACCTGAAGATTGTGCCATTGATACCGAACCTTTAGCAGTAATTCTGTTTGGAAGAATGTTTATCTTGTCAGAACCTGAAAAGAAGGCCCTCTGGGAATACCTGGATACCAATCTGGAAAACGGAACTATTCGACCATCCAAGTCCCCGGCGGGCGCCTCCCTATTTTTTGTTCCCAAGAAGGATTCCAAGGAGTTTAGGCCATGTCTCGATTACCGTGGTCTTAATCAATCCACTCTTAAGGACTGTTATCCATTGCCTCTCATATCAGACATCCTGAAAGCCGTCAGAGGTGCTGTCATCTTCACAAAACTAGACCTCAGGGGCGCCTACCATCTTATTCGTATAAAGGAAGGTGACAAATGGAAGACAGCCTTTAGAACTCCCTTCGGCCATTTTGAATATCTAGTTATGCCCTTTGGACTTGCTAATGCCCCAGCAGTTTTCCAACGTTTCATGGATCGGGTATTTTCTGATATGCTGTTCCTCTTCGTCATTGTATATCTAGACGACATACTGATCTACTCCAAGGACCACCAAAAACATGAAGAACATGTAAGGGCAGTCTTACAACGTCTACGGGAACATAAACTCCTGTCCAAACCCGAGAAATGCCTTTTTCACGTATCTACTGTTCACTATCTCAGAATTGTTCTTAGCCAAAAGGGGATTGGAATGGACTCCTCGAAGGTTGACTCCATTCTATCTTGGCCTGTTCCCCCTAGCGTAAAGCAAATTCAATCCTTCCTGGGGCTTGCTAATTTCTACAGAAAGTTTATTCCAGCATTTTTGGAAATTGTTCATCCTATTGTTACATTGTTAAAAAAGGACACCCCCTTTCAGTGGACCTCAGTCCAAGATTCAGCGTTTCAACGATTAAAGTCGGAGTTTACACAAGCTCCCATCCTTTCTCAACCTGACACAGACAGACCCTTCATTGTCGAAACTGATGCTTCCAACTATGCCATTGGGGCAGTCCTGAAACAGGAACTTGGAGACAAACTGGAACACCCCATCACCTATCTCCCCCGCACCTTGACTCCGAGTGAAACCCACTATTCCGTCCTGGAGAAGGAATTGTTGGCCATCCGTCAGGCCTTCATGGATTGGCGTCATCTCCTTCTGGGAGCTAAACACCCGGTTCAAGTTCGCACAGACCATCGGAATCTCCAAGTCCTACAATCCCTAGAATTTAGAAACAGTCGCCAAGCCCGCTGGGCTTTGTTTTTTGCCCAATACCAATTCGAAATCCATCACTTCCCTGGAACACATAACGTTATAGACGATGCTTTATCCATGCGTCCTGACTATGAACCTCTTGAGGATCGTACCTTTCCTAAGATTACTCTCCAGGAGGATATTCAAATTCAAACCCAGTTCTCGGAACCTTGGAAGGAGTTTAAGAGAAACAATCGATGGAATCTAAAAACAAAGGACGGATACCTGTTCAAGGACAATCGCTTGGTCATTTCCACTCCTGGACTGAGACAAAAGATCACAAGCCTATGTCATGATACTTTCCATTCAGGACACCCTGGCATCGCCAACACTCTCCATCTAATGAAAAGACAGTTTTGGTGGCCAAAGATGAAGGATGATATCAAGATCCATATCCAGACATGTGCAGTCTGCAATCAGAAAAAACATGATGACAAAAGAGCAGCAGGTCTCCTGCTCCAACCGGCGATACCAACAAGACCCTGGGAAATCATTGCCACGGATTTCATTGTGGTACTACCCTCTTCCAGGGGCTACACAACTATAATGGTTACCATTGATTTGTTCACTCATATGGCTCATTTTACACCTTTATGCAAACTGCCATCTTCATCCGAACTTGCTGGAATTTTCCTGGAACACATATTCTGGCTTCATGGGCTACCTTCCAAGATAATTTTGGATAGAGGGCTCCAGTACATATCCCAGTTCTGGAAACAGTTATGTCGTATACTAGGTATCCAGCGTGCAGGGCCGGTCTTTGCATCAGGCAGTGCAGGCGGCTGCCTGAGGTGCCAGCTGGTGGGGGGGGCGCTAGAACGACTACAATCAAGCATCATTTATTTGTAATTGTACAAAAAAAAGAGGTATGAAATCTCGCACTCTGAGCACTACAGCAGTGACCAGTAGCACAAAAGGCCAGCCAAGGTGCTGCTACATCTGTGAGCAGTGATGCAGGCCCTGATCATTGCAAGCCCCAGATGGTGATTTTATCTTAAAAGCAATTTCTCAGACAGTTCCCAGGCCTGGCCTGACGGCCTGTGCCTCCCGCGTCCTCAGCACATGCGCAGTGCAGAGTTCAGGGTGGTCTCTGGAAGATCAACGAGGACCAGACAGCAGGCAAGCCACTGCTAAGCCCACCCACCACATGCAACTGAACTATCAAGAGCAAAGAAGTGATCAGGTCGGCCACTCAAGAGGCTCTGCTCTCGGTAAATCCGGTCTGTGTTATAATTTAATATATAAAGTAATGCCATTGCCTTTGTGAGCATGCATGCTGTCCCTATTAGAAACTGCAAGCAGGCCCTTTCTGAGACTGATAGGGGCTATTTTTGCCAGTGCGATGTCCCTCTGAGCCAATGAGCTGCCCCCTATCAGAGCCTCTACGCTGCCCCTCTTGAAGTCTGATGTGATGTTGCCCAGATCACACATGTTGGTCAAATGGGGGCGCCGGGATATAGAGTGCCTAGATGCACAGTCGGTCAGTAATGTAAGGCTAGGCCACATCTCCTTCAAAAAGTTTAACTGTATGTAAACCTTGGCTCAGCATTAAACTCTGCACGCCTCCAAGCCAGCCCTAGTTATTATAAAGCAAAATATCAACGCATATATATGGTTATGCTTTTTACATGTAGATAAGAGAAACGCTGCCAGCTTGTGAAATGTTTTTGGAGGCTGTGCTCTGCCATGCCCCTAGCCCCAACACCCTTTGTTAATATTTATGTGGATAGCACACATATTAAAGTTGCTCTGCTTTCCTTGTATAAACCAAAGCCAGGAAGAGCCGGGGTAATTATAAGGTAAGGGGCAGTGGTTAATTGAAGAGGACCTTTACAAGCACTAAAAAAACATTATGCTCACAGGACGTTTTGTACATTGGAAATGAAAATCTCACAAAATGCTTTTAGCATTTCAGAAAATGCATTTGTACCGTGTGCCATGCCAAACTGCGTAAAATGTTTGCTGCTTTTAACCTTAAAAAACTCACAGAAGGGTCAGAAATTACTGTTTGGTGCATTGAGGATTTTCAGAACTTTGGAAATAAAACATTGCCACCCATCATCGCACAACCAGGGTCTATGGTCTGTAACCTTTGCTGGGAGCGCGGCGACACCTCATTGACACTTCATCCTACCTGTAATATAAAAACCCACACTAACGAATGACCTTTCTTTATGGTCAGTGTCCTGTTATACACTTATCAAAAGAACACAATGAAAGTGCAGTGATTTCGTTTTCAGATAGTTTGTAGTACATGGAATGGAATTAAATGTAGCTTTTAAACATTTCTTGGCTGTTACTATTAGTTTAAGGTTAACAAATGATGTCAATCTCCACTGAAATACACAGGGGTGGTTCTAGGTATTGTCACGTGCTGTGCGGCAAAGGACATTCAGGTTGCCCTATTTTGCATTTGTATTGATATCACAGAAAATTATCTTACAATGAGTGACCGAATTCTTTCATACTAGAGGCAACAGAGGAAGTCAGTTACATTGCATGCAAGATGTCATCAGTAATCTAAGAACCACATAACTTTTTGATGTACATTTTTAAATTGCCACTGACAAGGGGAGTTGCTAGGTCTGGAAAAGAACTGGGACCATGCTAATGTCGGGATTGACGAGACTCGGGGCTAGCTAGCCTTTTGATTGTAGCCCCTGAGCTTCTATCCCGGGCTACAACCAAAAAACCCAGATCTATAGCCCCTTTAGCCCCCCCCCCCAGTAACACCTCTGGCCACTGACATATACATGAAACACAATACCATGAATAAGCCTTTTTTTAATAGCGTACAACATACATGCCTACATATATATTCCATTCAACAGATGCTAGTCCAGTCCTGGTTTAACTTCGCATTCTGGGACTTGTAGTCCTGGTTTTCCCCATTATAAATCCAGGACTACAAGTCCCAGATTGCAAAGTTAAAAGCAGGACTGTACTTGCATCTCCCTAATAGAATGGATAATGTTGGCATGTATGGTACAGCATGAACTGAATAACTTCTAGACTTTTCTAATGTTGGCAGATCAAATCATGTGTCCAGGATCAAACACTTTGTGGGGAAACTGGCATTTGAGACCATTATATAACTTCGACACTTAAGCACATATATGCTCATGTCTAATCGGTAGAAATATGTGGTGGTACCTGGATTTTAAGAATACTCTGTTTGATAGAAATTAATAGAAAAAGTGCAACACAACAAATCGATGCATACATATTGCGCATCACAGTTGCAAGTGGTGAGTGCAGCTTTGCCAAATTGAAGCTCATTAAAACGTACCTTCCATCAACAATGAACAATGAAAGCCTGACATAGCTGGCTGTTCTATCAATTGAAAATTACATTGGCCAGTCTCTGATTCCATCTGATGCCGGGCTAACATTTAAAAGGGCAAAGTCAAGAAAAGTGACTTTTTGAAAACATAATACAGGTAACATTCTAAGATTGTGACTTATGATCTGATGTATGCATTTTGTATTGCATATTTATCTAGTCATTTGAATGCCATATTCACAGCATTTGTAACATGCAGTTTTTGTTGTCATTTTTGGGGTTGGGGCGCCAAGGATTGAAAGGGGCCCCTAGGGGTCCCTCGCGATATGGAAACAAGGCAATAACCATACACGAAAAGATGCGCCAGACACGAAGTTCAAATTCCCAATGCTAGGGTTTATTGCAAGCAAAATAGTCCCAATTGGCCAATTCTGATCTCACGCCCCGCGACGTGTATTTTCTAGACCTCGAGGGACGCAAGAGAGCGAATTACGTACATCAGTTGCATATATACAAAATGCATATCATACAATCAGCAATGTCATGTTTAACACCCCTCTTTATTAAGTTTCTTTGAACTCGGAATGATGATGGACATAGATACGTCCGTCAACCAAAATGAAGGGTATTCACTTTTCCAGATTGACAAACCCTCCTTTTGGCCGTATGCCAAACGTCTTATTCATTCATTGTATCCTCCTCTGATGAGGATAAGTCTGGGGTATCTATGTCTAAACCTTTCATGCTATCATAAGCATCATCTTCCTCATCAATGTCTATAGCCATGAATTGTTGTATTGTTTTTGTTTCATCAGTGTCTCTGTTATTCCGGCCATGCGTTTGTTTTTCCTCTCGACACCATGTGCATACATCCCTTAGTACATCCATCAGTTATTTCAGTGCAAACTATTGGTAAGCATTGTATACAACAGCAACATGTTATGAATATACCAAGTACCACCATTAGTATCGAAATTAACTTCAATCCCCAGGATCGCAACAGTCCCCACAACCAGGATCCTATCCCCCAACCCCCTTCTTCAGTAGAGAGTGTGGAACTTAGGACATGTAATTTGCGGATTTCTTTAAATATCGTAGGGGAGTAATCATCTATATATACACAGCATGCAGTTGTTACGAGTTTGAAAACTCCCCCACGATCAACTAATATTATATCGAGAGCCATCCTGTTTTGTAGTGCCATTAGTCTTATTCCTTTTTCTTCTAACGTCATATTTAATAAAATATCCATTGTTGAATCTATTGTATTTTTTTATATTCTAGACAGTTTTCTTATATTGTAGGAATTTTCTATTTGGGACAAGAATGGTATAAATGATTTGGCTATATCTATTGTTATCATTCCATCCTCGGTACTCCTTTGAGTTCTACCTTTTGTTCGTCTGGCTACTTCTGCTGTTTCCAAGAGGAACACTCCTGGAAACAGTAGACCTAGGTAGCATGTACCTCCCCAGTTCCTAGGTAACCATGGATATGCTTTTTCCCCACATATAAAGTAAACAGGGTCCCCTACGTACACGGGTTCTATTTCGTGCTTTAAAACCACTGTGTTCAGGCAGTTGCTAAACGTTCCTACTTTATAGGAACCTTTTTTCTGTAAACATAGGGGAGCAGTTTCAGGGCTGTGATCCACTGTATAGGCAGGGGGCACAGCATCTTTATTCCATTCATCCCTTATTCGAAATGTCATTACTGATGTTTCTTCTGCTGGCGGGGTCGGTCTATTCTGCCTATGTAATCTATCTAGTCTTGTTGTCTTTCGTGTATTCTTCCTCATGGGATCTGGTGAAAACACGGGAGCTTTGTGGAATATGGAACAACCCACAGGTCTCATGATCACTTCCTCAAATTCATTCATATTGGTCTCGTCTAGCTGACCCGTATTACTCTTGTTCCATTTCCCAAAGAACATTGCACTCAACGATACTTCACATGAATAAACCAATGGTAACGGTTGTACATACCAGTCTATCCCTTTCTCACCATGCTGTGGTAAATGGGCACAAACCCAGCAATCTTTTTTCTTTAAAACCGCATGGGTCATGTTCATGATGAGCAACAATGTATTGTTGCCATATCCTTCTCTATGTCTTTCTTCCATTGGGGACAAAGTACCAGTGATTACATGAACCGGGCTTCTAGTAGTTGCTTTTGGCAAAAGTGTTTCTAATGGGTGCGCAGACTCCAGGAACCATAATGTAATAGCTGTTATTGTTGGTACTACCATACTTAAGAAACACAGGACCAATGTCCAAATCAGTACCTTATTCCTTTTATCATGCATTTTCCCTAAATTTACAGTCTCTAAAACTATCATCTTTTCAGAAGGGGTGCAGGAGGAGGCTGAAACCGGTCTTGATTTGTTCTTCATCGTCCTTCTTCTTGCTGGCAAAGTTTGTCGCAAATGTCTCTCGTTCTTGATGCCAGAAAAGATCAACGGAAATGTCACAGTTCAATTCTGCCAGCCCTTTCACAGCCTAGATCACTTATCCACTCTGAGCAAGATTAGTTGTTCAGTCTCCCACTGCTCAGACGATTTCTGAGCAGTTCTTTATTGATAGAGTACTATGTGCATCCAGCTTGTCCTGCTCTGGCTTAGGACACATGCACTCTATCAGCCTTAGTACTTATGTGCGTCCAGCTTGTCCTGCTCTGGCTCCTGACACATGTACTTTACGAGGAGCCGTGAGTCTTGAATTGTCCGACTTGCACAACTCTCACACTTCTCTCCTCTAAGCCCCTGGCTCCTACTCCGTCCGTGAGTGGAACCAAAGGCAAAAGAAAAGCACCAAAGATCTGTGGATCACTTTGCCTGTCGAGGCTGCAAATTATACCGTTTCACTCCTGGTATTGTCTGATCCGTGAATAGTGCCGTTGCACTTCCAGTATCAGGCTCTGTGTCAGCCTGCGGCACAATGATGGGTAGCGAAGAACACCGTGGCAATGATGTAGTTTCTTTCTTTGGCTTTGGTGCGTTTGCAGAGACTGGTGGGCGCCAAAGGGGTTCACGCGTTGTTTCTGCTCGTGTTTGCAATGCAGGGTTTGTGTCGCTCGGCAGTGATGTTGTTTCTGCTGCGCAACGTTGGGGCACTTTTCGCCCTTTCCCCTTACTGGCAGCCTCCTCAGGCTCTGTTTCGAGTTTCACTTCTCGCTTGGGCTTTGTTTCAAGTTTCACATCTCGCTCAGGCAGATGCTGTGGCAGTGGATTGGCAACAGTTTCTTTCGTTTCCGAGACCGTTTCCTTTCTCTGGTCATCGGAAGTTGTCAGCAGTCCTGGGAATCTTTTGGCATGTGTCGCATGGATCCATGCCTTCCGTCCATCTACTCGAATAGCCGTTTGTGTCGCCAAAAGTACTTGGTAGGGGCCGTGCCACCTGGGTGCTAATGCTGTCTTCCGCTCAAAGTTCTTGATCAGGACCCAGCTTCCAGGCTCCAGCGAGTTCCCCGGTCCGGTATATCGCACTGGTAACGCCTCCTGCACCTGCTGATGAATCAAACGCAACTTCTGCATTAAAAGGTCACAGTACGTGCTTAACACAGGATGCTCGACCTCACATAATCTTTTGGGCTGCGGTGCGCACCATACATTTGCCGGTCTCCCCATTATAATTTCATAGGGGGAGAGCCCAATTTTAGCCTGCACAGACGTGCGCATGCACAATAGCGCTAGGGGTAATGCATCCACCCAACTCAACTTGCTCCCAGCACAGATTTTAGCTATCTTTGACTTTAAGATTCTTTTATGTCTCTCCACAAGCCCGGCAGAACTGGGATGCCTGGAACTGTGGAATCGTTTCTCTATTTGTAGACCTGCACAGATCTGTAGTACTACTGCGCCCACAAAGTGTGGGCCGTTGTCTGACCACAGGACACGGGGCAGCCCAAACCGGGAGAAATACTCCTTCAACATTACTTTTGCCGTTGAAATGGCAGTACAGTCTTTTAAAGGATATGCCTCCACCCACTTGCTAAATGCACAAATCACCACTAACACATATTTGTAGTTCTGGCACCTTTCCATTTCTATGAAATCAAAATGGATCACCTCAAATGGCATAGAGGGTGGGCCAAAACTACCTACTGGAGTCACGGTTCCCTTCCCTACATTGTGTTGCAGGCACGTAATACAATTCTGCACTAGCCTTTCTGCATTCTTTTTTATGTGCTCATTTTTCCGTACTGTGGATAAATGCTGTACCATCTTCTTCGCGCAAATGTGGGTAGGGCTATACGCCATCGTAACCATTGCAGTCACGTAACAATTTGGCAACATCCAGTTCTTTGTTTCCTTGTCCACCAAACATCCTTCGAAATCTAGCTCAGCAGAGCCCTCAGCCCACCCCTGAATCTCTTCGGTCGTGGCCTCAGCCTGCATTTCTTTGACTGTGGCAACTCCATTCTCTTTCATACAAGGTACTTCCTCAGTCTGTGCTGTCATCATTTTATTTCCCAAATCTGTGCCTGTTTGTTTTGCCATCCTGTCTGCAAATACGTTTCCCTCGCCCACTTTACATGTTACTTTTTTATGCGCCTCGCATTTCACTATAGCTAAGCGCTTTGGAAACGTGAGTGCAGACAACAATCGCACAATAAAAGGACCATGCTGAATCCTGGCCCCATGTGATGCCAAGAAGCCCCTCTCAGCCCAGAGTCGGCCAAAGTTATGAACCACGCCAAAGGCGTACTGGCTGTCAGTATAAATATTCACATTCAAATTCTCAGAGAGTTCACAGGCTCGGGTCAGTGCTATTATTTCTGTTGCTTGTGCCGAATTGTAGGGGATTCTTCTGCTTTCTACAACACTCTCTAGGGTAGTAATTGCATATGCGGCAGTTGATGTGCCATCAGGTAATTTAAAACAAGAGCCGTCACAAAACAACTCCCCATCTGGCTCTTTCTGCGGGATGTCGCTCAAGTCAATTCTTCCCTTTGTTTCTTCTTCAGTGACCATTAAACAATCATGGGGTGGTGATTCGTTGTCACCAATTTCTGCTATGGGCAGTGGCATTAATTCTGCAGGATTCAATGCGCTGCACCTCATAATTTGGATGTGGGGTGCAAACAAGATGAGCTCATATCTTGTTAGTCTGGCAGAAGTGAGGTGCTGCGTCTGTGTTCTATTTAATAGAACGTCTATAGCATGTGGCTCCATCAGAATTAAAGTGTGCCCCAATACCATTCCTTCCGGTTGTTTCACTGACGCAGCAGCCGCTGCGACGGATCACAAACATTGTGGTAGTGCGCGCGCTACAGGGTCCAGCGCGGAAGAATAATAGCCGCACGGCCTATTTCTTCCACCTTGTTCCTGTGTCAAAACCGCCAATGCACATCCTTCACTCTCGCTCACAAATAGTCTAAAGATCTTCTTATAGTAAGGAGTGCCTAAAACTAGCGCAGCACACAATGCAGCTTTCAATTGCTCAAACGCTTTCTGACATTCCTCATCCCACTGTAAAGGCATCACTGCATCCTTTTTAGTTAATTTTATCATCGGCTTCACAATCAACGCAAAATTACTGATCCACTGCCAACAATAAGAGGCCATGCCTATTACAGCTCTCACTCCTTTTTGAGTTTTTGGAATAGGCATACTAGAAATACTTTCTATGCATTCTGGTGTTAATCTTCTCCCTTCTTTCGAAAGTAGGTAACCCAAATAAGACACCTCCTTCTGATTATACTGGAATTTCTTCAAACTTGCATTGTGACCATGGGTCGCTAAGTGTGTCAATAGTAATATAGTACTTTCTTTGCAGATCTCTTCTGTGTCAGCAGCTAGTAACAAGTCATCTATGTACTGCAGGAGTACGCAACCTTCGGGTAATTCTAGCATGTATAGCTGCACTTTTAGCGCTCCGCTGTAAATACTCGGGCTTTCTGTGTATCCTTGTGGAATGCGTGTGAATGTGAATGATCGACCTCCTAGAGTGAACGCAAACAGGTATCTACTGTTTTTATCCACTGGAATGCTAAAGAACGTGTTCTTCAAATCAACTACACTAAAGTATTCTGCAGTGGCCGGTATCATTGTCAGTATTGTTGTGACGTCTGGGACCAAAGGGAATTGTGGGTCTACCACTTTGTTTAATGCGCGCAGATCAATTATGAAACAATAGGGTACTTCATTGCCTCCTTTGTTGTAAACTGGAAGAATCGGGCTGTTGCACGTGCTACCTGCAATTTCTTCAATCACCCCCAATCTCACCAAGTCAGTAACAATACTCTTTAATCCCTTCTCACCTTCAACAGAAACTTTATACTGGGGAATTTGTGGTAATGTAACACCTTCTTTCAAAGTTATTTTTGCTGGCTCTATTTTCAAGCATCCTACATCGTTATCATGCATTGCCCACAGACAGGTTGGTACTCTACTTAGCTCTACTGGTAACGCTTTTGACATAAATTCCGTCACCGGTGCATCGTGAGGCCACATCGTCTGCCGTACAATGTATAATTGCCCCCAATTTTCTCAACAAATTTAATCCTAGAAAGTTCTCCCCACAATTTTCTGTCAAAAGAAATGGACACTGTTCCATAAATGGTCCTATTGTGATTGGGACAGCTTCGGACATGGGGTTAATTACTGGTGTACCTGCGAACCCTACAGAAACATTCTTTTGCCCCGACAGTGGGATCTAGGGAACCAAGTGGTGGTCTATCGAACACTTTTGTGCCCCTGTATCTACAAGGAAACGGTGCTCCTTATTCCCGACTCTCATTTCTACATAGGGTCCTCTCTGATTCACGGGAATAGACACTGGTTCCGACCGCTGCCGTGGGCTGTCCAATTGCGAAAATAACACATCGTCCGACGTGTAGTCACCGCTGATGCTATAATACGTGTTTGGTTTTGTGTATCAAAAATATTCCCATTTCCCCCTCGGTGTCCCCCACTCTGATCATTTCTCTGTTGGCCCTGCCCGCCCTGATTTTGGGTCGGAACACCTTGGTTCAATGCCTGGTTCTGTTGAGCTTGGTTTTGACCATAGGATTGGTTTTGAGTACGTCCATTGATATATCCCTGCTGCTGCTGCTGCATGCTATTTCTGCTTGGGCCGTTTGACCCTTGATGTCCTCTATGAGGCCTTCTCTGACTAAACCCACCTCTATTCTGTAGGTGTGGGCATTGCGCTCGCCAGTGTCCTTCCTCCTTACAGTACGCACATTGATTTAATCCCAATGACACCCCGTGCGTATTATTCAAATTTCCTCTGCCCTGCGCATTTCCTCTACCTCTATTATATCCAATTACCTGCTGCAGTAACACTCCTACTATCGTTCGCATCGCTTCTTTTCTCATCTCCAATGGGTACCCATTACATATCTCACTTACTTCCTTCACTGACGTTCTTTTGTTTGACATCCATCGCATTGTTTCCCCCACCCATGCCTGCAATCTTTGTTTATCACCTATTTGTCCCGGTGCCGGCAAATGCTTTGCACCACCTGAAAAAACTCTCGGCCATGATTTTTGCATATGCAACCTCGACGCCTCCTTCCTACCTTTCTTAATACACTCCTGACTATATTCAGGTGTAGCAAACATTTCAGCATATCTATCTTCCATTTCATTTTTTAGTTCAATGAGTTTGTACACATGTTTTCTTACATCCTCATCTCTTTGCTCACTGCGTGCTAACTTATTCAAATCCAACAATCGTTGTGGCGGTAAATTCCCAAGTATCTTTTCCCATTCTCCCACCAAAATTTCCCCCATGCATTCCAACACTACCTGTCTCTCGTTGCTTCTTAAGTAACCATACAATGAGGCCAATGCTGCCGTCTCATCGTTTCCGTCTATGTACCTTTCTGCCTCTCGCTGTAATTCAATCTTCCTTTCTTTGCTGATCGCGCTTCGCGTTACCCGTCCAAATCCTGTTCCTTCAGCCCCACCTCTCGCCTCCCCGGTCTCAATTTCGAATTCAGGAGGGGCAGATAGTGCTGAATCTGTCTCTGGAGCGGGAGGTGCGGATGGGACAAGTGACACAGGTGGCATCTGTGAAGGGCCTTGCTGGGTGCTGGGAAATTATGCGTCTGCAGTCTGCGCTTGTGGGAGGACTCGAGCTGTGGGTGGGGCTTGGGTTAATGCTTGCGTGAGGGGAAGTGCTTGGGCTATGGGAGGGGGTCTGAGAGCTACTGGTTGGGCCTGCGCAGTCACTACTGGTGTGTTTGGTTTCGATCCTGGTTTTGGGCCTCGACCCGTATTAGTTAACAAATGTTCCATTAATTCATCTGCTATGTGTAGTTCCCGCTGCGGGTATATTCTTTCTATGTTCATTTGGTCACGTCTCCCTTCCCGTCTTAGGCTTGCCGTCCACTCCTCATCCTCCTTTTCTTCTGCTACCTCAAGGTTTGATTTGTGCCTACGCGCATGCTTCTCTCTACTCCTAAGTCGGAGCATTGCTTCCCTCCTCCAATCTTTGACAGTCTCAAAAGCTGCGGGTCGCGCTTTTTTCCTAATCAGCACCCTTTCTAGGTTATCTATCCTTGCAATCTCAAAACTACCATTAATCGGCCACTAATGGTCCTGTTGCTTTGTAGTTTGCCTATGCCAAATTTCACAAAATATTATCGCACCCACACCATATTTTGCATACATGTCATAAGCCGGCGTTCGCCCAGGCGGTGCACTTTGGCCATTTTCCAAGGACTGTCTACCGCAGCTGAAAAGCCCCGCTAAAGTGGACAGTACTCCAGGCATGTTTTTAACCTTCCCCTTGGTTATTATACTTAACCTGGACGTTTGAATTTGCAAAATCAACACTCTACCAAAAATCAGGTTTTTGTTTGAATCCCGGAATGACTCACCTGATAAAACAAGTCGCCTGTCCTGACGCAACCTCTCCCAACGTCGTATCTGCGCTTCTCTGGCTTCTGCCTCGCTTCAGGACCCTCGCCTCCTTTTCACTCTGGCCCGGTACGTCGATCAGGGATCAGATGTGTGCAGATCTGCCGAAGGAATCTCTCCTCACTTCTACAGTGCGCCCTGTACACCTGTTGATCCCGGCTCGATCGTCCCGTCCCCGCCGTTCTTCCGCCTTTACTCCATTACAACGTATACGATGGGGCAAGTGAGGGAGGGTCCCTATTCGGGCGCCATCTTGAAAGGGGCCCCTAGGGGTCCCTTGCGATATGGAAACAAGGCAATAACCATACACGAAAAGATGCGCCAGACATGAGGTTCAAATTCCCAATGCTAGGGTTTATTGCAAGCAAAATAGTCCCAATTGGCCAATTCTGATCTCAGGCCCCGCGACGTGTATTTTCTAGACCTCGTGCGACGCAAGAGAGCGAATTACGTACATCAGTTACATATATACAAAATGCATATCATACAATCAGCAATGTCATGTTTAACACCCCTCTTTATTAAGTTTCTTTGAACTCGGGATGACGATGGACATATCCGACAAGTATGACAATTATGACACTTTCGATGTCTATTCTAGTAACAATATGCAATTAGAAAGTGCGGAGGCATCTTTTAGTTGTTGTACAGAACACGGTGGTTCTGTTCTTGGAAGCAAGCTGCACACGGGGGAAGGGCCACATTCCAAGCTTTGCTATCTATGAGGTACTATTCGTGTCCTGGGAGCCGACATGCTCTAAAGGGTTTTGCGAAGGGGGGCCATAAGAAGAGCATAATTCAAGCCTTTAGCTGTTTTATTCTAACACATTCTACCATAGTACGAGACTGGCTGGCAGCTGTGAAATGATTAAATGCCCTGCAGCTCTCCCTCAAGGCTATAGAGAGGGAGCGTGGGCATTCCTTTCTTGGCTACTCATGAGGAGTTTCAACAAACTCCTCAGTCCCGCGACTTTGCCCTTTTCATATTCAGGCAACAATGTTAACAGTTGAGCAGAGTAAGCAGAATTTGCAAGAATTGCAAGCTGCAAAGCAGTTTAGACAGAAAGCAATGAGCAATGGTTAACAAGCAAAATGGCGATTCTTGCTACGTTTAAAATGGCTGCTTGCTGGTCAAGCATAGCAGTCTGTATTTCTATAATTCTGTGCATAAGACGGTTGGCCTTCGGCCATCAAGATACGTCCGTCAACCAAAATGAAGGGTATTCACTTTTCCAGATTGACAGGATGTTTTCCGCCTGGGGTGGAATCTGGTCTAAGACCGGCCCTGGTTTATTCTGTGGTCTGCAGAGAGTAGCATAGTCCCTTTCAGTGGTGCTTAGCCAGATTAAGTCTCTCAGCCATTGTGAGGTTTCCGGGGGAGCGGCATTAGTCCAATTCATCAGTACACATCGCTTGGCGGCTATCGTACATGTCACCAACAGTTTACGATGCCGCCTTGGTATTTTTGTAGAAATAAATCATTGCAATAATAGTCTTTACTGGGTTCATGAGATGCATTACGGTGCATCCATCCGTCCATGGATATGTAGACATCGCATATTTCACCCTGTCTCTATCATTTTCTATATTATTATTTTTATTATTATTAAGTACGAGGGTACCGAGGATAATTTTGCAATATAAATCAAGAAAAAGATGGGAGACATATCGAAGTATGTAATCCACTACTCTTACTATCTTTCCTCTTTTTGTTTTTTAGTTGCTTCAAATTGAGGCCTGTCAGTAAGTAGGATTGTAAACGGAGAGTTCGGATTTTACATATTTCAGCCAAGATAAATGAGAGGCAGTATGATATGACGTCATTTATAACGTGCACATACAAAAGCGTTTCTAGTTGCGACAAGGGAGGGAAGACAGAGGGAGGACAGGAAAAACAATCTTAGTAGGCCTTGTGTCATTCAGATCGTGCAAGTGCGACAATGCCAAGTGCAGGGGGAAGGCAGAGGGGGAAGTGCCAGGGAGAGGGAAGGTGGAAGTGCAATCAGGGCAGCATCGCTCTGAGTAAGTGCAGCCAGGGCAGTGCAGCTCTGGGTAAGTGCAAGGAGGCTCATAGAGGGAACTGTAGAGGTTACAGTTACAGCCCCTAAGTGTGCAGTAGGCCCATAGACAGTGCAGGGTAAACTGATCATGGAAGAGCCTGTTACCCAGTGAGACTCTGAGGGTAGCCAAGCAACCAGTCGGCGCCGCAGACAGGTGGTCAGCAGGGGAGGGAGAGAGAGAAAGCAGAGGAGAAAGTAAGGTCTTGAGCTGCTTCCGAGACTTCAGGTGGTCCGGCCAAGTTTGAGAGGGGTGGGGAGGCCATTCCAGAGGGAGGCACCTACAGTTGAGAGAGATCTACCCCCCATTCTCTGCCTGGAGAAGCGTCAGACCCTCAGAGAGTTGAAGGTAGCTAAGCAAAGGGCTTGAGAAGGAAGATATTCTGGAAGAGAGAGTTGGATGTAGTGCCCGCCCTGGCCCCAGAAAGCCTTGTGAATGATGCAGACGGTCTTGAAATTAATCCTTGCAGTAATCGGGAGCCGGTGGAGAGATTTCAGGTCTGGAGAGATACGAGAGGGCGCTAGAGAGATTCTAAGATTGTGACTTATGATCTCATGTATGCATTTTGTATTGCATATTTATCTAGTCATTTGAATGCCATATTCACAGCATTTGTAACATGCAGTTTTTGTTGTCATTTTTGGGGTTTGCGCGCCAAGGATGTTTTCCGCCTGGGGTGGAATTGGGTCTAAGACCGGCCCTGCCAGCGTGCCTTGTCTTCGGGTTATCACCACAGACCAATGGAGCTACTGAGCGAGTAAACCAACCTCTGGAACAATATCTTCATTGCTTCGCCACCAAGGTACAGGACGATTAGTCACTCTTAATGCCTGTGGCCGAATTCGCATGCAACAATTCGGATCATTCAGCTGTCAAAACCAGCCCCTTTTTCTGTAGTCAAGGATTTCATCCTTCAGTCCTACCGTCCATTCTTCCACATCCAACCCCAGTTCATACGGTTGATTCCTGGATTGAAACACTAACCAATGTACATAAAGAAGCTAAAGAAGACCTAGAAAAGGCCTGAAGAGACGTGAAACATTATGCTGACTTCAAAAGAAGACCAGGGCCGTCCTATTCAATAGGCGATAAGGTCTGGTTATCTTCTCCTCCCACGTCCCCTACAACCAAATAAATTGGCTCCCAGGTATTACGGTCCCTTTACTATAAAAGAAATCGTCAATCCAGTGGCTTTTCGACTCCGACTACCAGAATCATGGAAAAGGATCCACCCCGTCTTCCATACTTCTCTGTTGAATCCATAAGTTCAACCCTCTCGAACTGCTCCAAGATCTACTCCAGTGATTGTCAATGACCAACTCAAATACGAGGTTTCCAGAATTTGGGATTCTAGGTACCGACGTGGTCAGCTGCAATACTTGGTTGCATGGAAAGGATATCCACCTAGTGAGCACACCTGGGAACACAAATCAAACATGAATGCCCCAAGGCTGATTTGAAGATACCACCTTATCCATCCAGGCAAACCCAGAGGAGCTGGGCTTCAGAGGAGGCATGCTGTCATGAACTGTCGCCTACGTCCCTTTTGGACCTCGTGGTCCCTGACCCATAGAGCACTGAATGCAGTAACCCTCCCAACATGGCCGTCGAATTCGAAACGCAGTTTGCCAGCCTTTACATTCCACGCTCGGAGCACTACTAAACAGACACACCCCGCGTATCTGCGCGTCTCAATGCTACTGTTCGCCGTAGCTGGACGTGTGCTGTCGGAGTTCGCTCAGGGCTATTTTACTGATCTCTCTATACCGGATCCTTGATTCCTCCTCATTTCCTTTCATCCCTCAAACTTACCGAACTTTCCTGGATTTTCGCCCACGCTCGAGCCACGGTTTCCGTGCCTCCGCGCGCAGACATTGTTCCTTCCTGGTTGCGTCCTGGACAATCTGAACGAAGCACGCTGGAAGCCGAAGACCCGTGCGGGCTTATATAAATCCCTACTGTGCGAAAGAAGTCACAAAAGAAGGTCGCAAGCAAACAGGAAAGACAGGTGAGAAGGGGAGAGACTTGTGACAGAAGCCCCATTAGTTGCGTCTGTCCCAGATTACTATAGGCTTCGGGTGTGGTACGTGCCACCATCATTCTCTCATGGGTGCACGCCACATCCACTTCCATGACCGTCTCACTTTTGGAGGCCATACACTTGGCTTCCGTGTCTGCTGGGTGGTTTCTGCGTGACACAAAATCTGTCCCTTTGGTGTGGGCGAAGCATTTCACGACTGCTATGCACACTGGGGGCTGTAGTGCTTTAAACAGCCTGTCCAATAAGGCTGCATGCTGCACTGGTGTGCTGTCTGCTCGGAAGTAGCCCCTCCTTTTCCAGCGTGCTAGTCCTGCATGCACTGTGGACGTCACATAGGCGGAGTCACTGTACACCGTTTCTTCCTGGTCTGCTTGATTCTCAATGTCGAGTATCAATGCGGTAAACCCGCGCGGAGAAAGGGCGAGTTGTGCTGTCACAGTGGCACAGTGTTGTTATAGAACTGGAAGAGCCTTTGGAAGTGAAGTGTGAACTGAACCGAGCTACAGACCGCAGACTAGAGGTGCGTGTGCCTTTAAGAGGGAGAGTCGGCTCTGTCAGCTGATCCGGCTGACGCCCTCTTTAAGGCCGCCTCGTCACCCTTGCGGCGTAAGCCCGCGCGTAGAAAGGGCGAGTTGCTCCTGTTGTGCTATCACAATGGCACAGTGTTGTTATAGAACTGGAAGAGCCTTTGGAAGTGAAGTGTGAACTGAACCGAGCTACAGACCACAGACTAGAGGTGCGTGTGCCTTTAAGAGGGAGAGTCGGCTCTGTCAGCTGATCCGGCTGACGCCCTCTTTAAGGCCGCCTCATCGCCCTTGCGGCGTAAGCCCGCGCGGAGAAAGGGCAAGTTGCTCCTGTTGTGCTGTTGTGCGCAGTGGGCGCTGTTGGTGCGGCGGTCTGTTATCCGCCCCCGGATTGGAAAGATATTGCTCCATGTCGCTTAAGAAAGTACCGCGTCGAGTGGGGCCAGCCTCCATCAGTATGTCATCTGAGGCGAAAACGCGAGCACAACTTAAGGTCTGGAGAGCCCCGCACGGATCTGTAGAAGGGCAGTGTCCCCCTCCTGGCGACGACGTACATCCCCAAGTAAGTCCTATACAGTCAGATTCTTCCGCTGATTGTGATGAGCGATGTCTCATGTCTGATGTTGTGTCTGAGAAATGCTGCACGCCTGTGATTCGGAACGATGGGCTTAAAACGGCAGTTACGGTCGCCGCCGATATAAATAAAATTACTACCCCTTCCTCTGAGATAGAAATTTCGAAAGGTGATCTTGTACTTCCGACCATCACAACTAATCCAACTCAAGATGTGGCAACGTCGCTGATTGATTTAACGTTTTCTCACACACCATCTGATGGTGTGACGGTTGCAAGGGTCTCAAATGATGTACCTATCGAGTCGATTGAGCGACCTAAAAAAACTGTGAGAAGGTCCTCTGTCCCTCCAGTTGAGAGTAACCGTAGTGTTGTCAATGTTACTGATCCATGTAAAGGGCCACTTCCGGCTCTTCCTCCACTGGTTTCTGCTAGCACACGACTGCAAACTGTAACAATTGACAACAATGTTGTGCATCAAAGCTCCAATACGTGAATCTATACAGATTGCAATGACGTGATGTCTCATCAGTCTGGGTTCTTGCACTGCTCAGACCTGTCTGCCCCTAGCCTGGATGCAAAGGGCCCTACACAGCCCAGCTTGAACGAAGCTGAGCGCGATATCAGTGCAACTGTGTTAGAACCTAATGAGAGCTTGCAAGTCGCTACAGATGAGGATGTATTTGTTCAGCTTGCCACGACTACAATCAAAATGACCACATCTGAAAATTGTCGCAACTCCTTGGAAGTAATAAATAAGATCTTAGCAGACCTGACTCACATCAACAAAGAACGTGCACTGAAGACTGGACCTTCTATGATGGTCGTATCCCAATCTCAATCTTCGAGTATTAGTCCTGAAACTTGTCCCCATGATAACGTCATACATGCAAAACCGCCTCAAGCTTTTAAAGCATCAAAACGAAGAACAATCACTAGAAGCAGTTCAGGAAGTCCAAAATGCTCACAAAGGATAAAACTGAAAGGTGTAGAGAGTCACACAATGTATGTCGATTCAGAGGAGAAACAAGGGAGAACATCAGTTTCTAGCGTTAACAAAATCAGACACAAACTGGGGTCCCTGTCTTCTTCTACTGACTATTCATCTGATGAGTCTCGTCAGTTCGAACAGCCCACACCTCTGGGTGACGTTGTAAATGAACGCTTGCAGGCAAGACACAAAGGGGTTCATAAAAGGGCATCCTGGTCTAATAATGCAAAATGGTCAAACGAGATTCAACAAACACTGATAGCTTCAATGGCCATCAGCAATGCCCCATTTATGAAACTGTATGAGCAGCTAAACGAAAATATTAAAGATCTTACAACTTTGGTTGCCATGCTAAACACTAAAGCTATTGACCGGGAAAAACACTGCAGTATGCTTAAAGATGACGTACAGACGTTACTGCTCAAACAAGATCGTATGGCCGATATTGTTTCCACACAGTTAAAAAACAACAATATGGACAAAAAACTCTTAGCTGAAGTAGCCAAGGAGGCCCTGAGCATCTTTAAATACAAGATCTCTGATCAGGAATCGCAGCCTGTGTCCCCGACAAACAGCCTAGGAGGTCAAGTGGACGGTACGATTCCACTCATTACAAACGGTTCTCAAGTATGTGGCAAAACTTGTATGCGACAAGCTAAAACAGGGGGTGAACGAGATGGACCTTGTGCAACTTCAGATGTTCAGCACGTACAAAACGACGTTCCCCCAACCAGGTTGAACACTGCTACAAGCTCCTTCTCAGAAGTGCTTTTACTCAGTCAGGAGCCAAGTAATTTGGCACTACTTAATCCCCAGTTTCCTTCTTGCTCTACTAACATCAATGATGAAGCTCAATCACCTGATGGCTGCTCTACCATGCCAATCAGAGGGGCTGTTGCGACCCAGGCTATCTCGACTTCACTAATTGAACGAACTAATGCAATCACGGTTTCACCACAACAGACGCAAATTGCCGCCTTAGATGTCGGAAACGCACGCCCAGTCTTTGACATCTTCAAAAACACCTCCACTATTGTTCGTGATAAACCTGTTATCTTGCAGCCTAATTGTGCTAGGATGAAAAAGACCAAAAACCAAACACTGAAAAAACCGAAACAACGCACAAACTCGAGAAAGTTTTTGCGTAACTTAAAAACAGTGCATGTAACAGTTAATACCAACAGCTCTAAAGGTCTAAAACAAGCTGTAAACGAGGCTAATAAATTGGTGAGCAATGAAGATGAGAGCAAAACGGCTGGTGAAAAACTGATTGACCTCATTAACTTATCCACTTACGAGGACGAAGACCGAACGGTGTCATGCAAACTAACGTGGCGGACCTGACGCCCGACAAAACGAGGGTCTTCGTCCCAGTGAACTCAAGTGAAACAATTCCCAGGGCCACTGATAGATGCCAGAAAGCTCTTTGAATATGCACAATGACAAAGAAGACAGAATCTCTAACAACAAAAGAAGGGCCACGCTCTCCCCCTTTTCTAACAATAGAGGAGAGAAGAAAGCTTATAACTAAGGACGGTGTAACGTCAAACGCTCTATGTCTCTTGAAGGGTACGCCGTCCCACTTTTCCCGCAATAAGCAAAGCGGCAGGGAGAATGTGCTTATTAAACACAACGTAAATGTGTCTGATCACGTGAATGTGGGCACAACTCAACCTTCCAGAAGTGACTCCAGGTTTGCCAGCTGTGACGTGGAAACGTATCAACGAACCTTGAGGAACCTTGATACAGCTCAATCTGACACAAAGGAGTCGGTAATCACCTATAAGGTGATTTTAGAGCGAATTGATGATGCAGACAATCTGATACTGAATCGCCACAATGTAATGCATTTGTTCCAACTAATTCCAAGTCTGCGAACTATTAAGTCAGATGACTTGAGAATTGTGGAATTTTTCGACAACTTCAGAAACGATAAAGTAATCTTACATATAAAGTCGAAAATAATTTTTGAAACTTTGCTAGAAGCCAACCCGACTTTGCTATCTCTCGGGTTTGACATCTATAAGCTAAGTGGAAAAATGGTGGATGTGACGTCTCAGTCATCTCATTCTGGACCGAAGCTGATTGGCACACGATTCGCAGAGGAAAAAAATAACCGAATGGCTCGAGACTATGACATGCAACGGGAAGATCTCACCGAAGTCGGGAGTGCTGATGGCACTACTAAATATGACGACTCTATACAAATAACCATTAGTGGACTTGTACGTTCATTGAGCTCACAGAGTGTGGATGCCGACAACACAGGCATGCCAACTGATTGGAACTGGATTGCAGCCACCATAAATGGGAAATCAAACTTATAATGTGAGGAGTCAAATTTAGGGTCCCTGGTCAGGATCGGTTCTTGGAACACCAGAGGCTTCAATCACCTTCTCCACACACCTTGGATGCACGATTTAGAAGTAGTTTGTCTGCAGGAAACATGGTTGAGCAGTACTCCCATACTGCAAGATTTTGAAATTGCCCATAACTCCGCCATAAGACAATCGAAAAGAAGGCCAATGGCTGGGTTACTGATTGCTGTTAGGAAATCAACTGGATTTAGAATCGTGTCCTTCACTAACATTTTGCCTTACATACAAACAGCGAAGGTGTGTTCTATAAATGCAACAAACAACATCCACGTAGCCCTCAACATCATCAACGTTTATTGGAACCATAAGGCGATAGAAACTACTCATTTATTGACCAAATAACCACAGTAATAGACGGTATACTCGAAACTGAGGTGTATCCAAATTTGATCATCTCTGGTGATCTAAACATCGATTGCACAAAGTACACAAATAAGAAGAGCAGGGCTGTGGGATTCACAGCCTCTGAAGATGCAATAACAAAATGGTGCCAAGAAATGGAAGTAAGAAACCTGTCAATGATGAATGGTAACGTGATAGGCGATATTCCAGCTAATCCAACATGGAGAAGGAAGAACCAACACTCCGTGCTGGATTTTATATTTGTGTCAGAGGCCGTTTCTACACGTGTATCTCGTTTTGAGATCAAATCAATGGCTTACAGTGATCACGACATGGCGAAATTGACCATAAATAGCCAAAATACAACACAAAATTCTGTCTAGGCATACAACGTATTAGTTCGCTCTAACAGAATCCGCTTGGAACTTGCTGACACGGATGTAAACAAGCTTGTGACAACCCTAAATGAAGCTTCTAACGAAATTGAATATCGTCAATTTCTAACAAATTTTATAGAACATAACCAAGGTTTAAAACACAATCGATTTGCACATAAACATAGGTTCGACTTACAACTCCAACAGCGGAAAAGACTGATGCGACAAGAGCTCCGTAGGGTATCGAAAGAACAACATGTACTCTCTGTGTTCATATCGAAGAAAAAAACGATTAAACAAGCATTCCAAAACTGGTGCAAACTTCATAAAGCGACAATGATACAGACAGACTCGGAAAAAATGTTGGCTAACCTGTCAAATAAAAATCCAGCGGCCTTCTGGAAGTTTATAAACAAGAAATTTGCCCCTCAAGACTCTCTGCAGGCAAACCAGATTTCCGAAGCAACGTGGTCTGTTTACTTTAATTAAATGTTTAATGCAGAAGGCTGTACGAAATACATCTATAACTCAGATCTGGTAAAATGGGATTTACACTTTGAGCGGCAAGACATCCTAGCCGTAATTCAAAAAGCAAAAGCTCCTAGAGCCCCAGGGCCCGACGGGCTCACAAACTATACTATTAAGTGAAATCCAGAGGCGTGGGCCGACTTCTGCACGACTCTTTTCCAAAGAATTACTGACAAATGTAGGACACCCCTGTCTTGGAAGAATGCCATCATAGTGCTGATTTTTAAAAAGGGCAAAAGGGCAAACCCTGGGGTTTATAGACCAATTGCTCTGATGGATGTGATAGGGAAAATCTATGCAACACTATTGCAACAGAAGCTACTAAAGTGGGCTGTCGACAGTGAGCATATTGACCCCAGACAAGCAGGGTTTGTAAAGGGTGTGGGGTGCAGTCTTAATCTGTTAATTCTAAATCTATTCAAGATGGGAGCGATAAGACAGAATCCCAAAATACACCTAGCCCTCATAGACTTCTCCCGCGCTTTTGATAGCGTCGACTGAGGAATCCTCTGGAAAAAACTAAGAGAATGGAAGTGTCCAACGAGCCTGGTCGAAGCTATCAGAGAGTTGCACTCAAATACAAACATCAGAATCAGGCTCGATCGACAGGGGACTCTTTCTCAGCCCATAGAAACCTTTAAAGGTGTAAAACAGGGCTGCCCGCTTGCAGCAACCATCTTCAACCTTTTCGTTTCGGATGTTGGGAATGTTTTTTAGTGAAGTTTCTTCGTTTCCTCCAAAAATGAATGGTACTCACATAAGCTGGCTTGTATATGCGGACGATTTGATACTACTAGATATGACAGCTATTGGTCTGCAACGCTAACTCGATGCCCTAGAAGTATATGTCCTGAATAATGGCCTTCAAATCAACAAACAAAAATGTGAGATCCTAACGCTTCAAAATTTACGCTCTGCGAAAAAAAAATCAGAAGAAACATGCCTGGTTTCTCGAAAAAACAAAGATCCATACTGTATGCGATACGAGATACTTAGGCATGCAAATAAGTGCTAACCTAGATGATTCAGCATGGGCTGAAACTGCTAAAGCTAAATGTTGTCAACTAGCGTGCCAAGCTGCGACCTTAAACCGACAATACGGCAAATTCTCTTTAAAACCTGTTGTGTCATTCTATCAACAAAAAGTGGTGCCAGCATTAATATATGGAGGTGAAAATGCCTTAGGATGCTCGCATGAGCTTTGGAAAACCCTTGAAAACATCTTTTGGGTTAGAGTGTTACAACTACCTCGGGGAACTTCAACCGCCTGCATCCGATATGAATTAGGGTTAATATCTATGCATGCTAGAGTTTGCTGGAACATCCTATGCCTCTTTAGGAAATGTAAAGTTGTGAAGCCAGTTCTTCAGTTTGAAATACTAAGTCCCTATAAAGAGGCAGTTGGTTCGACCTTAGAAATGTGGATGGAATACTGCCACGAGATAATGGAATCCTACGACATCAAACTAACCACACTTTTAGAGAATCCGACTGTAGCAAAAAAAAAGAGTGTGGTCATGGGACTGGCATCGAACTTGTGAACTTAGATCAATCTCCCGACTAATGGCTGACGTTCCAGGAGAAGCAAGGGAATATGGCAACTTACAGGACTACCTAGCCAAATTTCCGGATGTGCTTTCAAGATCTTTATACTTGAGATTCAGACTGAATCTAATAAACACTAAAGAACGCCAAGATCTACTTAATGGGAGAACGATCTCACCCTGTCGTTTTTGCAAATTGGCTAACGAAACACTGAAACATCTAATGCTGTTTTGCCCATATCTACGTACTTTGAGATCCCGGGCCTTTGGGTCGATACTTGAGAAATTCTATACACTAAGTGCGGACGATTGGTGGCATCGGATGTTTGAGGGAACAGACCAAAAACTTACGTTTGCCTTAGTGGTGTTTTTTAAGGACCTGGAATTAAGGCTAAAAGAATCCAAAACTTCTACTCAAATAACTGTAAACTGTTTGCCAACCTCCAAAGACCCTAAGTCACTCTCGTTGGATCAAGCTCAATAAGTTCTGGTGGATGTCCTTTAGGATCGGTACTATAAACTGCGACATTTCGGAGAGGCTGGGATGTCTTGATGAACTTTTTACTCAATTTGGACAGTGTTTCAGTGCGTGTACTGTTCTTTTCTGTCTCTTCTTGTGTTTTTGATTTGTTTTCTTTAAAGGTTTGTAAAAACCGTATAAAAATAAAAAAAGTAATCATAAAAAAAGAAAAATATTCTGTGGCCTGTGCTGAGTAATGAGATGATATTCATGCGCTAAGAAGTACTCGAAACTCTCCATTTGCTGTGTGTTTTATCACAGCAACGCTGTATATCTTTGTCTGTCTTCTTGATCGATTCTCGAAGATCCGTCAATAAAAACGATCTCCTCTCCCACCAGGGCATTTTCTTTTACCCTGGGGATTTCACCATAGAATTCTTCATAGTTTGCACAGTCATGTATCTGCTCTCCTTCAGTGACTGGCTCTGCTATGAATGTAGCTGTGTTCACTGTTTTGATCGATGGATTAGATATGATCACTTCATATGCAGAAGCTCTCTGAGACGTCAACGTGCCTTTAGGTTTCTCTAAAATAGCAAATAGTGAATGTTCGACGTATAACGTCATGGAACATCCCATCACAATAGTTGTTGCCTTTATATGGCGAACACTGCGGCAGCTAAACTTTGTTCACATGGGAAGTGGCCTCTCATTATTGGGTCCAGGTTCCCACTGTAATATGCCAGGGGCTTGTACCCCAACGAGGTTCTTTGAGCGAGCACTGCCGTCATAATGCTGCCGTCTGTGTGCGAAAACAGATAGAATTCCTCTGCATAATTAGGAATCCTGAGAACTGGAGCCATACAAATTGCCCTCTTGAGTTCTGCAAACCCCTTTTCCATCGCTTCAGACCATTCGATCTTTTCCTTTGTCATCTGGGCCTTCTTTAGAGCCTGAAGCAAAGGCTTGGTATATGAGCTGTAATCGAAGACCCATGCTCTAACATAGTTACATAGGCCTAGAAAGCTCTGCATTTGCTTTATCATGTGTGGCTTGGCCGTGTTCAATATGGCTTCAGCCTTTTCTGGGGTCACCTTCTTGTCTTCATGTGATATCAGCTACCCTTTGTATAGCACCTCCTGTTGACACTATTGTAGTTTTTCTTTGTCAACCCTATAACCTTTCTCAGCCAGTATAGTCAATGGCTGAACAGAATCACACCTGAATTGCTCCTCTGTAGTGCTGCATATCAAGATGTCGTCCACATACTGCAAGACGACATTTTCTACTGCAATATTGCTCAGGTCCATCTGTAGGGCTCTGTTGAAAATGGATGGGGACTCACAGCACCCCTGTGGCAACCTCATGCTTTTCAGACGCATTTGTCTGAGTGTGAATGACGTCAGATCTTGAGAGTCACGGTGCAACGGGATTGAGAAAAAGGCAATCACCGTAAAAAATTTGGCCTCGGTGGGTATATTACATAGGATTGTAGATGGATTAGGGACCAGAGGGAGCTCTGCTTCGACAATATTGTTTAATGCTCTTAAATCTTGGATTAAGACCCTCCCTTTGATTTCTTGACGGGATAAATCACTGTATTACATGGTGACTCTGACGTCACTAAGATGCCCTGGTCCATCATGACGGAAATTGTTTTTGCGATCCCTTCCTCCGCTTCTCTGGACATGGGATATTGTTGCGCTCTCTGTAAAATTGCTCCTGGTTTCAGTTTAATTTTCACTTCTCCCACTCCCTTCAGGAGGCCTACGTCATATGGGCCTGTAGTCCATACTGAGACATGCACCTGGGCCATGTCGTCATCAAAGTATTCCGGACGTATCAGTGCCAACATTATTCTCTGAGGCACTTCTCTTTTGATCATTTTTACCCAAAATATGAGACTCACTTCCACCCTTGTCTCTTCTGAGTCTGGTTGTTCTTCAAACAGATCGTCATCGGTGACGTCAGTCACTCGATACCCTTCTTCGATGGTGATAATCGCACACCATTGTCTGCCTTCATCGTCGTAGCCTTGGCCAATGCTACTTTCCTTCGCACGGCTACAGCAAGTATCATTAAGGGAAATACTTGTCCCTCCTCTTCATGCATCTGTATTCTGGGTCTGAATAAGAACTCATCAGGGGTTCTCATGATTTTATCTGCGAGGCCTGGTAATCCTGCCATAAACACACGCATGCCATATGTGAAAACTTCTGGCTCTAATGGTATAGCTCTCATGGCTATGTGTCCTGAGTATGCCCTGATCCTTTCGCACACGTTTGAATAATGCATTCCTGGAGTGGAGCATACTATGCCCTCCTCCGTGAACAAGATCGTCATGTTCAATTTTGTCATTAAGTCTCGACCCAAAATGTTTACTGGGGTCTTACGTGTATATAATAAAGTTACATTCATTTTGCACTCACCTAAGGAGACTGGGAGTGCGTCTGTAAAGGGAACTCGACTGTGAGCTCCTGTAAAACTCTGAGTATCTATGGCCTCGCCGGACAAGGAAAACTTGCCTTCTTGTATGCACAAGCGTGTTGCACCCGTGTCAACTAAGAAGGAATATTGTTTACCCCCTATGACGACATTCTCCCTCAGTTCCCTATTAGGGTCTGGTGTCACTGATAGGATAGAGCACATCAGGGTTCCCAGTGAGCTGTCCTAATTCATATATAAATTCGGTCTACTGTACACTTGTGGATTCTCTCCATTCCCTGCGTTGCCTCCCCTTCCAGAGTTTGTACCCTGAAACGGTTGTGGTGATGCCTGTTGGGATTGCCCTTGTGGCAAATTCCCCATGTTCGGGGATTGAACCACTTGTTGTGCACCTTGCTGCACGCCTGGCGCTTCCTGCTGTACCATGTGATTCTGTGCACTGCCCTGTGTGACTGCAGGGTGATTAGTTCACCTGCTCCCATTCCTTGGCTATTCTGCCATGCATCTTGACTTCTGCACGTGCGCTCCAAATGCCCTGTCATTCCACACAGCCAACATACTGGAGCCGGTTGGATTATTTGTCCATTTGACATATCTGGGCTGCCCGTTTGCTCATTTTGGAAGCCTCCTTGATTGCCTTGGAACCCTCCTCGATTACTCTGCCATCATCTTCCTCTAAATCCTCTTCCCCTTGGGTACTGTCCTACGTTACCCTGGTTATTCTGCTTTGGGTTAGCCACCTGTTGTAAGTACTTTTCAGCTGGGCTAGTTAGCATGGCTCCTTCAAGAGCATACTTTGATAATTTCTTTTGCACCAGCTTCGCTTCCTCACCCTTTCGTGTTGCCTCCCTTTTCCGATTTTTTTCTTGCAACAATCTACAGTAATGTGCAATAGTTAACCATATTTCTGCCCAAGGTTTAGCCTCAACCCCTACCAATTTCTTGAACTGTTTCTGCACTGGTTCTGGCAACCCTTGGCACAATATGTGGTAAAACACTGGTAAAGATTTCGTCCAAGATTCATGCATTTCGAGCACCCACGCATCTTGGAAATTCCGGATACAAATCAACGGATCTTCTGACTCCTTCATTTTTCGAGTCATTATAGCTCCCATATCAGAAGTGTCCGGGTACAGCACTCGTAGTGCTTTCCATACTGCTGCTCTGCAATTATTAAATGGTGCTGCGTCGTGTGCAGTGTTAATTATGGTTACACCAGGGTACCCTGCCCATGTCCACACATCGTCTGCTCTCTCACCGAGTATGGCGATCAAGAGACCTTTAATGTCCCCTATAGCTAACCTGACACCCCCTGTCATTTTTTCTAACTCGTGTATCCACTTCCCAGCTCCCGATGTCAGCATTGGAAGCTTGTCTTTCAGGTTTTCTCGATCCATGTGTGGCCATGGAATATATTGCGGTCTTGCTCCCCCCTTTTCTAATGGCAGAAATTGGAATGCGCAGCCTTCTTTCTCTTCTCTCATAGCTCTCCTGTCTATTGCAGGTGTTATATTCCTGCATCGCCGTCTGCCTGGCAATGTCCTCAACCTGTCTGCATAGGCGGGTGCCGACACCCCCCTATGACCATGGGGTGTCCCTTCATGCTGGTCGAATTGCGTGGCAGACTCTGATGTCCTCGGTGCGGACTCGCCAGCGTTTGACCATCTTACCCCTTTTTCCCTTGGGAGCCGCTTTTCATGCCGTCTCCCTTCTTTATTTGTCTCGCACTCCGTCTCTTCTCCGGAGTCAGACATTGATTGTTCCCAATTCACGGAACTCCTTGTGTCATCATCGTTTTTACTGATTTCTAGTCTGTCCAGGGACAGTGTCCTTCTCCCACTACTTTGGGTGACATCCTCAGTGTCATACAGCTGAGGGCTTTCCAAGCGCTTGTCTTCCCTTTCCCTTTGGGATATTTGTTCTAGTCAATTTCATCATATATTTTATCGATCGTTTCCCCGATACTTCTGGTATCAAAGTCATCTTCAATATTTGCTCTAGTCGTGCCTGGTACTGAGTCGTACGCAGGAAAGAATTCTGCAATGGTTTCCCATTCTACAACAGGATCGGGTTTTTTAACTTCCCGCTCCAATTATTCGAGATCGCGTGCCCTGTGTCTACGCTTACGTTCAATATCATCATCAAATTCTTTTCGCTTTCTCACCTCTTCTCTGACCTTATCTTCTTCCCTTCTCCTTTCGTTTCAACGTTCATTTTCCCTTCGAACTTCCTCATCCCTTTGTCTCCTTATCTTCTTGTCACATACTCTTTGCTCTTCTAACCTTTGTTGTTTCTGTCTGTCTAAGGCATAGACTGCTCTCTGTTTGTGATCGAGCTGCTTTTCTTGCTCTTCGTGATATAGCTGTTCACGCCTCAGTCTATCCTTCTGTTTTATCCTTTCATCCCTTAACTCCTTTTCTTTCTCCTTTCTCTGTGCCTCATCTAACCTCTCTTTAGGTCTCACATCATCACTTCATCTTTTGTAAATGCTTTCTCATCAGTTCTGTCTTGACTTCCTTTCCATTTCTTTCCCTCTCTCTCCTTATCGAGAGATGCACTAGTCTGTGCCTGATCCTTCCTTTCATCTTGGCGTCTCTCCTTGTCCCTCGGGACAGCAGAGGTAATACTCTGGTTCTGATCCTTCCCTCGGTTTTCATCACTACTATAAGCAGGTGACTCATATGCGTGGTTGTTGTACCCTGTGGCTGCTTTAAGCTCCCTTAATGGGTAGAGGCCCTCAGGCTTACTTCCCTCGGTTTCTGTTTCAGGCGGGGCAGGTGGCACGGTAGGCATCTCACCCCTCTCCGTGCATACATTTAATATCCAGTCTGCAGGTGGCTCTTCCTCCTTCGACTGTTCAAACATTTTCCAAAGTTCTAGAACAGCAAGGTATTTTGCTAGCTTCTTGCCTGTATATGTGGCATGCAAGTAAGTCGTCATATGTTGTAAAACGGCTGTGGATAAGGACCCTTTTTGTGGCCTCGGCATAAACATCTTGTGGGCGGTACCCTTAACCCACTCGGTGCTATATTTCTTAAGCTTGGGTGCATGTTTCGGCAGTTGCTTACATAAGTGTGCTAATGGTGTAATTTCATCCATGCTTAAATCTGTTCTACTTTCCTCTTAAACACCACTTTTCAATGCTTCCATGCAACCATAACACTGTCAACAATATGAGCGAGCACCAAACACTGCATGCTCCAATCCAGTTTTTTCCCGCCAAAACTTTTGTATCTACAATTAATTCAAAACATCAATTTGAGTGCAATTCCCACTCAACAATAGAATTGCGTGAAATTCGAATTGGTTCTAACCACCAAACAACAACATTCCTTACATGTGACATATAACAGAACACGTATGACAGACACTTGACAGACTAGACAGACACCAGCTGGATACATATATCTCTGCCTCTAATTTGTACCACGACATGGGGTTTAAACAAACCCCTTTTACAACGTCTTTAAACGTGGTAGTAGCCTATTCGTCCCCTATTATGTGGGGCTCTGAGTTCACGTTTCTTCTGAACGCTATATTAAAGCGCAGGAATAAGGCGTATCCTCTCTCTCCTCAGGTGTCCGCCCTGGTATTCTCTAATTTCTCAGGTGTCCACCCTGGTATTCTTTAATATCTCAGGTGTCTACCCCGGTATTCTCTCTCTTCTCGGGTGTCTACCTCGGTATTCGCTCTCTGTTCAATTATTCTTGAGTCATTATCCCCTTATATATATATATACAGTCTTCTCTACTTCTGACTATTTTGTTTTCTTCCACCACCCTCCATTACCTTTTCCCTTACTTGTATTAATGTCTATGACATTTGCCAAAGCATTACATTTTTTGTTTCACCCACCGCTTGCATCGTTCCTCTCTGGATCCTCGGGATCACTGCGTCCGTTACCACCTCCTTCAGTCTTTCGCCTGTTCCGCTGCCCGTAGGAATGGAAGGGTTATGTTTTTAAAACGGGTCCCTTCAGGCACACTGCAGTTTGTTGATCAATTTAAAATATCATTGTCCGCGGGAAGCTTCACAGTCTACTCAGCCGAATGGCGAAGTACTCGTTATATTTCCGAAGACCTAGAGTTACTTTGTGTCGACAGTCAAACGGTGTCTCATTTTAATCAATAATCAATAATCGATAGTCATAACCATCCTCTGCTACCTAGTGTACAGGAGGTCGGAGCGACCTCAGGTGGGCCCATGGGATCAGAGCTCACCCTCGAGTACTTTTAAGACGAGATAGCTGCACCTTGAGGTGGATGGGATGTGGGATTCTCTTACTCCAACACCAATCAATAAAGACAATGCAATGGTTTGGCAAAGGGAAGCCCGTTTAATGACAAGTACAAAAAACAAGGAAACATGGGAATCAACAGTGATGCGATCGCCCGTCTCGCTTCAACTTCCAAAATCTTCATTGAAACAGTGATTCTTATAGGCAAAATTCATCATCATTGACGTGTAACACTTAAAACTTTGTCATGCAAGGCTATTGGTTGGAAAAGGTAACTTAAGTATAGGTACTATATCTGTATATGGTAACGGGGTGTGAGGATTGGATAACTCTTATCGGTTGGGCAACTACGCCCATCCCTCTACATCACTTGTGCCAAACGTCACTAAAAGTATGACGTCTCATTAGTTCTATAGGACCCTATATTATTTGGCCCATTGTGATTGGGTCGGTTACACCTCTAGGCATACATCTCTACTTTAATTAGCAGCATGCAGAATGGTTACCCAAATGCGGCATGCCCCAAGATTCACCCTGGCTCCCTTCCATCAATCAGTACTTTAGGGCTATGTGTCAATTAGTTGGCTGAGGACGGCCTCGAAACTGTAGCTTCTTATCGGTAAAAGTTATGGCATCCTCTGGTTTTGGGTGACATCAAACGTTGGTACCTCTTCGCGCTTGGCTGGTCACGTGTTAGTACACCGTGAATCTGCTTCATTTTTCTTCTATTTGCGTATTTGATTCTGCCTTCGGCCTTTCCACCTGCCTGGGCCTCCTTCTCTCGACTATCATGGGCAGGTTTCTATGCTCTGAAGTTTCGAGTCTTTGAAGTTGCCGCTCTCTCTCCCTTCCTTAGGTTGACCTCGAATTCCCAGGCATGAGCTGCTTCTTGCTAAGTTTCGCTTCTGCTCTTTCGTCTGGCTTTGTGCTGGTATATGAATCCTGGCCTGTTTGACCCCTACCATCCTGGGCTTAATTCTGCTTTCATATAAAGTGGACTGCACTTATATAATGTGCTTCATTGAGGTAGATATATATATGGTTGGTGCTTGCCGCTCTATTCTTCTACTAAGCATAGCAAGCTGCACTGTTTTCTTAGCTTGTTGCATTACAAGCCTATGTTCAGGCGTTAGCTGGTTGCATGATTTCATCCTGCTTTACAGTTACGTTTCTTTATATTTCAACACCGTCTCTTCTTCTATGTCTGTGATATCTTTATCCATGGAGTTTCGTATTAGTGTATCATCTTTTTGGCTGTTGTTTCGTTTGTCTGTACGTCTGTCCGGGCCTTTGTGTCGTCACCATTCGCCTTCGATTAAGGCCCTGTGGGTCTCTTCTGGACAGTTTGAAAGTAGTCTTCATGTCGTGTCAGCTGTTGGTACGGTTGTCTCAATGGGTACCGTGTTGCCCATGGTTGCCTGGTTATTGGCACTTCAACAGGTATTGCTCTTCCGATGTGCATTGGGCAGAGCCCTAGTGCTGTTCTCTGTTGGTTTATTTGCTCGTCATACTTCACATATCTCGGTGAGTATGTTCCTGGTGCTTCAGTATGGGTGGCTGGAGTGCAGGTCATATCATGGACCTCCTCTACACATGGAATCACTGTAAACCCTCCTGGCTGCACACAACATCCACATACACCAAAATGCAGATGACACCCAGCTCTACTTCAAAATATCCCTCATTGATTACACTGACAGAATAAGGCTGGCCTCAAATTGACCCAGTTCTGGTTGTCTAGTGCTTTGCTGAAGCTCAACCCTTACATGACTGAAAAAAAAGAATTCCTATTGTTGATCAACTTCACCAAACACCCTGACATCTGGGCTTGGCTCTCTGCTATGAACCTCCAGGGTTTCAAAACACAGCTGACCATCTGCACCAAGTCGCTTGAGTTCTACAGCCACAAGGGACCATGAACCTTGACAGACACCTCTTCTTCAGGGAGCACATAGCAGGAAAGACACAAACAGCTTGGTACCAACTTACATTCCCTCTACAGCTCTGCCTCCTACAGGAAATTAAGCCCTTCATCCCAGAAAACAACTGCAGATTTGCTGTCCAGGTCTGGGCCCTCTCCCACCTGAATTCTGGTAATGCCCTTCTGGAAAGCCTTTGGTAAACACCCTGACAACCTTGAGAAGTTTTCTACATGCTGCAGCATGACCCATCAAAGGACTCTCCAAATTCGACTTCATCACGCTCACCCTCATCGACCTGCTCTGGCTAGGGCTGCAAGCATCACCTTCAAATCCTGCTGCATCATCTACAAGGTTGTCACCTCAAGTCCCCAAGCTACCTCGCTGATGAGCTCAGAAACCCCAGAGGCCTACGATACACCAGAAGACAGGGCATGTGCAGACCTGAACTCTGCTGGTACAGGAGATAATGCACCAGAAGACAGGCCTTCTCTATCTATGCCCCCAGACTCTGGAACCTCCTTCCTATCAACGCAAGTCCTCACAGTTACGTCTACATTTCAGGAAGGAGCTTAAGACCCTCCCCCTTCAGGGAATAGATCACCGCAACACCTAGCTCCACACACACTTCCCAACAAACCTGAGACTGGGAAATCTGCTTCCCATTTCCTTACCTTTTTTCTTGTACATCCCTTGCTGCCAAATTGCCCACCCTCCCTCTCTCCTGTTGTTAGCTCCTCACTCCTTTGTATCTCTGCTTCCCTCACTGTGTACTTCTACCTGTTCTGTTGCTTCCTGAAGCTAGGTCTGCCCTCATTACCCTAATAATAATAATAATAAGAAGAAGAAGAATTCAGAGCTCTATCAGGTACTACTGGAGGCCACCACAGGAGCCGGAGGACACAGGAACACATTGCTTGGTGGTGAAGAACTGATGAGCCAGTTCTGTAAACCAAGTGAAATGTTTCAATAGCATGGTGCAATGAAGGAGATTAACTTTTTGTTTGTATTGAAGGACAGCAACCAGTAGTAACAGGTATATGAATCTGCATCCTCTGCTTCTTTTTTGTGCTCAGCTGCTGAGGGTTTTTCAATGTAATAATTTATTCTGTGTTTAGAGCCTGTAGTATCCTCTCCATCTTCTTTAAATGATAACAGTTAATAGCAGAAGAAGGGCCCCTAGTTACAGTAGAAGGTATTCCATCTGTTATACATCGTATATATAAATATATATGGCAAACCTATGTGATTTTTAAGAGTCTCCATCAAGAATCTTTGCAAGGCACTTGTTTAATTTTGTTCAAGCTGGATGAGGACACTTGTGCAAAATAATTATAGGCTACATGCTGTGCCAAATCGTTTACTTTCTTATGACTGCATATCATTGTACCCCATACATTCGGAAATTTGGTGTCAAATGTTGTTTTTATGGAGTAACAAAGCAATTTGCATTGCCAGTGGGGGTACTATTTAGGGGAGTGGAAATATATTCTTACTTTAGAACAGACTTCTTTTTTATAATCAAAACGTATTTACAACTAGTATTCACCGATTATTGAAAAGGGCATTGTACCTTTTCAAATCAAGCAATAATATTATTAGATCTCCTTATTTTGCCATTGCTGTGCTGGTACCTTTAATTTGAAGACATCAACAGAACGTAGTCGGTCGAATCAGTGGCTAGGTTCCTATATGCCCACTGTTTTTTGTGGGTTTTTGCGGCCTATTTTTACTCTCCATTATTGTTGTTGGGAATATGTGCCTGTTTATTTTAGGAGAGAGAAAAAGTAGCTGTAGCTCAAATCAAAGATCTTTGGTTAATATTTCAAATTCTGTTCCGAAATTGTCTTAAAGTTAAAAAATGTTTTTCATGTACGTAATGTGCAAAGTGCATTGTTCTAAACATGTTACATTTTTTAAAATCAACTAAAGAATGTTCAAGAGTCTCTAGACTTGATCTGTCTTTACAAATCCTACACCACATATTTTCACTTTGAATTTTTAATCTTGCACCAATTAGTTCAAGTCTCTGGAACAGATGGCACGGAAATGGACTCAGGAATGTGTTCAAATAAGCAAGAACTGAATGTAAAGGCTTCTCTGTAAGGATGAAAAGGGTATCCCGTGGTTTCAATGCATGAAATTACTTAAATGTATTTTACTTTGAAATGATTACTTCGAAATATTTGTGTAGTTGTGGGGTAAGGGGTAAAAAGGGGGTGGGAAGGGGTTTGGGTTATGGGTAGTATCGAAGGGGATCAGAGATACGGGGGACCCCAATAAAAAAAATCGTAGTGATATTTCAAAGTAATCACTTCAAAGTAAATTACTTTGAAGTGATTTAGTTTGGTGAAACCACATGGAACCCTAAAAAGAGTATAATTCCAAACTTTTAGTCTAGTATTACACCAATCTTACAGAAGAAGGTTCTTTTTGGCCTCTAGTTTGTCGCACCTGTAAGACGTTCAAAGTTGTCAGAAGGTCAGCCAAAAGATTAGCAGTAAATGTGAACATGTTCCTTAATTCTGGGACTGAATTGTTCTCCCCAAAAGGTGAAAGTTTAGTAAACAGGGAGTGAGGCAGACACAAGCCATATTTCCAAAAAGTGTAAGAATTTTCCACCGGACAGTGTCTTGCAGAGAAGAAAGACCCAACTCATAACCAATGACAAATGACGGTACTCACTTTAGTATATTTAAAACTTATCTTCAAAATAATCCCTCAAGTCTTGGCCAAATTTAAGATAATATAGGTTCAAGAAATTCATCTCCATAGGTTAGACATCAAACTATCTTTTATTTGTGGAATGTTATTGCAGACAAAATGGAAAAGCACCCAAATTGTGTGTTTTATTGTGTGTTTGAACAGCCAAGGCCAGTTATTTGATTTTAAGTCTCTCGTACATTTGGTAGAAGTTCTCTCTGCAATAGAGATGCCAAAATGGGTGAAGCAATTCTTTATTTCAAGCTTATTATGATTTAGATACCATGAAAATCTGAATATTTTAGATTTTTGTACACAGAGAGAAATAGAATCTTGGATTGGACTTTGCTGTGTTCATTTTCAGATCATTCCCATGTATATTTTGTATTTGTATTTATTGTTTTATATAGCGCCTTAATCCAAGGCGCTTTACAGTTAACAACAAGAACATCAAGAGAATGTTGAAAGCCAATAGGTGTCAGATCACATAAACCCAATTGATCCGTATAAGCTAAATATTTCACGTAAGTTGAATCAAGGCACGGAGGCGCCAAATCCCTTTCATGAACAAGTAGACACAATCTTTACAAGTATGCTGACTGTAAATCCCTCATGAGGGTGCAAACACAATCTGTGCAAGTAACAGGAAAGAAAAATATGTATTATTTTCACTCTTCATCAAACAAATATACATTTATCTCTCTTGCATGCAGGGATGGCATTGGGGTCTTTCAACATTTTTAGTTGAAACAGGCCCAAGACTTAGGTGGGCCCCATGCAGCTTCACCATGTTGGCAGGCATATGACACAACATATCTCTTTAATTCAGTACATTAAATGTGCCCTTTACAGCGTGCACATAACAGGCTGCCTTTGCTGGCATTTTGGTTTGTTGCCTCCCTGAGGCTTCTTGCAGTATTCAGCAACGTTCTTATCTCCTCATTGCCTTTTTTTTTTTTTTTTTTTTTAATCACTTTATTTAAAGGTTTCAACAACAAACAAAGAAAAACAATCTCCAGTACATTGCATCGCGTTCAGATTACAAATCCAAAAGTACTCATTGCCTTTTAACTCTGGATTCCTCTGGATTAGAACACTGCTGTCAACTGGCCTCATTACAAGGTTGTGGTATTTTGGAGGTAATCTGCTGAAATACCACCAGATACATTTACCGTTACTGCCACTTGGCAGTAGGCGGTGTTAGGCCCTAATAATTGGAGTCAATAGGACTCAATGGGGATTTTGGATGAATTATCGCTGGCTGTAATTCCACCAATGTTGCCAATTTTTGGTGGTAAAGTGGCAGCTTTACCTCCAGATTTTTGCTAGAGTTTAATCCTTCACTTCACCACCTAACATTTAGTATGGCGGTGGAGTATTGTGATGGTGATGGAGTTACCGCTATGTTACTGCCATTTATTAAAGCACCGCCTGTAAAGACTGGAGGGGGGTGTCTGTACTCCTGCTCTCTATATGGTAGAGAAGAGGCACAGAGGACCCCAGCCATGATTCTCTATTACGGTAGCAATGGATGAGCAATCAAGACCTAGCTTCTCAGGAGGTGATGCAGGCTGGTTCTTAAGTACAGTGTAGTCCCCAAGCACCCACAAAGGAATGTCCACACACAGTATTAGTTAAAACACAGTCTTTATATAATTAAGGTTCAAGGTTATATATACAATCACAATAACTCACTTTGTGCTCAGTAAATCTACAATGGCAAATATATACAGTTCTAAGTGGTACCACAATTATTATCAGATTTCATTAAAGTGCATCAACTGTACTTTGGTCAAATGTCACACAAATCAATTAATAAAGGTAACCAACAATAAAGGTAGTGCCGGTCAAGTGGCACAGCGAGTAGAGCACTTGCTTTGACATCTGAGCAGAGCTTGCTAATGCAGGTTCTAATCCCAGTGGGGCCAAACTCAGTCTTTCATCTTTCCAAGGTCAAAAAATGAGCACCACACATTGTGGGTAATAATAAGCAGTGCTCAGATACCTGAGGGTTTGTAGCACTATATAAATGCCAAATTGTTATTATTATTATTAACAATAGATATAGGGGGGAAAGCAGTTGGTTAGAACAATTGGCAGAATTCTGGCCCCTACCACTAGACACAGTTCTGTGTGGAGATCCCCCCACCTGGGCAACCTGTAAAATAAAGATATACTAAAAGCCCAGTTCATATATTGTTCCATATATCTTATTTCCTTCTATAATGTTTCTACCACCCCAATGTACCTGGAATAGCAGATTTCAACGACGAGTCGTTGACAGATCCTTCTTGGGCGACTGCCTTTAAAGCAGGAGCCATGGATCGTTGAGATCCCTCGAAGAAAGTGAACTCTGCGTCAAGGCAGCAGCTTCGGTCCCAACAGTGCTCGTCGACGACAGGGCGAAGACGTCCTACAAGGAAGAGGCGCGTGGGCACCTCGAAGTTGATAGTTCAGGACCGCAAAGGGATTGTGAAGAACTGTGGCCCAGCAAGGCGTCGAGTCGTCCAGCATCTCTACAGTCTTTGGGTGGCGGGAAACCCACCAGTGGTTGCTCCTTGGCGCGTCAACGGCCTGGTCTTCTCCGGCGGGATAAGGTGGTCTTCGGTGCGGATGAGTGTGTCTGGGAATCAAATGTCTTAATCAAGGGAGCGTTGCGGCTCAGGTCGTCGATGGCACGGCATCAAGCAGTCCCCTCTTCTGGGCAACACGGCTTCAACGGACCTCCAGCTGTTATAGCAAACCTGCGAACCCTAGTCGATGATGGTGGACGGAATATCCAGAGCTTATTTTCATTCTCTTCGGCGGTCCCCGTCTCTGGTCGGCAGCCTGTCGAGGGTCTGACTTCCAGGGAGCTTCGGCGAAGGTTAGCGGTGCTCGATGGTCCCTCGGAACATGGGAAGAGGGCGCCTAACCAGGTCCTCTCTTGGATCAGTCTCGACGGCTCGGCGGCTTTCGGATTTCGGCGAAGGGAGACAGCAGTCAACCTTCTCCTTCAGGCTTGGTTGTCGAGATGAAGCGTCAGTTCAACTTCAGCTTCTGAACGAATATTAGCAGTGAGAGGCCCCCATATATACTAGTTGATCTCTCATTCATTCTGCTGGGTCACACTCAGGCAACCAATCACTCAGAAGTGCATTCAGCAGTCAGTCAGCCAATCAGGCATACAGTGCATTCAGGCCATTCTCCTCCCTCTCAGACACTCGCAACAAGGGATGTGTATTGGGACAAGAACCCAGCCATTCAACACTACACACTGCATTCATACCAGTTTCGGGCAGGGCTGCCTCAGTCATTGTGTTTCATACTAGAAACCAAAATGCGTATAGTGAACGCGCACCACCCTCTCTTGTTAGATAATCCTTATAGTTTGATCACCATTCAATGGAATTCAAAGAGGGGTGCAAACCCGCTGGAAAGGTGCCTCCGTGGAATGGCACACAATGAAAACAGGGGGTATGGACCAAGGCCGTTAAGCCAGCGGTGCGGGCTGCACTCCCAAACACCACAGCGTGGTGTGTATATTCAATGTAGTTCGGGCAAAAAAAGTAACAAACTTCCGTTAACTTGTTGCAAAGTGCGACTGTTTAATTTTTATCTTTGTATTCAACAACTGTACATTTTAGTAAAAGCAGACGTGCAGGGTGAGCTCAAAAAATGGCCAATGCATTTCGGAACAGAGTTCCCTCGTCAGGGCCAGCTCCTTCTCAAATTAATTGGATCCGAATGTCAAAAAGTTGAACAAACGAATCTATTAGATAACACACAACATGTAAACAACAGTAGTTGGTTAAAAATACAACATTCATAAAGTAAATCCACATAAATCATGACAGAACAAGTAAACGTACATTATCATGATTGAATTTTTTTGAAATTTTTCAATATGCCGGGTATGGGTGCACCATGTTCAAAAAATGGGGGTATGAATACCCAAATTCAATCACACAAATCGTAATAAACCATAAGGATTTCAACACATACCAGTAATCAGAAAATAAAATAAAGAGTACATACGTGTAATACCGTAACATGTGTAAAGTAGCAAATCGTAGGATCACAGCAATTTGGGGACGCCAATGAAAATAGAAGAAGGAAGAAAAAGAAAAAAAGAAAAGAGTAGAGAAAATGACAACGGGAATATAATTGGCTATTTTTTCTCTTTAGCACAAAGAAATCTCGTAAATATAGCTGCACTGACCTTGCCATGGATACAGCATGAGCTTAAATCTTTGACAATCTCATCAGAATAAAGATTCCTGAGAGGCGTTACTAACCGCGTGCAGACTCTATCTGAAAGAGACGTGCAACGTGGTGAACAAAGTGCTAAAGGATTATACCATTCTCAAAGCTCAAACTTCTACAAACACTGTTAGGCTAGGTCCAAATTCGAGAGGCGCCTTACCTGACGACGGAAGGAAAGTGAGTGAACTGAGGACGCCACAGGGGCGCGTTCCTCGCAGCCATGGTTTTTTTAACTGTGTTTACCTAAGGTTGCCAAGGCAACGTAAGGAGCCGTGAATCTCTGGCAGCCATGATTGAAAGGCTACTAGTGTGTGTTATAGATGTAGAGTCTCCCGTTCTGTTGTGCATATTGTCAACTTAAAAGTTATTCTAAACTAGCTCAAGCTGTTCAATTGAATTTTACCAAACAAAACGTGGAACAAGCAAAGAAATAAAAATAATTATAAAAATAAGAATAAAAATAAAAAAAACAGATAAAGAGAGAACAGCGCAATGTCAGTTGTAAAATATGTGCCTATATTGTCCTGAGTCCGATAGCCACAGTGGGGACCGGCAAAGGTCAGACTAAGTTCGGAATGGATAGTTTTCTGTTCTAACTCGTTGATAACCTTAGTTAGAGGTAAAGGAGAGTAGGGACAGACCAAGAACTGCGAATGTCCCGGGTGTTGTAACAAAGAATACCCTTAAGAGGAGGATCACTTAGGAAAGAAGAAAGGAGAAAGGGATAAACACTAAACAGAAATATCCGGAGTTGTGCTGGGGATAACCAGGACGGTCCCAAAGTGTATGTACAGTTCCTTATCTACTGCGTAAGTTATATAGCTCATCATGAAAACAAGTACATTCCAAGCCATTCCACCACTGGCATTTCCAAAACAAGCCAAAATGGCTCAATGTCATAGTGTGTTCTAAAATATTGCAGTTTTTCAATCAAAAAAATATAAAATCATAATATGGCTACTCAAGCATCAAAGGAAACAGCTGAGGTCGAACTCCTCATTCATCCCATTCGGTGATAGTGAGTCCAGCTTGTCAATCCAAAATGCCTCTTTTTGTGCTTGCCATTGCTTAATGTCTCGAGATTGTCCTTTGGGAGGCATAACTTCAAGTACCAAAAACCTCAATTGGCTCACCATATGTCCATTGTCATTGAAATGTCTAGCAACGGCTGACATCCTGTTCTTGTTCCTGATATTGGACTTGTGCTCATTTATCCTAATCCGGATCTTACGTGAAGTCTCTCCCACGTAATATTTCCCGCAGGGACACCTGATTGCGTAAATTACATTCTCTGAAAGGCATGTAGCATGTTGTCTTAATGTAAATCTTTTGCCAGTTCGTGGATGTGTAACTGTGCTACCTTTAATAATGTTGTTACAGTTCCCACAACTCATACAGGGATGCGTTCCAGGGAATTTGTCAGGTCTCGTTGCAGGTGTCTTCTCTTTGGTGTTAACTAGTAAGTTCCGCAAATTGCTACTTTTCTGATACGCAAATATGGGTGGAGTAGGAAACAGGTCAGCAGTACGTTCATCGCTGGTGAGAACATTCCATCTATTGTGTATTATAGCCTTGATCTGCTTACTTTGTATGGAATATTTGGTAACAAAAACCAATTCAGGACTGTCTTTCGCAGGTTTTTTCACTAAAAGTTGCTGGGGTTCTTGCGCGTTAGTCTTGTCGCGAGCAGTTACGAGATCTGTCTCTGGATATCCTCTTGCTTGTAGTCTTTCTTGTAATTTCTGCAATTGTAAGCGACAATCCTCTGGATCACTTACTATCCTTTTAACCCTTAACATCTGCGCGTAAGGTAAATTCTGGAGAGTCTTGGGCGGATGAAAGCTGAGCCAGTGCAGCAGATTGTTTCGATCTGTGGGTTTTGTCTACAACGTAGTGGTGATTCTGTTTGCTTGGATAACTGTTTGCACGTCGAGATAGTGTACATTCCGATTGCCTATGTCCAAAGTGAATTGGATACGTTGATCGATTCCATTGAGGAATATCAGAAACTCCTGAAGGTCCTGCTTACTGCCTGTCCATATGCCAAAAATGTCATCTATAAATCTGATCCATGTCTTCAACTGGTGTTGCCATCTTGGATTGGATAATACATGCGTGGTTTCAAACTGATGCATGAAGCAATTGGCGTACACTGGTGCCATAGTGGCTCCCATCGCTGTTCCTGATATTTGGTTATAAAATTTGCCATCATATCTGAAACAAGAATTCTTGGAGTTAAAGTCAAGAAGAATGATAAGGAATTCTTTATTAGCTCCAATCTCTGTCGTGCTGAGTAAGAGGGCTTCCACTGCTTGTTGTCCGAGATCATGCAGAATACTTGTATAGAGGCTGACCACATCAACTGTGAATAGAATGTCTTCAGAGGTCAAAGAAATGGTGTCTAATATTTGGAGAAAATGCGTTGTGTCTTTCAAGTATGTGCTTGTGGCCTGAACGATTGGTTGCAGAAAAAAGTCTATATATACGTTCCAAGTGGTTGTAACAGACTCCTCGTGGCCGCCACTATTGGCCTTCCAGGCGGGTTAATCAAACTTTTATGGATCTTCGGCAAAGTATATAGATGAGGCATTACTGGAAATGGGGTGGATAGGTATGCCCTCATTTTTGTGCTGATCCATTCATCTTCTACAGCTCTGTCTAGAATTTCTGTTAATTTTCTTTTGATCTCAGGTGTAGGATCTCGTGGTAGTAGTTTGTAAGTGTTGGCATCTGAAAGCTGTTGTAGGCATTCTAAGTGATATTGTGATGCGTCCTGGATCACCATTGCACCGCCCTTGTCGGCGGGACGGATGACTATAGAGTCATCACTAAACAAAGCACGTATTTGTGATAGCTCACCTCTGTTAAGATTGTTTTTTTTCGGTGCTTGAAATTGCATCTTCTTTAGATCACTCAGTACCATTTTTTGAAAAATTGCCGGTACCTGTATTGGTGGACAAAAAGTGCTGCTCGGTTTGAATTCGATGTACTCCAATTCCGTTACTGTAGTAGACGGTGCACTCTCTGCAAAAAATGCCTTCAATTTTAATTTGCGAATCAGCTTGAACAGTTCAATCTCCGTCTGGAACTTATTGGTGCTATAAGTAGGTACAAACTTGAGCTCTTTCTCCAGGGTTTGTATCTCACTGGCTGAGAGTGTCCGCTTCGACAAGTTAACCACTAATTGTGATTCGTTTGCAACCTTGTTTGCATCCTTTGGTTTCCTCTTTCTCCCCCTCCTTGTCCTCTTCCTCTGTCTAAAAAACCGGTGTTAGTTGTATGTTTGGGTTGCGTTGGTCTTGTTTCTTGGGCTGATGTACTGGCCGGTTGGGTATCTGTGGTTGCTCTCTCTTCTTGCTCAGGGATGTCAGAGTCAGAGCTGCTATTGCCACTTGTATTTTTATTCGGGCGTGTACCTTGCTGTTGACATTTATCAGCCCACGTATAGACCTCGTTATTGAGGTAATCAAAAGTATCTCGACGAAACTTTCGTATTTTCCGAGCTTCCAAATCCTCTTGACAGCTCTCAAGCTTCTTATTGATGTCAGCTAGAATTTCGGCAAAGGATTCAGCATCAGTGATATCAGTGATGTCTTTAGAGAGGCTCTCAATTTCCTTCTCGAGTTGCTCAACGTTGCTTGATGACTCCTGTATGGTCAGTAGGATCAGGTCTAGGGAACATTTATTGAGAATGTGTTCCCATTTCTCAACAAACTTCTTGTTCTCCTTACAGAGCGTTGGTCGTAATGGAATCCGAAGACCTCTCGGTATCCTTTGTGCTTTGTAATACCTGCTCAGAACTAGAAACCAGACATACACAGCAAGAAGTGCATCTTGGTCACACACTCCATTCACCCAGGTCCCACCCACAGGCTGTACCCACAACATACAGTCACTGGGAAGTCTCCAGCCAGTCTGGCCCGGACTTCACAACAACACCATATATGGAACTTCCACCCAACAGCCAGTCAGGGGAAAGGGACAGAGTCAGGGCTTCCAAGGACTTTGGGAAACAAGGTAACAGGCAATCGAAAGTAAGAGGCCACAGTTACCATCTTGTTTCCTATCAGGAATCAACTGATTCCAATGGCAGGGCCTGGGGATCCCCAAAATGGAGGATTCTGAGAGCACCTGTCAAATTCAGCATGGAACTGCCACCAGCCCATACCCTGCTCTGTGGGCCACACACATGTGCCCAAAAACATACACTCGGGGCATAGGGTTGTACCAAGGGCAGAAGGGTATCCCATGGGTCTGTACATCAAACCAAAAACAGGAAGAGCTGCACTGCCAGGAGTGCCACATGGGCTCCTGGGCAGAGAACAATACAGAACACAAATGAAAAAGGCCTACAGGACAAGGACAGGGAGGCCCTGTCCCTCCAATGCATTTCCAGCATCACAACGCCGTACTTGTAATGAGGCCCAAAAAGTGATTAATAGCTTTTCAGCTCCCGCGCTTGCTACCTGTCCTGTTATAATCTGCAGATATTAAACCTCTTGCAGCATTCTTTTAACTTGTTTATCATTTAAGCACCCTATGGGTGTTACCCATTGGCAACTCTAATTCAAACCACAGCAAAATGACAAATGGGGCCAAACCAAGCTGTTTCCAGAATTGTGTACATGATTAGGGAAAAGGGAGGCAATTCAATCTGACCCCTTCAATTCTAGCACCAAGAGGCAGCCCACTGATCCATTACTCAAGGCTGTGTAGACTTGATTTAACAATAGGACCTGCTCGAATATATAAAGAAAAACAAAGACAGCATTTTGTTTATGCAGCTGCACACACTCATTAGTATGTATTTACGTGCATATCCTTTTAGCTCCAGTCACATTCTGTTTTGCTGATGTTGCTTTGGCTGCTAATTAATGAAAGAATTTGTCAAATGGGAGGCGGCTGGAGACTGGGAGAACCGCCACCCAGTAAGGTGAGAACAGGTTCTGCAAGATGAAGTGCTGCATTAAGAACCAATGCTATATCCTCTCCCCATATCTATTGCACACATTAAAAAGCTACACATACAAACCAAGTAAAAATAAGAGAGGAGCTCGTTTCAAGGAGGCCCTGCACAATTTGTGTTGTTTTTATGTTTGCATTTATTTATTTATTTATTTATTTATTTTTTTATTTATTTATAGCAGTTATTAAAAGTTTCCACACATCACTAGAAAATTAGCATGAATAGTAAAAAAAAAAAAGACAACGCGTAAAATAAACACATATCTTACACTAAGGAAACTCCAACATATAACAATAAGAATAATACACGATATAAAAGCACATATCTCTACCAATTTACACGCCGTTCCAGTCTATTGCTTTCATACGACTACACGTTTTTACTCGTTATCTCCTGCTCTAAAATGATCCATAAAGGGTAAACTCGCCCTAAGAGGCCCAGATAAACTGCTATCATCCCAGCCTCATCTGTCCAGCATGATAATGTTTTCCAACGTCTTGCCCATTACCTGCCAAGCTCTGTCATGGCTAGGCGGAGAGAAATGGCGTCCAGGTCGTCCCCGTGTTTCCCTGAATAGAAAGCGTAGCTTCCCACCATGGAGCTGCAGCTGGCCATAACGTGCGTCTCTGTTTCCAAATAATCATAATTCCCTCACAGTCTACAAAAGCATTTGGATTCGGGAACACTGAACCACACACCCCTCACTGCTAGTACCTTCAGCTTATTCAGTCTGGTCATCATATTCTTCTTAGCATCCCTCCCTATATCTATTACACACATTAAAAAGCTATGCCTACACACCATATCAAAATAAGATAAGTGCTGGTATTAAGGAGGCCCTGCCCAATTGTTGTTGTTGTTATTGTTCAGTTTGGGAGACTAGATTTTCAAAATAAAAAAAAACGGGCTGGCCACACACACATACGTAGTACTACCGGGAACCCCTCACCTCCCCGCTATCCTCAATAAATAATTTCCAAATCCAGCACTGCGAGAAATATGGAAGTGCCTATGTAAGCCTGTTAAAAACAATGGTTAGTTGGGGCGCTGCTGAGGAGCCAGGAAGAGGGCTGCCTAATCTGTGTGGTCCTTCTCCCACGCTGTTGCATGTGAACCCCTCCTGGGAGCATGGTAGCTCCCAGGATGTTGTAATGGGTCACGTGGCAGTAGCCACGCGACCAACATAATAAAAGAGGTGAGCCGCTTCCGGCTCGCCAGTCACTCCCATTCTGGCTCCAGCGTCATTCCGGTTGCACCAGGCTGGTGCTGCGCTGTAGGTGCTGGGCCCACGGACGGGGCCCAGCTTAAGGACGGTGCCCCTGCCGGGCAACGCCGTCCGGACGGTGCCCCTGCCGGGCAACGCCGTCCCTGTGGGTCCCCCAGCCATGTGAGGCGGGTTGGGGATGCGACCCCGGCCTGGGTGCCCCCAGAGCCGGGGCCGCGGTGGCCAGGTGGACCTGGCCACGTGTGCGGAGCTCCGGTGATCTGGAGCAGGGTGGGCAGAACCCCCACCCCTGAGTATGCGGCATGGGTGCCGCCTAAGTGTGTATATTGTCGGGTGCCACCCGACCCGAGCATGGGGCTGCCCGGTGATCCAGAGCAGCCCCCAACAATGGCGACGAGGGCTGGAGCCCTGCGTGTGAGGCGGCGTTGGCCGCATGTGGAGGAGTGTCTGCCCCCACCGCCACCAGGAAGGAGGAAACTGTTTTCTCCCCTTCCCGGGGGGGAGTGAGAGTGCCCCACGGCATCGGCCGCACAGTCAATGTGCGGAAAACATTGCCGCACACAAGGGATGGATGCGGGCCCATCTCCAACTGGGCCCACTAAGGAGGGAGAGGGGCCCCGCGTGCCCCGAAAGGAAATGGTGAGGCGGGCCCAACTCCAACTGGGCCCGCGTAGAACATGGTGGGCGAGCTGCCTACCCGTCCCCCGAGGGAGACGGAGGAAATCCGCAGCGTCGGCCGCGTGGGTGTCTGTGCCCCTCCCCCCATCCTGGACACGGACCCTGCCGCATCAGGGGAGGGGAGGAACAAATGAGTGGCATCAGCCGCAATGAGAGGAGGCGTGGTCGCAACACACGGATGCCCACGGTGGGGAGAGTGGTGAGGCCCGGCACCCCCACAACAGGTAATGCAGCGGCATCCGCTGCAATGGGGAGGTCAGCTGCCCCTCGTTCCCATCTGATGGGACTGCCCACGAGGAGCAGGAAAAGAGGTGGGGGCCGCAGCACAAGCGGAGGCGGCCCTGGGTCCAAGAGCGAGGCGGCCCCGGTCCAGGATCGGGTGCTGCCCAACAGCGGGGTGCCCCCCCCTCCCCTTCCAAGAAGTGTTGTGGCGGCAGATGCCGCAACGACGAGGTGAGCTGCCTGCCCCTCCCCCACCCGCAACACGCGCTGTGCGGCTCTGCGAAAGCGGAGAATGCCCCGAAAACAGAGAGGGGCCGCCAAACAGCTGACGCGGCCCCATGGGAGGCGGGCCCAACAACAACTGGGCCCGCGCGCAAAATAAAAAAATAAAAAAAAAAAAAACAATGCTGCAGGCCCTAATCCAACGGGGCCTGCAAATGAAAGGAACAGAGGAGGCGGGCCCAACACCAACTGGGCCCGCAGGAACAAAGGGGGAGGCAGCAGCGATGAGGAGGAGCTGCCCTTCCCCCCCCACTGTCAGGAGCCACACGCGATGGTCTCTGCCCTGCCGCAATGAAGAGCGGCTTACATCGCCGCATGGGAAAACGGATGCGGGCCCGACTCCAACTGGGCCCGCAAACGAAATAAGACCGGTGCCGCCTCCCTGCCCCCGCTGTGAGGAGGAAGATGCGGCTCTGCCGCAACAAAGAAGTGAGCCGCCTGCCCCTCCCCCACCCCGGGTAAAGAGCAGCGAGGTGGCTGCAGTGAAACAACTGGGCCCGCGGCGGTGAATGGAAAAACTGTGATGCTGGCCAAACACAACGCCAGCAACCCCCATGTGAAGGGGGAGGTGCGAGAGGTGGCCTGTTTGTCCGTCATTGGTGCCCTGCTGCGGGCTTGCCCCCTGACTCTGGACTTGGCCGATGTGGCCCCTGGGTTTCCCCAGGTGCGGCTTTGCCGGACCTGAGTTGTGAACTGAACTGTCCTGAATAGCTGCCCATGGATGATGTCGGACTGGTTTCCTGCAGACCCGCAGTTGCTTAATGTGGACTCAGTAGCCACCCCCATGAAGACTGAGATCCTGCAGACCATAGACCTGCTTAAAATGGCCCATTCAAGTGGCGATGGGAAGCTGTTATCCTGCATAGTGTGGCCATGCTTTAAATGGTGCCAGGGGGGATCAACAATGGCGGCATTCAGCAATAGTGAAACCACTCACCCAGGTTAATAAAGGGTGTATTAGTAGAGTGGTTGTAGGAGTAGTAGTGGGTAATTAGCGGTATGTGTTTTGTTTTGCTGTTTATTAAAAAATGGAGTGGTGTTGCATGTGAACCCCTCCTGGGAGCATGGTAGCTCCCAGGATGTTGTAATGGGTCACGTGGCAGTAGCCACGCGACCAACATAATAAAAGAGGCGAGCCGCTTCCGGCTCGCCAGTCACTCCCATTCTGGCTCCAGCGTCGTTCCTGTTGCGCAGGCTGGTGCTGCGCTGTAGGTGCTGGGCCCACGGACGGGGTCCAGCTTAAGGACGGTGCCCCTGCCGGGCAACGCCGTCCGGACGGTGCCCCTGCCGGGCAACGCCGTCCCTGTGGGTCCCCCAGTCATGTGAGGCGGGTTGGGGATGCGACCCCGGCCTGGGTGCCCCCAGAGCCGGGGCCGCGGTGGCCAGGTGGACCTGGCCACGTGTGCGGTTACCGGTGATCTGGAGCGGGGTGGGCAGAACCCCCACCCCTGAGTATGCGGCATGGGCGCCGCCTAAGTGTGTATATTGTCGGGTGCCACCCCACCCGAGCATGGGGCTGCCCGGTGATCCGGAGCAACCCCCAACACACGCCATCCTTAACTTAAATTAATCCTGCAACTATCCGCTAGTGCGATGCATTGATGGCTATCGTCTGCACTGGAGGGTATTTAGCACCCGTGGCCCTGCACTAACTCTGATCCAAAGCCTGTGTGTGGTGTGGGAGATGAGGCCCGGCTGTCCCGACTGTGGTGGTGATACCGGTGTAATGCACCCTTTCGCACTGGCTTCCTGAGCTGCGCGCCAGGCACCGTCGGAGGAGAGTTCTGTGAGGGAGGGCGGCCGCGGCTGAGGCCTATCCGGGATTGCGGATTGCTGCGTCTGGAGCTGCGGGAGCGCCCTGCTCCCCCCAGAGCCTGCAGCCCTACATCCTTTGGACATTGTATGGGAATGGTGCCCACGGCTGGGTCTTCACATAACCCTTGAGTGGACCGCCCGATCTGGACAACGGAAGGTGCGTTTTGCCCCAGAGGTGGCTGCTACTCCTCGCTGGGTCCCAACCGGATGCAGGCCTCCCTGACGGCCTAACTGTTCGGCGGATTGCTGCCTGCCTGGAGGAAGAGAGATCCTGGGGCGACTACCTGGTGTAGGGTTGGGCGCTGTGGCCTGACCTCAGTCATAGCAGGCCTGCCGATTTGAAACACTACTGGGCACCCCTGCGACGCTGACCTCCAGGACCTACTCCTAAACTCTTTCTCTTGCTGCTTACGGCGAACAATGCTGTGCACTGAGTTGACGTCTGTGGAGGTGCGGGACAGGGGCTATTACTGGTTTTACTCTGCTGCCTCGTACTACGCCCGTGTGTGCTTGGTCCCTCTACACCGCATATCACCCTCCTGGTCCCACAGCTGCCGATCGGGCGAGGTGTGTGTGGGCTTGGGGTCTCCCACATTTCCCCTACCCACAACTTCCATCTTCCCATCTCCGGTGGCGGTGCGACTCCATCTGACATGGGGTCTGGCGGCTGGGGCACTGCTGTGACTGCTACCCTTCTCCCCACTGGCACCAATGTCTGTGGACTGTTGGCTGCTACAGAGAGTCTCTGGGAGTGCGGTGCCCGCGGCTCCCTGCTGTCACCCTCCTGGCCTTACCTTAGGACCTGGGGCCATTCAGGTGTGTGTTTGGGGGGCATCCACCCGTGGCGCACCTCAGACAACTCATATTGCATATCACTAGCCCACACTTGGGAGGGCCACGGTTGCCTGGGGGGCCCGGGGTGGCGGTGTGGCACCCAGCCCCAGCTGACCCTGCTGCTGGCCTCCTATCTTCCCCGGCTTGAACACAGCAAGAAGCAGCTGTCTTGGGCAATCCCCAGCGAAACAGGCGCAATACTGGAATATCTTTAAATGTCCTGCTTTCCTTACCAACATCAGCGCCGGGGCTTTTGGTAACCGCACACATCCGGGTCCTGCATGGTCACCTTTTGGCTTACTGCACAAAAACTCAGACTCGCTTATAGTGGAAAAGGTCGCTTTAATGTGACAGGCCAAAGCTTACAAATAACCGCTTACCTGGCTCCCATGGCCTTACAGACTAACAAAATGTTTTAAACAACCAATTAATAATTCAACTTTCATTTTCCCCAACAAATAAATAATTAAACAATTCTCCCCTCCCTAACTTTCCCTTTGTCCCTACCATCTCCTTACCACTTCTCAAGGCGTGCAGCTTTCTCCCTGGGGCCATGCCCCTCCAGGTTCAATACCTGTTTCCCCGGGGTAGCCCGTTTGTGCAAACAGCACCACCCCCATCCTTTCCTGCGCCATTCCCCCATTGTGGTTCCCTCCCCCCACATCTAAAAGGGCCATGCCCCCAGCAACCACCACTTCAACCCATAAAACTCCCCTCTACACCAATCTCTGCCAACCCTATGACCTACAGCCAGTCTGACCTGTCACATCAGCAACAGAAACTTTACATCACAACTTCCCCCAACTAATGCCCCAACCTGTCACACAAAAACTACCCGAAAATTAAGGGACTAAACAGAGACAAAAACTTGTGACACTATGAAAAGAGAGATTAGCCCGAAAGGAACTACATTACAAGGAACCCCCCCCCCAGCAATATAAAACCCAGTCATCTGATATATAACCAAAAAGGGGTGGGAGGGTGGGGTCAAACTCACGTGCCAACCGTTGCCTGCTCCGGAACCTTCCCTGCGCCTATAAATAACCCCCCAGGTGGATGCTCTATGCGCAGGCCACCTCGGTGGCCTGTGCAGTGCCAGAAATCACCCTGGGGGGAAACGCTTTGCGTTCCCCCCAAGGCCCCCCAACTGAAGTCTGCTTTGGGCCCTCTGAGGGTTTGTTGGGTGAACGGCCCCCATCCTGTGGGCTGGACACTGATGATACTTCACCATACTGGGCATGCCTGACCTGCTGTTTGAGGGACATTTAGCAGTCACTCTGACCCGCATAATACCTGCCTGGGCCTGTGGAATCCTACTACGTAACTGTACAGGCCTTCAATAAACCCCATGGGGTTAAAGCTGCCTACTCTACCTGTGACTCTGTCGGTGGGTCTCTATCAGCTACGTCCTGGCGGTTGCAGCTCCTTGGAGGTAGGCGGGTTGACCTTTTACTAGCAGATAACTGCGTTATCACTACCCCTGACACAGGCCCATCCACTGTTTCCCCCGGGTCACGCCGTCGCCTTTGCTCATACAGCTCATCACACTCCAGCTCCATTGGGAAGCAGAATGACAAAGGGGTATGGGAGCAAGAAAAAAGTCCCAATGGATTCTTTCACAAACACCCCCCGCCAAATCATCTGTTGTCATCGAACCGGCGGCCGTCGACAACCAACCCATGGTTTCTGAAGCTTCCAGGGATGAACAGTTGCTGGCGGTGATTCACAATGGCTTCATGGCGGACAACATGAAGCTGGGCTACATTGTGTTCACCATAGGCCCCCTGATTTCCAAGTTGGAAAAGGAGAACGCCCGCATAACTGAGAAGGAGGTGCTGTTAGGGAGAATTCTCATAAATGGCTGATTTCGCATACCTAAAGAGTCCCCCGGCAGCTTTGCTGGATTTCTAGGATTTATTTTTTTCACCTGGTAAGAGTGTGAGCCTTTTTCCCACTCTTACATGTATTTTGTTGTGTGTATTTTTACTGTTTGTGTGATCTTGGGCACTGGAGCCTCACCTACTCCATGTGCACCACTTTTTGTGTGTGTTACACAGCACCTTCAGTGCAGTGACACAGGGTTGTCTTTGAGACTTCTCACTAACTCCATTTTTTGGGGTTGACTCCTGTCCCCCAGAAACATCTAACGTTGCCATTAACTTTATATAGTCACTTTAAACCACAGACCCAGTACACCCCATCTTACATGAAGTATTGGAAAGGGTTAACTCTTATCCCTTTTTGTCTGTGCCTCTTGGAGCCTTGTTTCGCTCCCTTAACATTAAGACTTGGCTGGTGGCAGTGGTAACTACCCTAACTTTCCTACCGGGATTATATTATATAAACGTGGTATTGTTTTAGGCTTTTATAGTAGCCTAAACCTGCTTGACCAAATACATTTTATTTTGGCTCCGGCTGGGTTTTTTCGCCATTTCTTTTTGTTAAAGTTTTTCTCATGTTTTTCTCTGCGCGCCAAACCGGGGATGATTCCTTTGTTCGCTGTCTTTTCGCAGGCTTCTGCACAGAAGCCCTCCTTAAGGCGCCTGATAGTCTAGAGGGGCAGGATGTGAGGGAGGGATCTTCGGACCCCTGCGATGGGTTGCCTTAGCAACCCAAGTTGCACTCTTATCTGATTGGCTAAAGGGACTGGACTTGCCAGGCCAGCCACCTTGCTGTGTGATTGACAGCCAGGCTGTATGAATGGGGGAAAACTGCATAAAAGGCAGGTCTCTGGGACTGGAAGAGCAGAGTCGCCACTGGAACAAAAAAACCAACGAGGAACTGGAAGAAGAGGACCCCTACCACGACTGAACTGCCCTTTGAAGCCCTGCTGCAGGTCCAAATCTCCACATCCGACAACAGCGAAGATCCTCCAGGAAACTTCTTACCTCGACCTTGAGCTGGTGGGACCAACCAGTTTGCCCAAACTGCAAGCCAGGACACCTCCTCTGGTCGAATTCGCTGTACAGAGCTACAGTGGGCCGGATAGCCAGCGCACCTTTTATTCGTTGTTTTGCTCTGCTGCTGGTTTCTTCCAGGGGTGGCGCAGGACCTTCCAGTCTTCCTACTTTGTGTCAGTCCGACAGTCGCTTCAGGAACCGTGAGTCTGCAGGAACCACCAGTAACATCCGCCTCAGCTACAGCTCCCTCTCCATTTTAAGGTATTGTGCAAATCCAGTTTTCCGTTTTGGTCAGCCGCGGTGAAAGTGTTTGAAATCTTTCTCCAATCCGAGGGCTTGTCCTTCTCTTCGATTTGAAGTAACTTTTCTACCAACCAACCTCGTCCGGAATCTGTGCCACAAACTTTACCGGGAACTACCCTGAACTGTGTGATCTTGAGCAAAAGACTTTTGTCCTGTTCAGTTTGGCCCTAAGCCTTTTCTATCTGATCTCCCCACTGTAGTCTCTCTTGTTGCATTGCCCTGATTACTTACCTGTTGGATTTGCCTAATTTCTAATAACTTTGTCTTTCCCTCCCTTTTAAATTGCTGGAGTGCCATTTTGCTCCCACTTCATTTGTGAGCTTAACTTGTCTAGAATTTAAGGGAAGTGGTGTGTTGTATTCATGATTGTGATTTTTGACTTGCTTAGAAAGGTGAACTGTTATACAAGTGATAAGTAAATAAATATATATTCTTTTACTTAGAAACCTTGAGTCAGTGTTTGCCTGAATCATAGTAATTGCTGTCCTTTGTGTAACTATTTGTACTGCTCACTTACTCTTGAGATAAGTCTGGCTGCTCCACTACTGCTACCACTATAACTGTGTAGTACAGGCTTGTACCAAAGGTGAAATTGTAGTCACTTGTAGTCTTAATTGTGTGTAGTGTTCCCAAAGGGTACTGCATATAATTCTGCCTAACATGCGCAAATTGGCCACACAGAGGATAAGGTTGACAAGCATGACCGCGATATAGCACACCTGCAACAAGAGGTCAACAAGATCTGAAATAAGTGTGAGGACTTGGAATCGTGCTCTAGGCGCAATAATATTCGCATCATTGGGATCCCTGTTGCGGCCTGTAAGGGCCCAATGGAGCCCTTCATCAAAAACATGTTGAAATCATTGTTCGACCCTTCGAAGTTCTCCCAGCACTTCTTGGTGGAGTGGGTGCTCCGTGTTCTGGCTCCTGTCCCCAAGCCGGGGGCCTCTCCTCGCACCACTCTGGCTAAACTACTCAATTTTTCGAGACAGAGATCGCATCCTGCGCCTGGCCAGGGAAAAGGTTGCACTGCGGTTTGAATCCTCAGATATCCACATATACCCGGACATCTCCGCCAATGTGCAAGATTTAAACGTAAATCTTACGATCCAGTTAAAAGACTGCTGCGCCTGAGACAAGTCCCCTATTCTCTATTATACCCGGTCAAGCTGCAAATCCAACATGGTGGGCGTGCACACTTCTTTGAAAACCCAGCAGACGCCACGGCCTTCATAGAAGCCTCCATTTCAATTCCTCTTCCGAGGCGGGATGGTGGAGGCGGCCGCAGCTCCCGCCCACATAAAGATGGTCCTGATATAATGGACAATGACTGATTACTTTGGGCATTGCAATGTGTCCCGTTTCATAATGCTTAACATGGTCACACAATTCCTGTGTTTCTGGGGCCAGCCGCGGATGCTGCGGCCTCCTAGGCGCCAGCTGTTTCTGCTCACTGCACACCCTGCAGAGTTGCCATCCAGTTATTGTTTCTTACAGGGGTCCATCGTCAAGTTCAGGGTGATGATGTGGGTGGGGGATGGGTGAGCATCAAGTTGGGGCACATGACAGACGTGAGAATCAGCGTTCGATTTCACACCGCAATATTGTCCTTTGATTTTCCTCATGCATGTCTGCGCCCTCACTTAATACAACCATGTTGTTATGGACAATAAGATCTCATTCATGACTTGGAGTATCCGGGGCCTAAACCATTCTATCAAGTCTTACAAGGTGGCTACATATATTAAACATCAGGCCCCTAAAGTGGTGATGCTTCAGGAGACACATGCCCAAGGGTCTCTTAACGAAAGGTTTGCCATGGGCTGGGGACCACAACGCTATTATACAAATTACTCTTCGCAAGCCAGAGAGGTAATGATGTTGATACACTGCTCACTGCCCTTCCAGGAATCAAAGCACTTTGTAGATCCACAGGGGAGGTACGTGATCTTATGGTACGTGATCTTATGGGGTAAATTGTCAGTTATCGATCTTGCACTGGTCAATACATATGGCCCCAACCTGGATGATCCTGAGTTCTATTGCCAGTTGCTGCGCAATCTCGCTGGGGTAACCCGTGTACGTATTATTTGGGGTGGTGATTTTAACCCAATCCTGGACTGTGACAAACACTGACCGCACAATTCTGCATATTATGCAACAGCTCAACCTGGTAGATGCTTGGAGAGTTTGGAACCCTGGTATATGAGACTATACCTACTACTCGTCGGTTCGCAAGGCTCAGTCCAGGATCGACTATTGGCTGGTCCCGGCCACTCTCATGGCATTGGTACATGACTATAGGACTCACCCTCGTACAATCTCTGATCACTCCCCCGTAACACTGACAGTACTGTGGGATGGGTCTGGCTCCCACCCTCCTCGGCTAGCAAATGCTTTCCTCATATTTGCTAAACTCAGTCTTCTTGGATACACTCCGCACAGGGGTCAGAGATTCTTTCCTGAGAAATGAAGCGTCGGTGCGGCTCCACTCCACAATCTGGGAGGCTTTTAAGGTGTGGGTTAGGGAGGAGGTGATCTCTGTAGCCTCGGGTTCTCTGAAAGAAACTAGGCTTCAGTTGGTTAGTGTCGAAACTGAACTGAGGAAACTGGAGAATGAATATGGCACCACACACAACAGAGGTTACTGGGTCTCATAAAAAGAAACATATTGAAATTTAGTGAACTGGCTGACATGGAGGTCCGCCTGATGTATTACCCTACTCAGGCTAAGCGATATGGGGAGGCTGATAGGCCTGGACATTTCTGGCTAACACCGTTAGAGCTGAGAAAGGCGTGCAACAAATCACAGGAATCAGGGGGCTCTCTGGCTTTATCCTCACGGCAATTAACAATGAATTTAACCAATATTATAGGTCTCTAGACTCTAATTCTGATGACTGCTCTAGCGTGGAATTGGAGAGCTATCCGAACGATATCCCAGGCAGGCATACAGGCATAACAAACAAACAGCAGAGGGGGAGGGAAATATAGCAGGCAGGCATACAGGCATAACAAGCATACAGCAGGGGGCAGCAAAATACAACAGGCAGGCATATAGGCATAACAAGCATACAGCAGGGGGGCCGAAATACAACAGGAAGACATACAGGCATAATAAGCATACAGCAGGGGGGAGCTAAATACTACAGGCAGGCTACAAGCATCTCAAGCATAGTGTCTCAGGAGGATAGCTCAGTGGCAACGTGCTCGCCTTGGAAGCAAGACAACACGGAGCAACACAGGTTCGATACCCAGGTCCGCGCTTAGAAACCTCTGGGTATTAAGTGCGTTATAAATAACCTATCATATCATATCATACAACACGGGTGGGGGGACCTGTGCAAATGTCACAACAAGTTTGCATAACACAGCCAAATTTGAAACAAGCTAAAATACATAAAACATAGCCAAATTTGGAATAGCAACCAGAATCAGATGCTAGAAGTGGATGCAAAACACAATGCAATTAGGAGTGTGAACATGGGAGAAAAGCAGAGAAGGAACTGAAAGTCAAAGGGGGGTAGACGAGTGTCCGTAAGGAGGGAACTAGCCCATAGTTATGGAGGTGTGAGAGTGTAATGGAAGTCCAGATTTCTCAGTATAGTGAGGTAACCGCATCATGGAAGATCCAATGCAGAGGTGACAAGAAAATACCTCAGGCAACACAGCGTCCTGGTAGCAGACATGGAGCAGACAGGGTCCTTCATTGTGGGCCTTTGTTGCAGGTGTCAGCTCCTGCCTCCCGGTGGCCCTGATTGGGCATTAAGGAAGTCTGTGCCCAATAAGCAAGGGCCAGGCTGCAGGCAGAAGAAAGGAGCCACCAGATAGTTGAAGCGGAGCAGCCATCTTTAAAGTAAAGCCAACATAGGGGATTTCACACACAGAAAGCAAACCATTTCTGCACTCAAAGAAACATTATTTTAATTAAAGGGGACATTGCACCTTAATGTCACCTGCAGTATCTGATATAAATATTGCTGCGGCTATTGATGTCCTGGTTGAAAGTCAGTTTCTCACAGTGGGCCATATCTCTTAGGGGTTGCAAGAGTTCTGTTTGTGATTCCAGGCTCTTTTGCAGCAAGTTCTATAGCTTCTCACAGAGGTGAGATGGAAATGGAGGTTCTCTATGTGCTTGGTCTGACCCAGGTTTATCTTTCTGTATCAGTTCCCTAAAGCTGCCACCTAACTCATTCTTACTTACTCCTCCTTACCGTCCGCGCAGAGAGCTCGCCTCATTCGCAGTACCTTCAAACCTGGTACCATGGAATGCCACTAATAGGCACTTCCATTTCCTGTTGAACGCATTGGATCCAGGACTTGCAGGTCATTTCTCTTCAGTGTATTTAATACACCACAGTCTCCACCATGATGTCATGAAGGACTCTTAAGTACAGCCATACCGCCAAACTCACTCGACGATAATACACACGGACAGAACTACTCTTCACTTCTATCCTGAAGAAGGCCACCACAATAGCATGCTCAAAATGCCACTATTGGCTGAAACACTACAGTGTTGATGATTTGTGACACAACTGTTTGACCCCCCCCTTTTATGTTTATGTATATTGTTGTGTGTACTGTCCAAAAAAAACATGGACTAACAGTAGCCCTGGGTAGCACTTACTCATATTCAGTTTGACTTGTCTAGTTGTTGTATTAGAGAATGTGCACCAATATGGGAATTCTACCTCAATAACCAAGAGGTTGGTATCCATATGTACACCCCATTGTTAAAATACCAAACCTGTCTGTTTACTGTCTTGCTTGTCTAAAAAATGCAAACATTCGATATTTTGCCGAAAAATGGTTTTGAGATTCAATAAATGTATCCAAAACATCACTGCTTGCTTTTGATCTCACATCCTGATTTTTTTAATCATAATATTATTTACCCTCCTGGGCATATCAGGACTCCGCCAGGCGCCCTTTTGATATATTTTCTCCTTACCACGGGTCCATGCACACTTGTGCACTATGCATCGGTTGCTAGTTCCCACCTCAAGCCGTCGTCCTGCCAGTTGACCAACCTCCTGGGCCTTCCGCCATGTGCCTTCGAAATGCACCCCCAGGGAAGCAAGGAGGTCACATAAAGGTCTGGAATATATGTTAAACAGCAGCGGTGATAAACAAAATCCCTGTAACACCCCACAAGTAAGAGATCTTCTTCGTGAATGGACATTCCTTTTAACCACATTTTCAGTTCTCGGTCCAAGAAATGATTTAAATCAGGAAGCAGCTGAGGGAGCACATTTACCCACTTTGACTAATCAATCCGCGAGGAGAGCGTGGTCGACTAAATTGAAAGCAGTGGAAAGATCTAATAATAAGAGTAGTGCCATACTGCCTTTCTCAATTATACCTGCGATGTTGGATTTTAAATCTAATAGTGCAATCTCTCTACCGTGGTTAGTATGACACCCAGACTTTTGCAAGGCCAAAATATCTTGTTGCTCAACAAAAATTTCATATTGATTGTTTGCTTTATCATCAAGTAGTTTTTAGCACAAACTGAACCTTTGTTCTAGGCCTACAGTTTCCCGCTTCGGTTGGATCAAGGTTCTCCTTTTTCAACAGATGAATGATCCAAGCATTCTTCGATGTTATCCAGAACAAAGGCTTCCTTGAAGGAGCAGTTAATGAATCCCATGGTATGAGGGTTGTAGAGAAATCCTTAAACAGAATGGCAAGAAAAATGTCCCCTTTGCACCATGTAGGTTTCAACTTGTGTACAACACCCATAACCTCTTTTTCCGATACCTCTTTAAAAGTAAATAAGGAAGTCGCAGGATTACTCCTATTACAGTAGGAAGGCATTACATCATCAATGATTAAACCATTTTTACTTGAGCAAAGATGGGTCGTTGATGTTGTAGTGTTTTCTGGGTAAAGCCATTGTGAATACCCTGGCACCAGTCCTTATCAATTGCAAGCAAGGGTTCAACCACATGACCCTTTAGCTCCTGTAGAACTGAAAATAGTTCTTTATGTCTTGATGTCCTGGCATTGAGATTGGTTTCTTTAGCTTTATGAATTGTGGACTTATAAATGCTAGCCTGATGTTTATAAGTTGCAAGATTAGTATCGGATGGATGTTTCCAACAGATGCACTCAGCTTAAGGTTTATTAAATATAATTGGTTATTTATAACACACTTCATACCCAGAGGTTACTAAGTGCGGACCGAGGATCAAACCTGTGCTGTTTTGTGTGGTCTTGCTTCCACGGTAAATTGCCCCTGAGCTATTCTCCCTAGTCTCAGTTTAGCTGTTCTGGCACTTAAAACATCTGATGTATACCACTGATTATGTTTGGCAGATTTCCTCTGAGTCACAGATCTCAAGGGGGCTGGTATGTCAAAATCTTGGTTTGTTGCTGTTCTAAAACAATGGATAAACTCCTCAAGGGGAATATAGTCTTCCAAGGAGGGTAATAGTGGGGTGACTGCAGTATTAAAGGCATCATTCGTCACCTTTCTGCAGTTTCTGGTAGGAATTGTGTTTTTCCCCCACCCCTTCGTCCCGGCTTCTTCTTACAACTTGCACCTCTGGTGTTGACTGGGCTGTAAGGGTTCGGGGCACCCCAGTCCAATGTCCCATGCCCCCAATAGTGTGGGGGAGACCTCACAATTCTCCTGCATGGTCCCCGCAGCAGCTAGCAGGTGGTGGGCCCTGCCCCCCTCAGTTGCCCCCACACACATCCCAAGGGCCAGGCAGGAGACATTGCCACACATGTCTTTTTCCACCCCTAGAGTGGGCTTCTATCAGATTTGATTCAAATGATATTATTATTATTATTATTATTATTATTATTATTATTATTATTAATATTATTATTATCTCTGAAATACTTGTTTTACGGGTACATATATTTGTAGACGGTATGTTTTATTTGATTCTGAGTACTGATGTTCAGGAAATTCCTAACAAACATATTGCCACTCTCGAGCCTCTGGCTGCAAAGTGTATACTTCACCCTGGATTCCAGCAACGTACACATATAATTCATACATCACTGGAGGTTTCTCGTGACTGATAATGAAGCGGCATGGCCTATAGCGAGCAGTTATGTGCCAATCACATTGCAGTGCTTCATGGCTGTTGTGGCTGTCACCACATGAACATCTGCTTCATATTTCATGTATGTAGCTGCTCATTTGTGTCTGCCCGCTAGCCCCACAACAGGCCATCGCTTGTGCAATGCGGCCCCTAACGAACAACTGCATTTGCCTTTTTTTTTACGGTGGATAAAAATATATATTTAAAAGAAACCTGGGCCCACTCCAGTCATAAAATCAAACCCCATTAAGACTCCGTCTTGCTTTAGATAAGAGCTCCTGTCACAAAGAGACCAGACAAATGATCGCCTGTCTCCTTTCTCTTCCATACTTGAATCCGAGTTCCTTATTAGAGCTGGGATGTTGAAAGTACTTCTGTGCGATGCTTGCTTTGTTCAATTACCTGGCCTGGGGTTAAAGAGCCATCCACCTCCGGGTCACGTCTATCTACTCCTTTGTAACTTCATCTTAAAAGCACTGAAAGTGCTCTCATCTCTGCACTGTATAATTCGCGGGGAGTGAAGATATTCATTCAAGCAGGAAAACGAAACAGCAGTACAACAAAGAAACAATACCCTTTCCCCTGAAGTCTAGCTGTCACTTCTGACCCTTGTTTTTTCTTTGGTGTTGTTCGTCTTGAAACCATTCTCCCCATTCTAGCGAATGCACTGTATGTTTCAACATTCTGGGCACAGGTTTCACAGAAGAGCCTGTGTTTCGATGCTCTGTAGTCTGAAACCTGTCAAGATTTTATGCTAAAAAAAAGCAACACAATTTTGGTATTTTCTAAGATCCTTGGCAACGTTACTAGTGAAATGCGAATGCTGTGACCAAAAAGATGTAGGATTTTTCAAGTTTCAGAAATAATACTTAGCATAACAATGACATCTCAGGAAATTACAAACCCTACATTGCTGGCACCACTGTAGCATTCTAAAATGCACAACCCATCAAACAGCATGGAAAGATGCTCAAATGTTTAAAGTGTATAATTGTGAACGGTAAGTTAACATCAAATTCCATTACCTAACTTCAAAGAAAATAATCACAGAGCTGGTTGGCAACGTTTGCTATTTATAGTATTTATAGTACATATTTATTCCTGCAGTGCACGTTGAACACTGAACAACATGGACACTGATACCCTCCTCAGTGCGATAGGCAGATGCTGTGTGATGGTGGTACGCTCTGCCACTTGCCTTCGCTGGTGGTTCACCTAAGGTCTATCCCGGCAACAGTGCAGGGTAGAGTCATGTAGCTGTCAGGTCAGTGGATTGATCTGAGCCCATCACTCAAATGTATCACTTACGCGCCCACCTCACAGACAGATGAACTGCCTTAGAGTCACATCAATTACCTGCCACTGTAAAAAGCAGTAGGATCTGTCACCCAAATCTGTAGGCAGTAGGACTGCTTAAAAAGCAGTAGCCTACTGCCTAAATCAGTAGGGTTGGCACGTATGAATTATTTGATTACTGTAAACATTTTAGAATTCCCACATGGCTATGTGCTGGTTTAGGTCAACTTAATAAACATTAAAAATAAAAGTTGGGCCGTAATCGTGATTCCAGCAGTAACTAGAATTACGCTGATTGTTACAAATGGTCGGAGACCGGCTCTAGAAATCCAACAGCAGAGAACGAAGGAAAGTCTACCAGTGGTATCCCAGAAATACTGTCACACCGGTTGTATTCCTCAAATACCATCAGCAGAACAAAACGCTGATTACGAGTCCTCCCAAAAATGCCTCTGCAATGCTAATAACAGCGGTAGCACAACCAAAGTACAAAACATGCTTCAAATTGCTCATAGAGGCACCCAAAACACACATTAGGCATGCAAAATATTGCCATCCGGTAAGGGCCTAAAAGCCCTTGCTTTTCTTATTTTGATGAAATGATAAAATGACACAGGAAATTCCATCTCAGAAAGGGTGGTTTGCTGACCGGATCCCCCTTTCATTAAATTCATTCTAAAAGCATAGCTGGCTGCATCAGTGTACTGATCTGCTGCTCCTGCTCCCCTGTGGAATAGAGCAAGTTTAGCAGTCAGAGTTGCCCTGTTTTAACATCTGTCGTGACAGCAATGTCACTGCAGTGCAGAGATCGTACTGAAGTCTGCATCTCTGTTCCTCAACCATAATAATTATGCTAAACTATCGCTTGGTGGCAGGACAATCTGGAAATATTAGCCATACCTAGGTTTTGGTGCAGAGGCTGATAGCTCACATAATTATGAAAGCTACATCTAATTTGTAGCATATCAGTGTCAAACCTCTGAGCACATACCATCAATGAGAAGTGATGTGGATTCCATGCACCTAAAAGTCTGCATTCCAGTGAATGGGACAAAAGGCAGGAGGCCTGCCTCTCTTGACACTCTGGGGGGTTGGGTAACTCCTCTGTGCCAACCACACAAGCTCACAACTCGAGATCTCCTAGGAGCCTGGCTTAAAAGAGGCACTTTCATATCAAAAGCCTGCCTCACACTAGGGGGTTACACACTATAGAACATTTGAAGCTGAAAGATGAGAAAGGGGTGGGGTGAGGATAGTCAGAGAGGACAAGTGAGATTGAGGATAGTCAGAGAGCACAAGTGAGATTGAAGAAGAGTTCTTCCATCTTGATCTTCAGTGGGCTTTTCTCTCCTTCCTGTCCCTTCCACTTGCTACAAAACAAGGTACTGTAGGTATGTCATCAGGAGGCATAGGTCATTAGTCTCAAGGACAGAGATAGGACCCCTCAAGGAAACTTACTTTCATCCAATCCCATGTGCCCTTTGACCTATAAAAGCAGAGGGTCTCCCACCACTTCTATGATATTATTTAGGCTTCAAAAAGAATGAATGTGGACTTCCATTGGGAGAGTCTTTTCCAGAGTCCTCTGCTAGTGAGGAGAAAATAGAGTGTTCCAACCATTCCCAGGGCACTTTCGGGTGAACTGCTGTAGTGAATCATACTTGCCTCTCTCTGCCAGCTGCAATAGTACCCAGGCCTCTCACTGAAAATGAACGTCTCTTGTAGGTGCGTGAGTGCTTGATAGCATCCCCTGGGTTTGGAGTTGTATTTATTTATTGGTTATTTGCGGTGCGCCTTTACATAAGTGTTTCAAAGGATAATAAGGACCAATATTGGGACTCAGAGCATACAGAATAGCCACAGCAGGCAAGATTCCTGTTTTCACAGCTCTAACCACTTCAGACCGCATTTGGCCGATATTTGCTACGTTCGAACAAAAAGATCCTGCGGTGCCACCTTTAGCACTAATATGATATGATGATGCATTATAACACGCCTGTACACAAGTGTTTTTAAGCATGACAAGACAAGGGAGGGAAGACAGTGGGAGGACAAGACAAACAATCTTACTAGGACTTGTATCATTCAGATCTTGCAAGTGTGACAACGCCAAGTGCAGGGGGCAGGGAGAAGGTGGTCAGGGAGAGGGAATGAGGAAGTCCGATCAGGACTGCAATGCTCTGAGTAAGTGCAGCCAGGGCAGCGCAGCTCTGGGTAAGTGCAAGGAGGCAGGGGACTTAATTTCAAACTTCAAATCACTGTTGGTGCATCATAGAACTAGCTCCATGCTGCATTTAGCCCAGCAGAGCCTCGTTACCCGGCTGGCTCAAGCACCTGTGCACCAGGAAGCTGATTTCCAACCGCTGAGTCAAGCATCAAACTGCCAGAACTTTGCATTGCAGCTTGGCTCAACCACTGAAACATCGCGTCACTCATAGTCCCAAACCAGCAGTGCTCATTGTTTTTAACTACAGTCGATCGTTGAACTGCTCCTGGTGATCCATCAACCTGCATCACTCAATGCTGCCTTCAAACCAAACAGAGCATGGCTTGAATCTGACTTGACACTGACTGACGACCTGGGGTGAACGCGACTTGCCACCTCCTAACCTGTTCGATCTGTAAGCATTGCATCTCAAAGCCTGGTGCGACCTTGCCGAACCTCCAAACCACTGGAATCAGGTACTATTAAAATTAAGGGACCCAGCACATATAATTTTGAGAAGAATTACTGTATGCCTTTTTCATCTCTGCGTATCCAGAGTGCTACACATGTTTGCTATGCATTCTCTGACTTCTTTTACCATGGAGGGTTTTTATAGTGTTTTTAATAGTTAGTTGTATAATTGATTTGTTTAATTAAATAATATATTTTTATATAACCTTGATTGGATGTTCTTTCCTTTTGGAACTGTTGTACTATTGCTGTTTGGGTTGCTACCATCTCACATTCACATCCCTTCTAAGAATATAGCCTTCCCTCAGCCCATGTTAACACACAATGTGAAGGAGATATAGCTCTTGACTGTACTTGTTTCAGCTCCATGATTGGGATCACTGTTATTTTGTAATAATGTGAGGGCTGAGTAGGCGGTTTAGCTACTCCTGTTGGCACGATAATAACAAATAATGTAGGGGACAACCAGGGGGTGCACATCAATAGGTCTGTCTGTTCTGCAGCTCACAACCACAAAGGAGCAAAGGTGAGAAAGAGCATTCCACTGGCAGCACAGTTGTGAGAGGGAGCTGACGAGGAGCTAGAGCCCCAAGACCCGGACTCTTCCTCCAGGCTGGCTGGTGTCAGTGGATTGTGGGGCGCGCTGAACTCCCACCGAACTGAGAAGGCACGAGGAGAAGGCTCTACGAGTGATGGCCCAGCTGAGAAGCAGAGACATGTGCCGCTGGTCCGCCCTGCCCCTCTGGGGGAATCAACGAGAGCTGCATCAGTGCTGTGGTGATAGATCGCATCCAGGAACTGAGGAAGCTGCCCGGAGTGGAGACAGCGCTGAACCTGGGAGCACGACCGCCCGCACGCTGCGAGAGCAGCACTGCAGGAACAGCGTGTTGCCCTACACAATGAGTGGGGCCCAGAGTGACAGTTGGCCGCCCAGCCGTTGCATGAGATTCTAAGGAAGGCGAGCAGCGCACTGTGGCAGAAGACAAAATGGCACCCACCTGCTCTATCTGCACAACTGATTAGACCCCAAGAAAGCTACATAAGGCAGGCCGGCCTGGGCAGGTAGCTCATACCACAGGAAGAGTTGGACCACAGGGGAAAGGATAAGGACATCGCCCACGACTGCAAGAGGATGTTCCACAAGAGCCTGTGCTCCAGGGGGAGAGCTTAGCCGGATTCCCGCAAGGTTGGCATATTGTACCCCAGAGTAGTAAGGCCCAGAAAGAGGCCTCCCCAGGATGCTTTTCACTTGGTGCCAAGGGAGAGCAGCTGTCTCCACATCCTGTGGGGTCTAGACTGAAGGGCAGACACAGAGAAGTAACCAGGTGCAGACTTGGGCCAGCACCAATTGACGAGGAACCCAGTGAAAAGAGCTGGAAACGCCGCCCTGCCTCCAAGGAGGACATTTGAGGCATCCTGGCAGAAATCAAGGCAGTCCGTGGAGACCTGCAGGCATCCCTGACTGACCTCAAAATGAGAGTCAACACCATGGAAAACAAGGTGGAAAATCTGGAAAGCAACCAGCTTAATGCCGACCTCATGGAGATGCGTCTAGATGCCAGAATAACTGAACTACAAATGCAAGAGGAGGAAGTCACTCTCAAGATGGATGGATAAAGTGAAGAAACAACCTTCACATACTGGGGCTGAAAGAGGAAGATGGAGAAATGCCTGGTCGCGTTGAGGGAAAGGTGCTGGAGATAGTCAACCTCCTGTTTGCGGAGGGGGGTGAGTTGTGCAGTTGGAAAGGGTGCACAGACATAGCAAGCTAAATGGCAGTAGGCCAACATCAGTGGTTGTCAGGTTCTCTAGAGATAAGGGCAAGGCAGAGATTCTGGCCCAACGACTGTGACAGGGCCTGGAGTATGATGGATCACACTTTAAGGTCTACCAAGACCTCTCCAGACTGACGTTGGCCAGAAGGAGAGACTCATGTAGTGGCTCGTAGACAAGAGTATCCGGTACCGGTGGGCATACCCTTTTGCATTGCAATTTGAGGTGGACTCAATTGACTACCGCATAACATCAGCAGAAGAAGCGGAACAGGCCCTGTGCCATCAGATGTCGGATGTAGCAGCGTTGAAGGGCATTAGGAGAGTCTGGCTGGAGCCCAGGAAGAGATCAGCACTGCTGGCAGGCCACCGACAAAGGAGGTGAGGACAGACTGGGCGGAAATGTATGCGCTAAATGGACCGTCCGCATGAAAAAACCTTGGACAGCCCTTACCCTAGCATTGTGTCACACTAGGTGCAGCGTCGGTAGAGGGTGCCTTCTGGGTGAAGGGACAACCACTGTCTGCTCCTAGTGGCCTCAGCGGGGAGGAGGGCATCTCAACCTCCGTTCTCCCTGCCCATTGCGAGGGGCAGTTTGGGTTGTTACTGTTCTGGGGTTTGTTGATCAGGTTTGTGGAGGCACACATGGTCCAAAAGGACAGGGTTGGGTGTTGGATTATGAAACTGTCAGATGTACAAATGAGGCTTGTGGAAAACAAAGATGCAAGTGTATTGGCATGCAAAGGGGGCAGTTTGATGTGCTGTTAGAAGGGACGCTTATGCCTGACGGTGGGTAATGTCAATGCGAAAGGGCTAAACTCCCCCACCAAGAGTTCCCCACTGCTGTCTGAGTTCTGCATTACAGCACTTAATGTGCTTTTTATACAGGAAACCTGGTTGGTAGCTGGTGAGGAAAGGCAGCTGTGAGGCGTTGGTATTGGGCATGTTTACAGGGGCTTCAGTGCTTGGGCTGATGAGTGTATGGAGAGGACGAGTGGACATCTGGGAAAAACCCTGGAGACCAGAGGGCTTCTGGATGTATGGCGTAAAATGCACCCCGGTCACAGGGGGTATAATTTTTTCTCGTTGCCCCACACCACATACGCGAGAATTGACTATTTAGTACTGGCCAGAGATCACGGAAGGAGAATTACACAATGCGAGAATCGACCCCCTTGGGTGGTCGGACAACAGTATGGTCTGTATGGAAATTGATGTGTGGGGATCGGGAGGGCAGAATCGCATTGGAGGTGTAATGACACATTGCTTAGGGACCTGGTTTTTCATAAGCAAATGACAGCGGACATATCTGAATACATCCAAATCAACGACACAGGCTAAGTGGATATCAATGTGGTATGGGATGCGGGTAAGGCAACCTGGAGGTATGCTAATAAGAGAGGGAGCAAGCAGGAAGAGGGAGCGAAAGTTGCAGGAGGAGAAGCTGCACAAGGACATTGCAGAAATTGAGTCCAAAATGCAGGCAGGGAAAGGGTATGTAGATGGAGACCTGATGAAGGTGCAAATGAAGAGGGCAGAGCTGAAGGCGCTCAAAGTAGGGGACACTTTGCACAAACTGAAATATCTTAAGCAAAGATTTTAACCAAAAAAGGGTGATAAAGCAGACGCGCTTCTCGAGGTCAGACTCAGGGCACAGATGGTGGAAAGGTGGGTCGTGGCAGTGTGCAATGGGAAGGGCCAGTCTAGAGATAGGCCAGAAGAGATAGCCGACTGCTTTGTGCGATTCTATGAGAAACTGTATGATATGCATTGCCCAGGGGTACAGATGATGAGTAGTGGACACTTTCTTCATGGTTGGACTTGTAGTTAGAACGAACTCTCATTCAAAGTGTTATCTATGTCTCCAAAACTCATCCTCCCACAAACAGTGTTATACAATGAATGTAAACTAATTCTGCGTGTTTTCGGAGGAATCCTGTGTACATTTCTGGAAATAGAATTTACTTTAGAAAGCTAAAGATCCACACAGCTGACGACAACAAAGTTTGTCAGTATGTTTAAGGAACCTTGGAGCTAAAGTGAACTCCAATTTAAAGTGTTTTCTGTATCAATAGCCTCAGCCATGTTCAAACATAAGAACAGAACTGAATGTCAGACAAACTAGAACTGTGTACCTTAACAATAAGCTATTGAATTTGTTTCTTGAAACTAGGATCAGCCTAAGCTGGATATCCAACATGACCAGACAGAACAAAGTTGTAACCATTGTATTTTGAAGATTGGAAAACACTTGAAGTATGTAAAGACAATATTATTGTATTTGCCATGTGAACTGGGCACAAACCCAAATGTATAACCTATTAGTTTGGAGATGGGCTGAGCTATGACCAGGACTGTTTATAAATACTGCATGTTTTGTGATGACCAGGACTAACTCCCCTCACAGTGTTTCTGGTACACACTGTGAGGTGCTGGGAGCCAGATAGCTATCTGCTTTGATATTGATATTTGAATCTGTACAGAATAAATCTTTGACTTCGTGACTGGCGGATCCAACTTTTGGTGGTATCAAGCCTCGATATTTGCTTGATCTTACAAGATGGAACCCGAATAGGCACCCTCAAGATTGATGCCATCTCATTGAAGATTTGACGCGGCTATCGGACCGGGATCTGACAGTGAAAAAGGGGGCCCCTGCTTGGATGAGACGCAATACCTCAACAGTACTGCATGGCTCGATCCCTGGACGGTCAGCTCGCGGTCCGAGACGGCATCTTGGTGAGGGTCCCCATATCGAGGCAGGTATTTTTGCTGGAATCGCAAGGTACGTCGATCCTTTGTAATCCGATCGGACATCCCTTTGTCCTTTGAATCAGGTGAGTCGTGCCCCGATTCCTAATAATTCTCGCGAGTACAATTATTGCCAGGTAACACCAGTAATCTGACATGCCTGAGAAATTGTCTGCCTGTTTCAGGGCGTTATTCCACACAGACAGACAATCTTTGGAATTTGGCCGTCTGGCACCACAGGAGGGGTCGCCGGCATGTGCTATGTACTGTAAGTACGGCATTGGTAGTATAGTATTTAATGATATTTGGCACAGACAAACTAGACATGCTTCCGAACTTCAGTGGCCAATCAATGGTAGCTTTCAGATTTCCTGTATAGAGTATTTAGAATCTATATTGTTAAAGAAAAAATCTAGACTTGCACCATTTGATATGTTACAAAATTGGAAAAGAGAACTATGCAGCAGCAGTTTAAAAGTAGAGGGATACATGCGCGCCGACATATGTCGAACCCTGAGAAAGCGTTATTGTATGATCAACAAAAACAGTCAGATTCAGCCAGAAATATGGATAGGGCTTTTCAACTTGGTATACAGAAAATATACCCGTCAAAAGATTTCTATGCGTCAGATGAATTAATTGACCAGATTTTAAATGAACGAAGGCCGGGTTCCACTGTACCTATTCCTGTTGTCTTATCTCTTCCTGCTGTTGCTCCTCCTCCCGTAGTAATTCCTGCTCTTCCTATTGTTCCTCCTATTGCTCCTCCGCCACCAGTCATTGCTCTGTTTCCTATTTTTGTTCCTCCGCCTGTGCCGCCACCTTTACCGACTGTTGTGATCCCAGTAGATTTGTTTGTCTTTGGTTCCAGTAATAGCATCTCCACTGCCTGTTGTACATGATTTGTCTACATTTTCTTTTCCAAGCGGTTCTGCTCCACTTGTAGTCGATAAGGGAGCGGGTGTTGAATCAAAAATTGTAACACGTAATACAGTTCCTAAAGAGAGAACGAGAGAATTGAATGCTTGGGCTAGACAGTGCATTGAGAACGGTGAACAATCTGATGTCTTAGCTACACTCTCTAATCTAGAAGGTTTTCCTGAGAAAAGTGTCTTTATTGAAGGGCTGGGAATTCATGTATCTGTAATGTGGAACAGACTGAATGATGTAGATCTCCCACAAGGGTTGAGGGATCTGAATGTTTTAGCATATTCAAGAGATACTGCGGAGAAAGTATATGAGCACGTCGAGAGGGTTTTTGAGTATAGAAGGAAGTTAGAAAGGTTACAGAATGATGAAACAGATGGTGATAGCTTGGGCACTATGTTTGTACAGAAACGGTTCCTTCCTCTTTGTAAGTCGATGAGTGAAGAAACGCGAATTTTCACAAGAGATGCACATAGATGGATTTCAGATATGTCGATATCTCCCCTAGAAGTATATGACACGTATAGTTAGTATATGCCAGAAATGCAGAGGAAAGTGATACAGGTAATGGTAGAATACCTACAGGATGAATGTATAAAAAGAAAGATTTGTTGTCCCACAGAATTATTGAATATCTATAAGAGAGCTTTTTCGTCTGACACTCCTTCAGCTGCTTTAGCGCTAGATTTAGCTCTGTTGCTCAGTAAGTGTTCGGAGTTGCCTACTTCTCAGTTGCCTATGAGAGAGGTTCCTCCGACATTTGTCCCTAAAGTTGAGGTCCCTGCTAACGCTGCAATGGGTGTAGTCATCTATGACATTGATGCACATTATGTATCACAGTTTGTTCACGTCCTGTTCTCAAGACAGGAGGTGAATACTATTAGACAATCCATCCCAGATATTAGGAAGAATCCTACAGGGTTTTATAAAGTGATAGAATCTGTCTTGCAGTCGTCAGTATTTACTCTGGGTGATATAGATTTGTTATTTCCTGTGCTCCTAACTGCCGATTTGTGGAAACAGATTAGGACAGTAGACGATGTACCAGGGTTAGAGGACACATGGGATAATTTGGCTAGGCAAGATAGAGATAGACCAGCTGGTGAGAGACCACCGCAGGTAATACTGACTTTGCCTGATAGAATAGTGACAAAACTGAAAGTCTTAATTCCTGAGAGAAGGATTGTTTGGGACAAACTTACTGCTTGTGTCAAAGGAAAATCTGAGGATGCTATCAAATTCTTTTATCGGTTTGAACAAGTATTTTCAGATTTTAGTGGACAAGATTTAAGCACAGAGTCTGGAAAACGATTATTTGTGGACAAATCTGTGCATGGATTGTTACCTGACATCCAGTCACAAATTATGACTTCTGAGAGCACTTGGCAAGCTAAGTCTCAGTCTGAGGTATTGCATATGGCTCAGTATTATGAAAACTGAGTCAATAATGAGAAGGAAAGGATTGAAAAGAAAAAGGGAGACTTGAAAACTAAGGTGTTGTTGCAACAGATTGTTAGAGTTCCTAGAGGAGGTAGTACACAGTTTAGGGGTCAGAATGTTCCACAAGGTAATATGCCGTTGGGTCCTGTACATGTGAACCAATGTGCTTAATGCAGACAAGAGGGTCATTGGTGAGCACAATGCCCGATCCTCCAGCAGAGGTCGAATAACACATATGGTATCATGAGTAGACGATCCAGAGGCCGCCCTGGGGCGGGGGGTCCTGGTAGAAGACAGTTTTCTCAGAATCCTCAGTCCTTTTCGCAAGACAATCAGCCACCGAGTATGGATAATAGAAATATTTTTGATCATCCTTCCACTGCTTATCTCTCGGAAGACCTTCCCTTTGATGATATATTGTTTCACTCGGATTGCCCGAAGCAGGGTGTGGAACCGATGCCTATTCCCATTAATCAGAAAGGTCCCTACGTTGAAATGATAGTGGGAAATAGAAAACATCTATTTTTGATAGATACAGGAACACAGAAGTGTTCCATTGACCATTCACGGGTTCCAGACATTACACTGTCAGGGCAAACTAATGTTTTTGTAGGGTTTTCTGGTACGCCAGTGGTTAGTCCGGTTTCTCTGCCGGTACCGATTTCAATGGGTCCATCCACGGATCACTGTCCGTTTCTTTTGAGATCAAACTGTGGTGAGAATTTGTTGGGGTTGAATCTGTTGAAGGAATTAAATGTGGTAATTCATTGTTCTTCGGATGGAGTGCGTTTGACGATTTCACCACAGCAATTTTCTGCCTCACAGTTTCTGACTAGACCTTTGCCACCGGAATTTAGTGATGTTCCGGAGTGTTTATGGGCGATTGATGATAATGATGTCGCTGTTTTACAGATTGAGCCTGTTAAAATCATTTTGAAACAAAGAGTAAAGTTGCCACGTATTCCACAGTATAAGATTTCGGCTGATGGTGAGCAATCTTTGAAGTGTATAGTTTCTGATTTTGTGCACCGTGGGGTAATTGAAGAAATTGCAGAAAGTTTGTGCAATAGTTCGATTTTACCGGTGTATAAAAAAGGTGATAGTGCAATTAATTTTCATTTTATTATTGATTTACGTGCTATCAACAAGATTGTTGCTCCACAATTTCCTATTGTGCCTGATGTGATGACGATATTAACGATGATCCCAGCTTCTGCTACTCATTTTAGTGTTGTAGATCTTAAGAATGCCTTCTTTAGCATTCCTTTACACAAGGATAGTAGATATTTGTTTGCATTTACCCTAGGGGGACGCTCGTTTACATTCACCTGTGCGCCACAGGGGTACACGGAACGTCCGAGCATCTACAGTAGGGCTCTGAAAGAGCAGCTTGATACACTTGAGCTGCCTGCTACTTGTATATTGCTTCAATATGTCGACAACCTTCTTTTAGCTGCAGATCCAGAAAGTGCTTGCAAGGAGGGCACCGTGTTATTGCTCATTCACCTAGCAAAACATGGACATAAAGCTTCACTGAAAAAGTTTCAATATTGTCGACAGGAGGTCGCCTATTTAGGCTATCTCCTGTCAAAGGAGGGAAGAGGATTGACACCTGAATGAATTAAAATCATTTCTAGCATGTCTGTCCCAAATACACAGAAGGAAGTCAGAGCCTTGATAGGAATGGCTTCTTACTGTAGACAGTGGATCCCGAACTTCTCACTAGTGATCAAACCAATGTTGGCGTTGACAAAGAAGGGCATTTCTTTGCCATTGCAGAGGAACTTGGAACACCAGAAAGCTTTTGATTTGCTCAACACCGCATTGTGTTCAACACCGGTTTTGGGCACACCAAATTACAAAAAGGCCTTTGAGTTGTATGTGCATGAACGTGATGGATGTGCTTTGGCTGTGTTAACGCAGGAACATGGGGGGGAAGAATAGGCCGTGCGGCTACTTTTCCTCCACCCTTGATCCTGTTGCATGCGCTTTGCCGAGATGTCTGAGAGCTGCCGCTGCTGCTGCTGCGTCTGTAAAACAGAGCAAGGGTATGGTCCTAGGCAATGCCTTAACCTTGTTGGTACCTCACTCTGCAGACGTTCTATTAAATAGAACGCAAACACAACATATCACTTCTGCACGATTAACGAGATACGAATTGATCTTGTTTGCACCACATATTAAAATTAAGAGGTGTTGTGTATTGAATCCGGCTGAATTATTACCTCTTCCGCAAGACATTGCTTGCAGTGACGAAATTTCACATGACTGCCTTTATACTACAGAGCAAGAAACTAAAGGCAGGATTGATTTGAAAGATACACCTCTGAGTGATCCACAAGGAGAGCTGTTTTGCGATGGCTCCTGTTTCAAACTTCCGGATGGTACATCCACTGCTGCTTATGCCATCACTACACTAAGCACGATTGTGGAAACCAAAAGAATTTCGCATAACTCCGCGCAGGCCGCAGAGATTATTGCATTGACTCGAGCTTGTGAACTTTCCGAAGGGCTTAGAGTAAACATATGTACTGATAGTCAGTATGCTTTTGGGGTAGTTCACAACTTCGGTAGAATTTGGGCAGAACGAGGTTTCTTGACCTCACATAGAACAAAGATCCAATATGGCACCTTGATAGTTCAGCTACGCTCACTTGCACTTCCCACTCAGCTGGCAATTATGAAGTGCGCGGCACATCAGAAGATCATAGACGATGTAGGAAAAGGGAACGCTTTCGCTGACCAGATAGCCAAACACACTGCTACTGATCTCTATTCAGATATGTATACTACAAGGGAATCCACAAATGTCTGTACTATAGATGAAGGAATTGATTCCATAAAGAATATCCAAGCAGGTGACACTCTAGAGGAAACCAAGAAATGGGCTGATGGCTTGGCGAGGTTGGATGATGATGGGTGCTGGGTTGATAACCTAGAGGGAAAATGGATGCTGCCAGATGCGTACATCAATATGATGGTTTCAGTGGCTCATGGTCCCACTCACATATGCGCTAGGAAAATGTTCAAAATGTTAGAAACTGTCTGGGTAAATGTTAACAACTCGAAAACTGCTGAGCGTTTTGTCCAGAGTTGCATGGTCTGTCTACAGCACAATATAGGGAAGGGTACATCAACACCAAGGGATAGGTTTGGTCCACCTTCTGTCCCTTTTGAAGTGATTCATTTTGACTTTATTGAAATGGAGCATTGTAATAATCTGAAATACGTTTTGGTTGTTATTTGTGCTTTTAGTAAATGGGTTGAAGCCTTCCCTGTAAAAGATGCCACAGCAATGACAACGGTGGAAACCATGCTTAAGGAATATTTTCCTAGGTTTGGTTTGCCGAGGGTCATCTGGTCGGACAATGGTCCACATTTTATCGCTGCTGTAATTCTACAAATATGTGCGGAATTACAGATCGATAAATGGTTCCATTCAGCCAGACATGCTCAGAGTGCTGGATTGGTAGAACTGCACAATGCAATCTTGATGAACAAACCAGCTAAGACATGTGCCGCCACCAATTTGAAATGGCCGGACGCCTTATCGATAGTGTTACTCTCCATGCGCACAACAACACAGACTAGGACTGGGCTCTCCCCATACGAAGTGATAATGGGCAGGCCAGCTAACATTTGGAATCTTCCTAAACCTAAGGCTTTGAGGGATCTAGAGCATGTACTTCTTTGTGAATATTGTGAGTGGATAACTCAAAATTTGTATTTGATTCATCAACAGGTGCAAGAAGCCGTCCCAGCCAAATACGAGGGGCCAGGTCACAGCATCCAACCTGGTGACTGGGTGCTTGCCAAAGCATTTGAGAGAGCATCCTGTCTCGCACTGCGGTGGAGAGGGCCCTATCAGGTCCTATTGGCCACACAGACCGCTGTACGAGTAGCCGGAAAGAAACATTGGATCCACGCTTTGCCTGTCAAGAGGATACCTTTCCCTTTGCCACACGACGGAGAAGATAAGGAGAAACTTACTTGCTCTGCTCCCAGCGATCAGTCACCATTGAGCAGTACTGAGAGTGCTTCGGAGACACTCCCTGAGCCCGCAGGGCCTGGGGAAACTGCTGCTTCGTCTCCACACTCTTCTGCAGATCCTTTTGCATCTTTGTCTAGTTCTGCTGCAAATTCATCACTTCCATCAGGAAGCAACGACATGCTGTTTGCAGATCACACTGTACCAGGAGTCACAAGGTACAATCTGCGTCCACGGAGCTAGACTTACTGCACGGTTCGGCTGTGCCCACAGGGAAGTAACCATAGGGCTTGTCCTTTGCCCTATCTTTTGCATCTGAAAGGAAAGTAGGTGGCTGGGGATAGGGAAAGACTAAGAAAACGCATGATCAGGAGATCACCAGCAAACGGACTACGGAGTTTTCGCAGGAATCTTTTTGAAAAAGAGAATAGCTTCAAAGGAACAATGCCTGTTATCGCCCCTACTCGTGCGGAACAAACAAGTGACTGTGTGGCCAGCAACAGCAATGGACGATCAAATACATGGTCTTTTAAAACGTGTTGTTTTCTTGTAATTGCGTTAACCAGTTTCACAATATTAGCTGCCTTAGGATTTTGGTATATAGAAGAAGTACGCCCGCTTGAAATATTGTTGCCTACTAAGAATGTTCCTACTGTATCTACACCTTTCGTGCACCTGCACACTCTATCTCCTAGAGACTCTCAACATAGACAAAGCTATCATAATAATACATTGCTGCTTATAATGAACGCAACTCATACTATTTTGAACAGGACAAACTACTGGATTTGCTCCCATTTACCGCAACATGGGGATAAAGGGTTGGGCTGGTATATTCATCCTTTGCCTCTAACTACTGCATGTTATGCTTCTCTACGGGCACTATTCTTTGGCCGATGGAATGATAGCATCTCAAGGAACGTTGATGGGACGAATTTGAACGAATTTGAAAGGCGAGTCCTAACGCCTCTGGGATGCTCACTCTTCGCAAATAGGAGCAAGTTTAATGTTGCTTCTATTAGGCCTTCTGATAGACTGTCTTTGATTTCTTTTAAGATGGCTCCTATAGGCAATAGGGATGCCATGCCACCTTCTTACACTGCTAACCAGAGCCCCAACTCAGTTTCTTTCTGCATACAGAGGAATTGTACTCAGTCAATGGGTGATTTCGAGGGTTGCACTAGTGTTGCAAACTTGACCAGTGAGGACAGACCTTTGTATGTAGGCGAACCTGTCTACTTCGTTTGCGGTAATGAAGCTTATCCATGGCTACCTAGGGATTGGCAGGGAACTTGTTATTTGGGAATTCTGCTACATGGGGTATATGTAACCAGTACCACTGAAATCTCTAGGGCTCGTCCTAGGCGGGACGAGAATGGCGATACTTCATCACAAGTTCTGGGCGATGTAGCGAAATCCTTTGTACCTTTTTGGGGGCAGATTATGAATTCCGAGGATATCAGGAGACTAGCAAGAGTACTGGAGAAAACCATCAACCGGACCACTGACATACTCTATAACATGACTCTAGAGCAAAAGGCAATCATATTAGTGGTGCTACAAAACCGGATGGTATTAGACATCATCTTGGCTCAGCGTGGTGGAGTATGCAAATTAGTGGGGTCCGCTTGCTGTGTTTTCGTACCAGATTCCTCCCCAACCATCTTCAAGGCAATACAAATCCTGCACGTCTTGAGCTCAGAAGTGCATGTTTCCGAGGGAAACTGGTATCTTACTACTTGGTTCTGGGACTTCTTACGGTCCTGGGGATGGAAGCTTCTCTAAGTTTTAATGATAATTCTTGGTATTATGTTTTTCTGTTGCTGTTGTATACAATGTCTTCCTGCCATATGTTCAATGTTAGGAGGATGTTGTGTACAAACTATGGGAACATTAGGACCGGAAATGCACGTAAGTCATGTTCCTGGGTGACCTGATATCGCTCTTTCCTCTTAAATGGATGCTCATAAATGCAGTAAAAAGTTACTAATCATGAAACAACAGTGGAACGGTGTCACTAAAAAAATGTCTCTGGAGCATTCAAAATGTAATATAGAGAATGTCTCGAAAAAAACATAGCAGCATCTAAACAAATCTCACCTTAACACCGGTGGGGGTACATCAGGGGACGCTAGGATGCGTTATGCAGCATAATATTCTCTTAATCTGCATGTAAACAGTGTCTCATATTAGCAGAAAATGGCATTTGTCTCCACTCTATTTTCTCTATGGGTTGAAAAAGGCACCCTCATGTTATTGTGCATTCACTTGAGGTCACAGAAAATATACAATTTATCTATATACTGAAAGAGAGTAACATTATAATAAATGCACTCTATTCATTTGGCATACACATAGTTGACACTTAGCGGCGTGTAGCGTCTGACTCACCTGCGGAGTCGCAATCAATGACCCAACAGCGTTTCCCCGGTTACCAATGTAAACATAGGCTTGCATCTTGTAGTCAGTGGTGCTTTTATGCTGTTTACTATGCGCGACCAGGGAACCACTGTCGGCCATACTGTTGTGGAGAAATGCAAGTGAAAAAGAGCAGGATAACGTTTCTTGCTCCTTCATATTCTCAAAACACGGAACGGCACCCAATCTTAGTAAATGAAAGAGTGACTAAGTTAAGTACCCATCAGTTACAAGGTGGAGAAACTGGTAGCCATGTATGTATAGACAGCCAAAGCTATACCTTGTTTTGTAAAACCTGGATGCTCATATTCTTACCATGATACAAAGGCAAAACATATGGTGTATACAGATATTTTGAACCCACGGAAAACCTCATGTGGGGATATGTGGTTCCATGAAGTTGAAAGTTCTTTCACTGAATATCACAATTCATTTGATCTGTGCCACTCAATGGCCTCATTGAGGCCTATCAAGTCAAGTTTGGTCAGCAATAAAAACTATTTTTCTCTTCTCTCGCTTTTGGGCCAGGCCCTTTTATGGTTTGCAGTAATATCCATTTAAAGTCTTCCCACCCATATTTTTTGTCCACAAACTGTTTTACCACGGGTGCTTATTCGATTAGATTTTTTATACAACTACGATGTTCCATTATCCTAGTTTCGACTTTGCAGTTAGTTAACCTATGTACCCACATGGGCAAATAATAAGATAAACCACATGGTCTGTGTTGCAGTTGGAAAATGTGCTTTGTTTCATGGTCTTGGCAGACCTATATCTATCATTTTAGATTTTGTAGTTAATTGACATACACCACATTTCCTGCATGGATGATGTCCAACTAAGGGGTTGAAACCCCATGTCGACGGGACTGCAGGTGCATTAGTTCTGACTTCCAGTATTCTACTTTGACTTATAAGGTTGCCGATGGAAGTACTTTTATTCTATAAGCAAAAATGGGCCATTCCAGCCGGTTCTCAGTCCAATCTAAACATTTCAAATGTTTATTGATGATATTGTAAATTTGAAGGCTATGATTGGTAAATGTGGAGACGCAAATTAGACGGTTGTCAACTGTCTTTTTGGGATTGCTTTCTAAGAGGGCTTCTCTGTGTTTTTTGTATGCCCTTCTGGCTGCCCAATGACTGGGACGAGGTTGTCCAGCTCCCCTAAAACCCCATTAGAACAGAACATCATGGAGCTATCATGCTCAAATATCTAAAAATAAAAACCTCTTCCAAGGGCTAGTGGTAAGAAATGAACCAAGATTATTCCTTGATAACGAAAGGTTCAAGTTACAGTGGAGTTAAATCACTAACCGCTGCAGGAGAGACTGGCTAATATTGATAATCGATACGGCCAGAAGATAGCAATATTCCTAAAATAAATTGAGGAAGACATTAGGAAAATTATAATCATTGAAGGCTATAAAAAGAGGATTAAGGAGAATGAAAGAGAAATGAAGGACTTTAAACAAAACAAAACCTTTGAAAGAATCAAAAGACTCAGAAAGGACATCTCTACCTTTAGCCATGAAAATGTTTTTCAATAAATAAAAGAGGGCTTTCGTAATGAAGCACTGTATCAACCTCCTGGTCCGAGCAATAAAAACCATGAGTGAGATTTAGAGATACATTGTACAGCACCAGCAACGATAGCAGTGAAATTGAGAAGTTAGGTGAAGGACCTTCTGTGAGCAAACCTATGAATAGGGGAAGAGGAAACTACAACAGACGAAGAGGGAGAAGTAGTAGGAGCACCGGGGCAAAAAAAGAGGCATGTGGGGAGATGACTGGAGAAAAACACGAAGCGGGTCTCGCTTGTAGTTAACCTTTCCCAGTTCACCCTGACTACGGTGGAAGAAAAACAGTTCTCAACAAAGGGTTAGGATATGTGCTCACTAAAGTACATGACCCTTTTGAATTTAGAGGTGAATTCAATATGTTTATGAGATAGATGCACATCAAAGAATTTGTTGAGAATATTTCAGGTTTTACTTTTAGTATTTGAACGTAAGGTTCTTGCTGATATAGAACGTTTAGAATCTACTAAGGGACAGGGTTCTCAAAATCTCAGCAAGGCAGAACAATTGGCAGCGTCATCGTTAATAGCCAGGACTACATGATATGGTATAATATGATAGTTTATTTATATAGCGCCTATTCACAATGGAGGTCATTACAAGTGCAGCAGTAAGGGGTTAACGGCACCGGTAAGGATGCCAGTGCCGTTAACCCCTTACTGCTGCATTCCGAGGTCCCTTAGCGGGTCCCACTAAGGCCGGATGTTAAAACCAGCCGTCCTTAGCGGGAGCCGCTAAGGGACCAGGGAGCTAATAATGGGCCCTCTATTTACGGGCCCGTTATTAGCTCCCTCCCCATTCCCATTGAGCCCTATGGGGGCTCGAATGGGATGGGAATGGTGAAGGGTATTTTGAATGGGGACTTACTGGGTCCTCCAAGGTTGGAATGACCCGGTAAGTCCCCATTCAGAGAACCTGGACACAACGTTGGAGCTAAGTGCACCATGGCTACCTCCAAATTCGTAATGACCCCCAATGTGTTTCATAAATGAATGCCTTCACCAATTTAACAATCTAGACTATTATACATTATTTTACTAAAAAAGAAGGTTTTGACACCATCGACCACTCTATACTGAGCCACTGTCTGAGTGAGGTTGGTGTCTCTGGCACAGTATTTCACTAGTTCAAGCCTTTCTTGTCAGAGCAAGTTCAGATGCTCTCACTTCTCCCTTGTAGGTCTATTCCTTCTGTTCTTACTTGTGGGGTTCCTGAAGGGTCTGCAATCTCTTTGTTACTTTTCAATATCTATATTTGTCCATTGGTGAGTCTCATTAATTCTCACGGATGTCGTTTTTATTCTTATGCTGACGACAACCGGTTGATTTTGCAAGTCAATCAGAATCTGAAGGGAGCTACCTTCCGTTTGAGGGGCTGTTGTGCAAATATCAGGGAATGGATGAATAATAACTGACTGAAACTGAATGGAAACAAGACAGAAGTCGTGGTGATTGGATCACCAACAGCACAGTCACTCTGGTCCACTGACTTTTGGACCCCCCCTCTGGGTCCTCTCCTGACCCCGGTTGATTCTCTAAAAATTCTGGGAATTAAAATAACTGCCTCACTTTTTTCCTGAGCTGAGAATTAGTGTTATGTGTAGTGTGGGCCATTCTAAACTCAAAATACTTAAAAAGGTTATACATTTTATTCCTTACGCTCTTCGGGAACCAGTAGTTGTGTCCTCTGTTCTAGGAATGATTGATTACTGTAACGCAACTCTGCTGTCTCAGCCTAAGTACCATCTAAACAGGCTACACGTTTTGCAAAACTCGGTTGCCCGGCTTGTGGCTGAGTTACCTAGGTTTGCCCATGTCTCACCTGTACTGCATCGGCTTCACTGGCTCCCAGTGGAGAACTGGATTAAGTTCAAAGCTCTTTGTTAAACACATCAAGGCTTCCATCAACAGGGTGCCTCCTATCGTTGTGATGAGATTACTCCGTACAGGCCTACCATTAATCTTGGTTCGTCAAATCTTCACCTTCTTTACATCATTCGGTATAGAAAGGCGACTGTAGGTGGCAGAGCTTTCCCAGTGGTAGCTCCTACTCTTTTGCAGACCCTTCCTTTATCTTTGAGACTGATTGAACATTATTTTTTGTTTCAGAAAGGCTTAAAGGCTTTCCTTTATCCTTGATAATTGGTAGTGTCTTGTATGTGGTTTAAAATTCTTCTCTTTTTTTCTGCTGGGATCTCAAATAAGAATCAGGATACCCACTGGCCGGTAGTGTGCTCTACAAGTATGCAATAACATAGCATCCCTTGACTTTCTGAGTCCTTGATCTTTACGTCACAGTCCTTGTTATCTCCTTGGCCTTGGCCCGTGTTTTCTATTTCAACCTTTTCTCTTGATTTGTCTCTCTCACAGTATCTCCTATCTGATAATATCTCAGGGTTAACTCATTGATCTCCTGGATTATAAACCTTCCAGTGAGGATTATCGTTTCTCATTACCTTCTTAACTCGACAGGGACGAGTATGAAAGTTCCATTAATGATTCTCTTTCTCTTCCTGTAATATCATTATCTGATCTTGACTGGGACGAGTATGAACATGCCAGTAATGATTCTCCTCTTCTTCATTCAATCTTAATATATGATCTGGGTTGGGACGAGTTTTCATTCAGTGTGAATATGCTCTCTTGACTGGGAAAAGTATGAGTGTACCAGTAATCATCCTCTTTCTCTTCACTCAATGCGAATATTTTATGTTGACTGGGACGAGTGTGAGTATGCCAGTAATGATTCTCTTCAGTCCCCCTCCCTGGTCTCCTATTTTCCCTGTTACCTCCTGTGCTTGTGGATAACATCACTGGAACTCTTGATGGGTTGGAGGTTTCTTAAGCACTTGTAAGACTGGCCTCTAGTAGTTCTGCAGCTTCACACAGGGTCTCCATAGTCTCTGATTCACCGGTTTGTTTCTTCCTCCATGAAAAAAAGTGGTGTCAGCGTTGTTCATGGACCTGCTCGACTTCGGTCACACCACCACTTAACTCTTGTTCTGGGTTATGTGAGGAACCAGGAATGAGACACAGAAATGTAGGGTTTTGCCTATGAACTTTTTTTTAAATAAAAAAGGGGTGGAACAATGCCTCTTTCTCAAAGCACTAAAGGTATTTTTTGCATTTGTATTTGTTTATTTGTAGAGCGCACCGAGCCCTGAGGAATCTGGGTGCTTTGCTTGCATAGTAGGTTATATGTTACAATAAATTACATACATTATATACAGAGTTGTAGGAGTACATTGTTACGTCAAAGGTAGCACAGCATAAGGAGGCAAAGATGAAGTTGCAAGTGGTAGCATCAGATAATACATATAGTGAAATAAAGGGGTGACATAAGAGAGGTTACAAAGAGGTGCAGGTTGCAAAGGTGAGTACAGAAAATGTAGCAAGTTTTTTTCCATCGGCTCAAAATAGCCGAGAGGATATTTATGAGGATGACAGGTTGCTAGTTCACTTGTGTGGAGAGCCAGATTTTTGAGTTTTTCCTAAATGTGGGAAAGGATGTTTTGGAACAAAGCATTAAGGGTAAGGAGTTCCACAGTTTAGCTGCTGATACCGGGAAGCTACTACCTCCTGCCTTCTGGAGTTTGAAGCGTGGCATCTTGAGACAATGCGACTGAGCAGCTCTGGTAGGCCGTTCTGAGATATTTCAGGAGATGTTGCTTCGGTAACTGGGCGCTTTATTAGCAAGGCACTTGTGTGTCAAGGATAGGGTTTTGAGGGCAATTCTCTGTTTGATCGAGAGCCAGTTCTTGTTCTGTCTGGAAGAGGAGATATGTTCAGATCTGGCAATGTTTAGTGCTGATCTGATGGTGTTGTTTTGAATTACCTGCATCTTGTGCAGGTTTTGTTGATTGGTTCCCAAATATAGAGCATTACAGTAGTCCAACTTGGATAAAACTAATGCTCTGGCTAAGGTTATGCGGTTGGCAGTCGTGAGATATGGTTTGCAAGCTGTGATTAGTTTGCATGTGTAGGCCATAGAGGATGCAATCGCGTTAGTTTGTCTAGTGAGGTTCAGAGTAGAGTCAATGTAAATACACACGTTTTTACAGCCTTTGAAATCTTGATGTTGTTACCATCAATGTTAAATAAATTGAACTTTGTGTTGAGGTTATTAATTTTGGAGGGTGAGCCCAAAATGAGTAATTCCGTCTTGTCATCATTTAGACAAAGACCATGTTTTGCCATCCAGGCTTGGATGATGCTATAAATGTAATTCAGTGCTTTAGAGTCGGTAGCATAGTCACTGGTAAGAGGGATGAGTATTTGTGTGGCATTGGCATAATTTGTGTAGGTGAAACCCAAATAGTCAAGATCATCAAACAATGGTTTTGTGAACACATTATAGAGCGTGGGGGATACACACGATCCTTGAGGGACTCCACATGTGACTGGTGCTGGTTGTGCTAAGGCCGAGGGTGCAAAAACCTTCATTGTTCGATCGATTGTTGGAGAATGATTGGATCCAGCTATTAGCTTTGTCCGAGAAGTGTGCTGCTGAGGACGGGTGGTTGCACAGGACCTTGTGATTGACTAGATCAAATGCAGCAGACAAGTAGTAGTAGATGGAGGGCTAGTTTGCCTTTATTCTTGAGGTTTTCAATTTGGGTCTTAAGGTCAATCAGCATCGTTTCAGTTCCGTGCAAGGGTCTGAAGCCAGATTGTCTAAGTCCAAGGAGGTTATTTCTTCTAAGCGATCTTGGATTGGCAGGTAAGATGCTCTATCCAGGATTTTTAGAAGAAATGGCACAGTGGTGATGGGTCTGTAATTCGTTGAGGTCAAGTGTGGGCTTTTTTAGAAGTGGTAGGACCCAGGCGTCTTTTAGTTTGTGGGGAACTGTGCTAGTTTCAAAGGAGGCATTGATGAAAGAAGTGATGAATGGAGCCCGGTCCTTTGCTGCCTGTTTGATGACTGGGGCAGGACAAATATCAACCTGACATTTTGAAGGTTTTAGTTTACAGATTAAATCCTCAACTTCTTTGACTGAGATGGGAGAGAAGTTAAAAGTCTTGTGAATGGGGGTTGGTGGCAGCAGTGTGGTAGGTTGGGAGATGTTTTTTGGCAGGCTTAGATTGTTAGCTTCAATTTCCTCTTGTGGCATTGTGCTTTTTCCTTGTAAGGCTTTCTGGATGTTAGCACACCAAGTCTTATCTTTTATGCAGGTGTCAGGTGGTGAGGTGGGGTTTTCGAGCTCTTTGAGAATGTAGAAGAGTTCTTTTGTGCTATATTTGGCGTTAATTATGCGAACGTTGTATGTGTCCTTTTTAGCTTGTCGGGTGGCCTCTTTATAGTTGAGAGAAGACAATATGAAGTTGTTTTTGTTGGGGACTGTGGGGAGGTCTTTCCATACAGTTTCAGCATTTCTTTTAGCTTTACGTAGGGACCTAGGGTGCGGAGTGAACCACGAGTTGAGGTGGGCTCAGGGTTTGGCTTTGCATGGTTTTAGAGGTGCTAATGTGTTGATGGCATTGAGTAGTGTCTGGTTATAGATGTCTACCATGACAGTGGGATAGGTGTCTGTGCAGGGAGCAGTGTGGATGGGCTGTAACAGTGGAAGTAATTTCTAAACTGTTATATTGTGGTTATTTCTAGTGCATTGAGGAGGGGCTACATTTTGCTGGTTGGGCTGGTTGATTTCCTTCAAGGTGAATGTAATAAGATGATGTGCCACCCAGGCATGTGGTGTGTTGGCAAGTATATTAATGTTGCAGTTGCTGTCGACTGGTATCTAGTGTTTCCATCGGAAAGGTTTCCAACAAAACCTTCTCCAACAAAAATTATGCATCGAGACAATATGGTTTGAATGCATATATGGGTTGGGTAAATTTTCCTTGGGGTGGGTTTTTAAGGGTAAAAAATTAAAAAACAAAGGTTGGGGGGCCAGGAAAATGCATTTGATGCAAACATTTTCGATGCATAATTTTCATTGGAAACCTTTTCGATGGAAAGACCATAAACCATGTCGACTAGCCAGTCTAGCATCCTTCCTTTGTTGTGCGTTGGTTTTGTTATGTGGTGATTGAAGCCTAGTTCAGTGATCGAGTTGGCTAGGTTTAATGCGTTGCAGCCTTTAGGGTCTTGGAAGCCCAGATTGAGGTCGCCCAGCATGATAATTTGGGAGCCTGGCTTAGTGTTAATGGTAAGGATGAGAGTGTTGTCCTCTTTGAATGTGGAGGGGGGCCCTGGTGGTCTATAGACTAGGTGTAAAGTGATGGTGCAGGATGCTGAGATGGGTAGTTTAATGGATAAGAGTTCTGCTGATTTAATGGGGATACTGGGCATGGGTCTGATGCCTAGAGTTGTTTTGGCAATGAATATGATGCCTCCGCCTTTGGAATAATTGGGGTCTCTATCCTGGTGGATGATGGAATAGTTTTCAGGTATGGCTAGTGATAGAGATGGCCCTGCACTGCAGTGCATGGAGCCAGGGTTCAGTGATGGCAAGAAAATCGAGGTAATTGGCTGTTATCATGTCAGCAATATCTAGGGCCTGGGCAGGTAAGGATCTCGTATTAATGAGTCCATCCTTGATCAAGGAAGCAGGGTTGTTTGGGGAGTGTTTTTGTGGGAGGTGTTGATTTTGGTGGGTGAAGTGTTGTGTATAGGGTTTGAACACAAGGTGGGCACAGTGGCAGTGGTTCTGTTAAGCGGAAAAGACTGTGTGGGGCTGAATCTGGAGCCTAGTCTGATGTTCCTGTGTTGAAGTGTACATGGTTGGTTAGGGGTGGGTTTGGTTGCAAATTGTTTTATCCAGTGGTCAGAGGTGAGGTGGTAATGGTAACTGGGCTAGAGTGATGTGGTGAGCGTGTGAGTAAGTGTGTGTGGAAGGCCTGAATGTAGGAGTTTAGATGGGGGGATGCAGTCGGAGAGGGGAAGTTTCTTGGAACGGAGGGGGGAAGTCTCCTCAACTCACTGACTGTGATGATTTCACTGACGCTGCTTTGTTCTTGGAGCCAAGGATGGTACCAAGGCAGCTCGTGGTTCTCCCCAACTTGATTATTGATGTGGGAGCGTCTCAGGTGTCTCTGACACACAATGTAGGATTCTTCAGCCTGGTTTCCTGGTCTTTCGCTTTCTATTATGGAGGGTTCCTTGAGGTCCTGGTTTCTTGTCGAAAACTTCAAGGGAACGTCCCTCCTTGCGATCCCCTCCTGTTTTGCAATCTTTCTTCTCTCATTTAGCTGCTGTCTCAAAACTGCTTTTTCCTCGTGTGCTTTGCCTCACTCAGAGTGTGCTCTTATCGTCCGCCTTTTAGCCGTGTGGGGAAATTTAATGGAAGTCACGTGTGTGTGATGGTCCGTAATTGCCTGACCTCACCTGACCATTGCATTGGGTCATGTCAGGTATACGGTTTGGGTGTTAGTCTGTTTTCTCTCATAGTGGGCTGTCTATGAGAAAGTGTTATTTGTAAAGGGGGGGGGCGCAGAGTTCCTAAATATCCTACCTGGAAGGATGGTGTAAAGGTGTTACAGGGAAGGGGATACCGCATCTCACAATCTGGTGTGCCACTCCCATTCCCCGAAGACCCCTCACCTAGGTGATCCTCCCTCACTGGCCCACCCCCAGGAACTGGATCCAAAAGCAATGGCTGTGTCCTGGCCACCTGGATGACAGATCCCCAGTGATTAATGGGTGAGCCACCATCTGGTTTCTCCCAGAGGTGTGCCCGGGGGATTGTGGCTCTTTTGGCCTTGCAGGCATTGTGCCTGTGGGCACAGTCTTCCCCTTTGGATCAGTCCCTGCCCTCCAGAGACCTGAATGCTCTGGGTCCTTGAGAGAACAAGATCCAATCTTCAATGAGGCTCAGCTGTTGTGACAAGGGCCCCAAACCCTGACAGCAGTGCTCTCTGCATGCACTTGTCTGGCTGCAGCTTCCAAACCCTAGAGGGCCCTCCTCTGGGGTAGCTACTTCTTGAGGAAGTGCCACCTGAAAGCTCCATGGTCCTCATACCAGCAATATATGTGCTGCAATTATAACACTGTATATAATTATATGCCTCCGCAAGGCTGTCACCTTCACAGGTTAACTTGAGACCATTGGGAAAACTCTAAGGCAATCACTTGTCAATGCAGTAAGACAAGGAGAAACCAATATGATTGACTATAAGGAGTCATTTGAAATTGCTACCCCTCTCAGGACATTATCCATGTGGGCATTGTACGACCTGTCAATGTACTATGAAGATCCAAGAATTTCCGCATTATGACACAACATGGACCCTGAAAAGCCATACAAATTGCAACAGTAGCAATGTAGTATATGTAATTCAATGCACATATGAACTACTTTCTGTAGGGAAAACAGAACGCATGGTACACTTTAGGATCTATGAACACAGATCCATGATCCACAATAAAAACGAACAAGCAGCACTAGTCTCCCACTTTCTAGAAAAACAGCATGGAGTGGAAGACCTCAGTTGGTTTGTCATTGAGCAAATTAAAAATAACTACTTTGCCTCTCTAAGGAACTTAGATTACCAACGCCACATATTTCACACCTACACTCAAGAAAAGGGAGAAACACTTGACAATTTTGACATGAGACTGCACAAAAGAGGGAAATACTGTGACGTTGAACATTATTCCACAGAAGAAGCATTGAAATCCCAAACAATTGCCAGCTGTGAATCGGCTGAATTTTGCAAGAAAACTTTACAAAAGACCAGATCATTGGAAGAAATTATGAAGCTTGCAAGGGCAGACATGGCGCTCTCAATGCAAACAGAATTTCTAGGCAACATCAAAACTACACAGACAGCACCCGCTGCACCCCTGTGCCAAATGTGGTTGTCTTAGAAGGTGCTGATGCAAGAACAGAGAAAGTGCTATTGCTGCGGATATAGGTGTCGATTCATAGAATTAATGTGCGCCGAAACTTCCCGCGCAGAGGTGCCAAAACGTGCGATTCACAGTAAAAGTGCAAAAATCGAAGTGCAAGTGCAAAAATCGCAGGGAAACCAGTGCACATTGATTCATGGAAGGCCGTGCGCGAGAAAAATATCGGATGTGTGCTGAAAAAGTGTGCGGCGCACGCCGGCGCACAGGATATCTAACGGCGTGCACCACGGCCACAGCGAAATCGCACATAGCGTGGCGCACACAACAAAAGTAGGCGGAACACGGGGCGTAACACTTGGAATGGGGAACAACTCGTCAAAATTTGGGTGTCACGGGGAAAGTACAGGAGGCAAGTGCGCGGAACGCCCACACGCTCGCCTACAACACGTATTCATGGAATCCAATAGGGCAAACCAGCGCACGGTCAAACCAGCGCACAGGCCCAAACACGTCCGCCACAAGAAAGCAGGCGGTAGTGTCCCTGCCCCTGAAATAAATGTGCGCCAAAATGTGCAGCAACAAAAAGCACCTATATACAGCCATGATGAATGTCACATACCGTGGCCCTCTAAGACAAATGACGTGCAAAGGGGTACGCGACAAACACGGACACCCGCTGTGTGAAAAATAGCGTGTGCGTGTATTCTGGGGTGCGCGGAAAGTCCCACACGCGATTTGCCTGGGTACGTGTATTCCGGGTGTGCAGGAAGTCCCACACGCGATTGGCTGGGTACGTGTATTCCGGGGTGCGCGGGAAATTCCACACGCGAATTGCCTGGGTCCGTGTATTCCGGGGTGCGCGGGAAGTCCCACACGCGAATTGCCAGGGTCCATGTATTCCGGGGTGCGCGGGAAGTCCCACACGCGATTCGCCTGGGTACGTGTATTCCTGGGTGCGCGGGAAGTTCCACACACTAATTCTGCAGGGTACGTGTATTCCGGGGTGCGCGTGAAGTTCCACACGCTAATTCTGCAGGGTACGTGGATTCCGGGGTGCGCGTGAAGTTCCACAAGCTAATCCTGCAGGGTACGTGTATTCCGGGGTGCGCGGAAAATTCCACATGCAATTTCAGCAGGGTACGTGTATTTCGGGGGTGCCGGGTAGTACTACACGTGAATTGACCATGTGGGTCCTCCCAGGAGTTCCCTCTACACCCTCTACGGCCCCTGCAGGCAGCCCACACCACAGGGGACTACCCTGCACCCCTGCTCATGTCCCGCAGGCAGCCCATCCACCATGGCCATGCCCCCCAGCCAACCCACATGTCACCTTGCACTACTGATCACCAACGCATGTCTCCCAGCACCCCCACCCACCAGCATTCAGGGGCACCCTCCACCAGGCCCCCACTCATGTCCAACTCATGTCCCCCTGCACCCCCACCCCCAAGCAGTCAGGGGCACCCTCCACCAGGCTCCCAATCATGTCCAACTCATGTCCCCCTGCACCCCCACCCCCCAGCAATCAGGGGCACCCTCCACCAGGCCCCCACTCATGTCCAACTCATGTCCCCCTGCACCCCCACCCCCCAGCAGTCAGGGGCACCCTCCACCAGGCCCCCACTCATGTCCCCCTGCACCCCCACCCACCAGCAGCCAGGGGCACCCTCCACCAGGCCCCCACTCATATCCAACTCATGTCTCCCATCACCCCCACCCCCCAGCAGTCAGGGGCACCCTCCACCAGGCCCCCACACATGTCTCCCACCACCCCCACCCCCCAGCAGTCAGGGGCACCCTCCACCAGGCCCCCACTTATGTCCAACTCATGTCCCCCTGCACCCCCACCCCCAGCAGTCAGGGGCACCCTCCACCAGGCCCCCATACATGTCTCCTTGTACCCCCACCCCCCAGCAGTCAGGGGCAGCCTCCACCAGGCCCCCACTCATGTCCAACTCATGTCTCCCTGCACCCCCACCCCCCAGCAGTCAGGGCCCCCCCACCAGGCCCCCACTCATGTCCCCCTGCACCCCCACCCACCAGCAGCCAGGGGCACCCTCCACCAGGCCCCCACACATGTCTCCCATCACCCCCACCCCCCAGCAGTGCAGGGCACCCTCCACCAGGCCCCCACTCATGTCTCCCATCACCCCCACCCCCCAGCAGTCAGGGGAACCCTCCACCAGGCCCCCACTCATGTCCAACTCATGTCCCCCTGCACCCCCACCACCCAGCAGTCAGGGGCACCCTCCACCAGGCCCCCACTCATGTCCCCCTGCACCCCCACCCACCAGCAGCCAGGGGCACCTTCCACCAGGCCCCCACACATGTCTCCCATCACCCCCACCCCCCAGCAGTCAGGGGCACCCTCCACCAGGCCCCCACACATGTCTCCCACCACCCCCACCCCCCAGCAGTCAGGGGCACCCTCCACCAGGCCCCCACTCATGTCCAACTCATGTCCCCCTGCACCCCAACCCCCCAGCAGTCAGGGGCACCCTCCACCAGGCCCCCACTCATGTCCAACTCATGTCCCCCTGCACCCCCACCCCCCAGCAGTCAGGGGCACCCTCCACCAGGCCCCCACTCATGTCCCCCTTCACCCCCACCCACCAGCAGCCAGGGGCACCCTCCACCAGGCCCCCACACATGTCTCCCTGCACCCCCACCCCCAGCAGTCAGAGGCACCCTCCACCAGGCCCCCACTCATGTCCAACTCATGTCCCCCTGCACCCCCATCCCCCAGCTGTCAGGGGCACCCTCCACCAGGCCCCCACTCATGTCCAACTCATGTCCCCCTGCACCCCCACCCCGCAGCAGTCAGGGGCAGCCTCCACCAGGCCCCCACTCATGTCCCCCAGCCAACACGTCATCACAATCCAGATCCCAGGCTCCTATGCCCACCCAAATCCCACCCCACGCCACCCCAGTCCAAGCACCCAACCAAGCTTTACATCCATTCAAAATGGAAATACCCATTACATGATAGATAACAAATAAGCAGTATGCGCATGAGTACAAGTCCGTCAGACCCACACAATGGCAACACATGACTGTGAAAACCCACATTCTGACAGGCATGAAACCAATGAAAGAAGTCCACACATTGAAGTAAGAAACAAAAATGTATTACAGTGTAAATGAAGTGAATGAAATATAAACAAACAATAATGGCAACAAATATCAAAAAGCAGCATGTCCACAAAAATAATAAATAACGAAAATGGGACTCCAAAATAATCGTAAAGAAATTGTGTCCAAAGTCACTGTCCAACAAAGCAAATCCAAAGGGAAAGTAAAGTGAAAATCCATTGCTCCATGGTGAAAAAAATAATAAAAGATGAAGGCCACAAATCCACTGTCAAACTATGTACAAAGAGCAAATCCAGGGTCCATGATCCCAACGATGTAAATGAAACCTACAATAAAACCTACCTAACTAATAACTATATACAAAAAAGTGGGGCATAGTCCAAGCGCCCCAAATTAAAAAAAAGAAATAAAACCTAACACTAATTAACTATGTACAAAGGCGGCGGGCTAGTCCAGCGGCTCCCTCCGTGGTGTCCCGGGCCAGGGAATCAATGAACTCCTGTTCGATGTCCCGGAGGCGGTCCTGTTCCATGGCCCGAGGGTCCGCAGGGACGCCGACATGTCCTCCTCCAACTCCCTGCGGATTCCCTCGAGGCACTCGACCCGCCTCAGGGCCCTCCGCATGGAGTTCTCCGCCCTGACCATCGTGAGCCGCGCCTCTTCCGCCCGCCGCCGCTCCGCACCTATCTGCTGGCCCAACCGCTGCCACACGGAAGACACTTCCCGTCCTGGGTCCTCCTGCCCTCCGGCCGATGCCTGCCCCTCTAATGTAGATTGCCCCGAGCCATGATGCCTCCCACATTGACTCCGCTGCTGCCTCCGACGCAACTGTCTCTGCCAGCATGACGGCATCCAGGCTGATGGAATCCACCGACGCCGTCGTGCACGTGCCCTGCCCAATGATGCCGGCACATCCTCCATCTGCTGGGGTCCAGTTGCTGTGGTGTCCACCCCTGCTGGACCTCCGACTCCCGACTGTGGCAGGGATGGGATCCCCACCAAGCTGACTGCGTTGGTCAGGGCAGGTCCACAGGGGGCCCTGGTGGCATCTGGGCCGGAAGACGGCATGGAGAACAACTGGCGTATAGTCTCCACAGAGGAGGAGATGGCCGCCAGATTGGTCGACACATGTATGAAACCCCAGACCACGGCCAATCCCAACTGGGCCATGTTGGCACGGTGCTCTTCATGATGACGTGCAAGCTCCTCCCGGGAAGCATGCACGTCATCACGAATGACACCTGTGCGCAACGCGACACCAATCAGGACCTTCTCCATAAGGCCACGGGTCCCCTCGTCCGCAGGTGGAGGGGAGTCAGATGACATGGACATCCCTCCTACCTGCGGACGGGCCTGGGATGGGGCATCCCTGCTGGTGCATGGTGGTGCAGTCACAGTGTCAGGGACAGTGACATGCACAGGCCCCTCCACGGCGACCTGTGCTGCCTCCTGCCCCTGGACTGCACCACTTGCACCAGCAGGGATGCCCCCACCAGGCCCCATGTGCACCTCAGTAGCGGCCTCCTCCTCCTCTGTGGAAACCACCAACCTGGATGGCTCCACACCGTCTTCCGCTGTTGCAAGCCCCTGTGGGGGCTCACCCACCCCTTCCGCTGCAGCCATGGGGGCATCCCCGCCGCTTTGCTCCACAGCGCCGTCTCCGCCCTCTTCTTCACTTGCCGCTGTGTAGAGGGAGACATAGAACACAAGCATCAGGGTACTGTACAATGGTCCCCTAGACAGGAAGCAATAGCAGATGAGTGGCACTGTCAAAGATCACTTCCATCATGTCCCTCCACAACACATGGGTCAGTGCAGGCAAAACACACGCAGTAACAGGCATGGCATATGCTATGGACATTTGCATACATGTCCAAGGGACTCTCCAAACATACAATGTTGTTATAGAACTCACATGCATCATGGGTCATGCCTATCACATGCACACACATCAACGTAATTTCATCCATCTGGCCTTGTACACCCCAGACACAGTGGATACAAGGATAACTAGGCTTCATCTGTGAATCTGTACATTGCCACAGACATGTGTCATGCATCCATGGCATTCACAAGTTTACAGACACGCAGGTCAGACACACAGACATGAATACCATACATGTACATGGCATCAGCACCCATCCCTCACCCCCACCCATGTCCAGGAACAGAGACTGGCATGCTCTCATGTGTCCAATCCGCATAGGGCTCCCCATGTTGCATTTAAACACATGCACCAACCGTGTGGTTCACACATTACTGGTCTCACATGCATGACCATGATGTCCCTGCACACATACATGCGTACATGGCCTATGTCACACATACAGGCAAGCATCAGACAACCAGCACACTGCAACATGCCCTTTCTCACACAGCAATGCTTGCCCACTTACCGCTCAACTCCAGACGGGTCTGCCTCGCAAGGATTTGGGCGTGGAGCGCTGGGTCTACACGTTCCAGGACCCTCACCTGGATGGTACTCATGCAGCCCCGGCCCCCCTCCACGAGGCGCCGGGCCTTCAAGAGGGTCCTGGACCTCAAGTCCTCCCAGCGCTTCTTGACTTTCTGGATGTTGCGGGTTGCCACCCCCTCCGCATTGATGGCAACCACCAAGTCGTCCCAGATCCTGTCCCGTCCTTCCTTGCTGGTGCGTGACGATCCGAAGAGGGCATCATACTGCCCCAGGACTTGCTAAACCAGGATATCAACTTCGGTGGCACTGAAGCTGGTGCCCCTCTGCCTCTCTGGCCGGGGGTTGCCACTGGTGCCAGATGTTGCAGTGCCCGACATGGCAACCCCAGAGGCAGGAGTCGGTGGGCAACTGGGTCCTGGGGCTGGGCTGTGGAGCGATGGTATACCAGTCGGGAGTCTTCTGTTCCAGCAGGGGTGGACACAGCAACTGGACCCCTGCAGATGGCAGATGTGCAGGCACAAAATGGCAGGGCACGGTGGAAGCAGGCAGGCAGGCAGCAGCAGATGGCTCGTGGAAGGCTGCTTGGGGCTCTGGGGGGCAGTAATTCAGCCTTCTGGGCAGGAGCATGGTCTTCCGTGTGCTTACGTGTGGCCAGCTTGATACGGAGTGAATTGGCACGTGAAAATCCTGCACGTCAACGTGAAATTTGAGGAAAGGGTCTTAGCGCATAAGTGCGTCAGCACGCATACGCGATTCCATTGGACCAAAGGCCCTCAGCGCGTAAGCGCGTCTGTGACGTGACGCGCGCGGGTGTTTCCCTCATAGCACGTGATGACAGAGCACACGTGGAAACACTGCACGTCAGAGTATCATTGCGTGTAATTGGATGAAAGTGCGTGTACACGCAATTGGCCTGGGTACGTGTATTGCAGGGGTTTGCAGGAATTCTCACATGCAATTTGCTTGTGTACGTGTATTACAGAGGTGCGCGGGAATTCTTACACGCGATTTGCTTGGGTACGTGTATTACAGGGGTGCGCGGGAATTCTCACACGTGATCTGCTTGTGTACGTGTATTACAGGGGTGCGCGGGAATTCTCACACACGATTTGCTTGGGTACGTGTATTACAGGGGTGCACGGGAATTCTCCCACGTGATTCGCTTGTGTACGTGTATTACAGGGGTGCGCGGGAATTCTCACACGTGATTTGCTTGGGTATGTGTATTACAGGGGTGCGCGGGAATTCTCACACGCGATTTGCTTGGGTACGTGTATTACAGGGGTGCGCGGGAATTCTCACACGCGATTTGCTTGGGTACGTGTATTACAGGGGTTCGCGGGAATTCTCACACACGATTTGCTTGGGTACGTGTATTACAGGGGTGCGCGGGAATTCTCAAATGCGATTTGCTTGGGTACGTGTATTACAGGGGTGCGCGGGAAGTTTTACACGCTCGCCAACAACACGCATCCATGGAATTGAACGGGGCTAAGGCACGCGCACAAAAAAATGTGCTAATCAGAAAACACGTACGCCAGCAGGAAGCAGGCGTACGTCGACCCACGCAGCATAAAAGTGCACGCAAACAACAAACAAGCTCAGACGCCAGGATGAATATACCGTTCCTAGCTGCAGTGGCCGTGGGTTACCAAAGGAGGAGGAGGAGGATAGTGAGGGCCCGAATTTTCACACCCAGAACCAGCCTTTTTGGGATGCCTGATGACCAGGTGTATGGGAGGTACAGGTTTCCACCTCACATAATACTGGACCTGGTGAGTGAGTGGGAGGATGACCTCACATCACCCACCCTGTGCTCCCAAGCATTCAGCCCCCTGGAGAAGGTCCTTAATGTACTGCACTTCTTGGCCACTGGATCATTTCAGCGGACAAGTGCCATAGTGGGTGGGGTGTCACAGGCCACGCAGTCACGTTGCCTACACCAGGTCTTGAACATCATCACTGCACGCCCATCAGTCCGCAGGCACATATACCTTCCCAGGACACCTGCAGAAAGGCAGGCTGCTGCCCTGGATTTCTACGGTGTGGCACAATTCCCCAAAGTGCTAGGTGCCATTGACTGCACCCATGTGGCACTACGTCCCCCCAGGGCATCTAAGCACATCTATAGGAACCGCAAGCACTGGCATTCCATCAACGTGCAGGTAGTATGTAATGCCAAGGGAATCATCACCTCAGTATATGCCAACTATCCAGGGTCCACCCACGACAGCTTCATTTACCGAATGTCTACCCTAAGCCGGGACCTAGAAGCTGGGCGGCACGGCGATACATGGCTGCTTGGTGAGTATGAATGCCACTGCACATGCATGCATGTCAGATGCAGAGTCATGTCACTACCCCACTAATGATACCCATCACCTCCTCACCAGGGGACAGTGCCTACCCTCTGAGCACCCACATGATGACGCCAATTTGGAACCCCATCACACCTCCCGAGGTAAAATACAACACAACCCATATTGCAACCCGGGGCATAGTGGAGCGCACATTCGGAGTGCTCAAGTCACGCTTTCGCTCCCTTGACCGTTCTGGTGGGCAGCTGTTATATGCGCCCCCAGTAGTGTGGAGGATCATAGTGGCAGCATGTGTCCTGCACAATGTTGCAACACGCCGGGGCCTGGCTGTGGACATGGTGGTGCCCCCACATCCCCAACCACATGCACGCCCGCTGCACATGGGAGGGGAAAGGGCACGGGGTGAGCAGCCGTACGCAGCTGGTGGCTAATTACTTCACATAGAAATCACATCCCTGTGGAGTGCACACAGCCCTGGCACATACCATCTGATGATCAATGATGACTCGACCTGACAATTATGACGAACAAAGGGACAGTCAACTGTCAGAACCAGAGCAGCCTGAGATTGTTCATGTGGAAGTGTCACAATGTGTGCATCCCTACCTACACAAACACCATCAATGCAGTGTCATCAAAAGACACACTTCCATGCAGCAGAAATGAATAGCCACTTACAAAATACTACATGAGAACAGTGCCATGTCACCCAACCCCTCCCCGGCACGGCCACACAACACACCATGGCATGTCATGCAATGTGAGCGCAAACAAATTAATCCCCACAACATGCCCCAAGTGCCACCAACTACAGTGTCCCTAATGGAAAGTGGCCACACATGAAATGTTCACAGTAATGCAGGACCTACAACACACATTACCAAATACTTACCAAGAATACCAATCACCTACACAACCTCCAACCTACCTTAAACATGACAGTACAGACTTAAAAAATTGGTAGCCTCACTACCTGATAATGCCAGCACTTCGAACACTTCCAAGTATACAGTGTTAATGCCACGCAAAAGTGTAGGTGCACTGCTTACAACATGGTCTCCAGTTCCAAAGTAGACCGCCTTGTGAAGACATGAGAAATGGACCTGCAAATTAGGAGGATGGGATGTATGCAGAGGCACATATCAATATACAGCATGCAGTGTACAATGCAACAACAATATGCACTAGGAATGTATACACAGTATTGACTACAGACTGCCCACACATCAAATGGGAGTCCAACGTCACCGTGTACATCAATGTCACTTGGGCACACCCTTTGCAAGCCCATGGAAACGGGAAGCAGGAGGGGTGTGTGTCACACAAACCCAAGCATCTGACCCAAATTCATGACAAGCCTGCATGTGCCCAGCCACAATACAGCGTGTGCCCACGGGAGCCACACAAGGCAACACACTGTCCAAAAAATCAAAAGTTTAAAAAAATAAAAAAAATAAAATAAAAAATGGCCATTAATGGGCCCGGGGGGGTGGGGGAGGCCACCCAGGACGTCCGAGGACAGGGTGCACACCAAAACCCACCTGTGCGGATCTTGCGAAAAAAAACACCTCCATGGGCTCATGGCTTGCACGGCTACCCTATCGTGGGAGTATCGCTGCTGTCGTTCTCCTCACCCTCTGCAGCTGCCTCAGGAGGTGGTGGCACTATGTGAGGCAGCCCACGCAAAGCCCTAGTCTGGTCCTCCATGGCAGCAAGGATGCGGGTCTGGAAGGTCTGGTTCTGGAGGATAATCGTGCGGAGGTCCCCATGCAATAACTTACGGGATGACCGGACCTCCTCACGAGTTGCCTGCATCTCAGCTGAGAGCGTACGTGTGAGATGCTCCAGCTGCTGTTCTGTCCTTGTGTTTGTTGAAGCCTCAAGCTCAACAAGAGTCGTCCTGAGGTGACGGAGTTACACCCTCAGGGCTTCCCTGTGGCCCTGGGACTCTGTGGAAATGGCTTCCCGCAGAGTCGCCAGTGCCGCCCGCCTGTCCCTGTCGGACGCCAACATGTCCTCCCTGTGTGACTGGCAGATGGAGTCTGTTGCCTGCTGTAGTCGCTCCATCAGCCTTTCTTGGGGGACAATGGAAGTGGCCACCATATCCATGGCCTGAGCCATCATCTCTGATGATGCTGCCTGTTGGGTTACCATACCGTATATGGATTGCTCCCATGCGGTATTGCCAGGTGGCGTACGGCCACCACGTCGGCGGGCACCACACCTGTCTGGGGCAAGGCGAACTGCACCTTGCTGTGCCGGCACTGCCTGAGGCTGCAGGACTGCATTCCCCCTCTGATCTGCTGGCCCAGGAACAGGATCAGATGTTGCGGAGTGTGACCCTGCATCCGTAACCACCAAAGGCATACCTGCCAACACTGACATCCCCATTGAGGGTTCTACCCCTGGTGCAGGTGGGTCGGACAGAACAGAATCCCTCCCAGGAACACTCACCTGCGACGGCACATAGGTCTCATCATCCGAATCGAGACCTGAATACAGCTCGGGGGAGGTGCACCCAGAGACACCCCTTGAGAGCACGACCTGCTGCAGTTGTGGGTTCTCACCCACCACCACACCACGTCCCTCACTGGTGGTCGGTCGGCACTGAGACCCCTCCTGGGTCTGCACCATCTCCACAACCCCAGCAGTATCAAGTGCGTCATCCCCTGCAAAGACATAAAATAAAAGAAATGGAAACAGGCATTAGCACTATGGCACACAATTAGGGCTGAGAAGCTACAAAAACAGTACTTGATTGACACATGTCCCACATGACTAAAACCCTCCCATGCATGCACCGTCACTGCGTGTGAAGGGGAGGCAGATGGCACACATTGATGACACCAAGATGGAAGATGTACACATTTGCTGCAGGCTGCCTAGCAGTGGCATCACACATTGGCCTGTGATTGGCAGGTCAAATACACATGCCATCACACAGATGGCATGTACCCTAGCCATAAAGTGAAGAGGGAGAGGAGGGCACCAATTGTTCATTCAGTCTAGTTTGCTCATGAAATTGCTTTTTTCATTGAAATGGTTCAAATGTTTAACCTGTAGCTGCCAGTCCAAAATGGTCCTATAGCACAGGGACATGTCTAAACAAATGATATCCAGGAAACAAAGTCAGTCCACTGTACCATAGCCATGTCAGACATGTGACAATAGGACTGAGAAATGCCTAGTAAAAGTGGTGGAATGCAAACAATCTGCCTGAATAAACAGAGAAAAATAAGCAACACTGTTGTGGCAAGATGACACTTCAAGGGTAACTGGCGTGGTGTTGGGCTAGATGTCTACTGTTGGCAGAAGGGATACTGCTATACCCAAATGCTGGTGCGCAGAATGTATTGGATGAGGCACATGGGTGACCCAAACCACTCAGGCACACACACCCTCCCCTGGCACCCAAACAGAAGCCCTCACACACACACCAGGCACATGGATGACACACACATGCATGTGCACTCACCGGACAATGCCTTGTAATCTGCCAGTTCTCCCACGCCTTGGATCTGTTCCTCCGTGACGTAGGTCCCAGCAACATGCTCATGTGGAGTGAGTTCTATGTCCTCTGCTGGAGACCCACCTCCAGTCACTAGAGTAGCGGCATGACTTGAGGCCAGCTTATTCTTTGCCCTGCGCTTCAGGTCATTCCAGCGCTTGTAGCATTCAGTAGCTGTGCGCCTCACGATTCCAAGGGCACTTATGATGTCCACGATGGTCTGCCAGTGTGCCAGACATTGTGCAGGTGTGGTCTTGGATCCTGCAACAATCACCATTTCGCGGTCATGTGCGGACACATACTCTACAAGTGCATTCAGTTCGGCCTCATTGAAGCTGGGCTTCCTTGACGGGCCGGACTGTGTAGCCGTGTCTGGGCATCAGCCTCTACTGGACGAGCACTCTTCCTCTTCCGCTTGGAAGGTGGTGGGGATCCTGAGTGTCCTACGCCGCTCTGGATACTAGGGGCAGGAGCCCCGGTGGACTCTGTACTAGGAGTGTGGGATTGCACACTCAGCATGGGAGTTGGTGCAGGCATTAGCTCAAGTGTGATGGTGTCAGGGGGAATGTCAGCAGGATGGACTAGGACCGACACTGTCCTGGCTGGGTGTGTGAGAGGTGGGGTGGATGGAGCCGCAGCTGCCCCTGCAGCCTGCCCAGCCTGCCTACGCAGGGCAGCAGATGACCTAGCTGCCCCTGAACCACGTGGCCTGATGACACCAACTTGCACCGGCGCACGTGGCCTAGACCTGCTGACCTGGAAGTCAGCCATGGAGTCACCCTGTGCCAGGTCTGGTGCCACAGTGGGCTGGTTCAACAAGGGCTGATCATGGATGGTGTCAGCCACGTTACCCTCAACCAGGGGGAGGGGGGCATGGGCGTCCCTGACTGGGCCTCCGCACTTGGGGGGCTAGGGGCACCCTGCAAGTCACAGCCACATCCCCTACCGGATCCACCACGGTCACCACTTGGGGCTTGGCCACCTTTGCCACCCTTACGGCTTGTTCGCCTCCCAGCCATGGCACTGATGTTATTGTGCGTATGGGTGTCGCTGTGAACTATTGTCCTGGGCAATTGGGGGTCAAAGGGGTTGGGTACCAGATGGTAATCGTACCCTAGTGCTCTAGCAGGGCTGTATGTCACCCCTGGGGAAAGATGACGGGTCACGCAACGCACAGGCACCCCAAAAAAGGGAAGTAAGGTGCACGCAACCCCTCCTAGACCACGTGTGTGGAAAAATAAACCTGCACTACGCTATGGCACCCAGAGACACAAGAATGAACATATGGGTGTCACACGCAGCCTAGAGTGACCTCTGAAGGGGTACGCGACACACGGGGCAAGCACAGATGTTAAATATGTGCGCGACTCACCGTCTGCCAGGAAAAAAAGCATGAAAAAGACACGCGTGTGCGCGTTGGCAACACCCCCGCCAAAAGAAGAATTGTACGCTGTCTGAGGAGACAGGACAACAGTAGAAGGGAACGCTGTTTGAGGAAACAAGCCTAGGAAAAAGAGGAAAAGAGAAAAAGCTGTCAGAGGTAACAGGGAGTACGAACTTGAAACGCTGTGAAGTAAATCGGGTGTGAACCGACAAGAAGTACAGATTTCACCCACTCGCTCTCCACGAAAAGCACGTACAAGGAAATGGTGTTCTACACATACCTTTTATACACACGTCACAGACGCGCATACGCGCTGAGGCCATTTCCACCAATTACATGCTTTGACACTCGGACGTGTATTTTTATTTGTACACGCGACATTCTCTACGGCCATGCACGTGACGTCATAGACGCGCCTGGGGGCCTTTGGGCCAATGAATTAATGTACGTGTGCTGACGCGCTTACGCGCTAAGGGCCTTTCCTCGAATTACAAGCAGACGTGCTGGATTTTCACGTGCCAAATCACTCCGTATCAAGCTGGCCACGCGTAAGCACACGGAAGACCACGCTCCTGCCCAGAAGACTGAATTACTGCCCCCCAGAGCCCCGAGCACGCTCCCACCTGCCATCTGCTGCTGCCTGACTTCCTGCTGCCCACGTGTCCTGCAATTTGCTGCCTGCACATCAGCCAGGGGTGCTTTTGGTGTGACCACCCCTGCTGGAACCGAAGACTCCCGACTGGGATACCATCGCTCCACAGCCCAGCCCCAGGACCCAGTTGCCCACCCACTCCTGCCTCTGGAGTTGCCATGTCGGGCAGTGCAACATCTGGCACCAGTGGCATCCCCCGGCCAGAGAGACAGAGGGGCACCAGCTTCACTGCCACCGAAGTTGGTGTCCTGGTGGAGCATGTCCTGGGGCAGTATGATGCCCTCTTTGGAAGGTTGCGCGCCGACAAGGAAGGACGGACTCGGATCTGGACGCACGTTGTGACTGCCATCAACGCGGAGGGGGTGGCAGTCTGACTATTCCATCATGTGAAGAAGCGCTGGGAGGACTTCAGGTCCAGGACCCTCAAGAAGGCCCAGCGCCTCCTGAAAGCAGCGGATGCTAAGGGGCACCGGGGCCACTTGTGGGAAGATCAGATGAGGGTCCTGGAATGCATATCCCCAGCGCTCCACGTCCAGGTCCTTGAGAGGCAGACCTGTCTGGAGTCGAGCGGTAAGTGTACATGCATACTGATTGTAAGCTGTGCGTGTGGTGGTGTGGCAGGAGTGTGCAGGTTGCACATGTGGTTTTATGTGGCCAAGTATGGGGAGGGGGGTACAGGGCCGTGAGGCTGACACATGCAAGGGCTCTCATGTGTGACACATGGATGTTGCTTGTGTGTGTAGGCTTGCATGGCAAAGGATGTGGAAGAATGATTGGCAGGTGTGACATGGATGCTGATCTGAACACTGCGACAGTTGGCGGAGGTGTACACATGCATGCAAGTGTGGTGGTGTGTGTGCATGTGTAGTGCACTCCCTGTGTCACATGTGATGTCTGGCTCACCTTTGCCTGCTCATGCTGTTGTATGTGTATGGATAGTGCTGGCTGTTGCGATATGGCTGTGGTATAGCGATGTGTGCAAGTTGAAATGACATGTGTGTTGGGGATTGTGATGGCATGTCTGAGGTTTGCCAATGCCACTCATGTACAACTGTCATGTGTTTATGAGTCCATTATACAGTGCCCTGATGCATGTGTTTTATTTCTCCCTGTCTGCAGCGTCAACTGATGAAGAGGGCGGAGAAGGTGCTGTGGAGCACAGCGGCAGGGGTCGCACCACCAGCCGGAGACGCAAGGCCCAGCTCCCCTCCCTGGTTGTGATCTCGTCGGGGAGTGAGGAGTCCGGTGCCGCGTCCGAGGCCGCAGCTGCCGAGGGGAGGTCCAGGAGGCGGAGGTTGGAGTTGGACTCCTCGGCCGCAGAAGGGGCAGCTTGGACCCCACAGGGCCCAACGGAGGAAGATGGCATGGAGTCATCCAGGTTGGTGGGGGGTTTGGTGGAGGAGGAGGCCATGTAAGCAACAGAGGTGGGGTCTGGAGGTGGGGATTCCACTGGTGCTAGTGGTGCAGTGCAGGACCAGGGACAGGTGGCAGCACAGGCCGCCGCGGAGGTGCCTGTGTGCAATCCTGTCCCTGCTCCTGTCACTGCATCATCTTACACCAGCAGGGATGCCTACCTCCAGACCCGTTCTCAGGGAGGGGATTGGCTTACACCAACTGGCCTTCCTCTCCCTGCGGATGTGGCTATCCTGCAACAGGTTGAGCCTCTCCAGGGTGGGGTGGCGTTGCGTCAACGGGCCATGCGAGCTGACCTGCAGTCTTTCCATGATGAGACTGCATGCCTTCTCGCATGGCTCGTTGACCGCGTTGACCCACTGGGACAGCTCACCATGGCCGGATTCCTCCGTTTCCTGGACCTTGTTCCGACCACCTCCTCAACGGAACCCCCTATGCCCCAGTCGTCCTCAATGTCATCTTACCACCCATGTATCACCTGGGTGCCCTGTGGAGCTGCCTCTGACCGTGCGGCCAGGCTGGTGGACAACAGATCCCTGCCACAGTCGGGAGTCGGACGTCCAGCAGGGGTGGCCACATCAACAACTGCACCCCAGCTGGAGGAGGATTTGCAGGCACCGTCGGACAGGGCACATGGACAGCAGCAGCAGCAGCAGCAGGAGGCTCTAGGTGGGAGCCACGATGGCTCGGGGCCTTCAACATCGGAGGGGCAGGCATCGGCCGGAGGGTAGGAGGACCCAGGACGGGAAGTGTCTTCCGTGTGGCAGTGGTTGGGCCACGCCATAGATGCGGAGCAGCAGCGGGCAGAAGAGGCACGGCTCACAATGGTCAGGGCGGAGAACTCCATGCGGAGGGCCCTGAGGCGGACCGAGTGCCTCGAGGCAATCCGCAGGGAGTTGGAGGAGAACATGTCGTCGTCCCTGCGGACCCTCTGGGCCATGGAAGAGGACAGCCTCCGGGACATTGAGAAGGAGTTCGATGATGCCCTGGCCCGCAACATCCAGAAGTGAGCCGTTGGACTAGCCCGCTGCCATTGTATATAGTTAATTAGTGTTAGGTTTTATTTTATTTTTTTTAATTTGGGGCACTTGGACTATGCCCCACTTTTTTGTATATAGTTATTAGTTAGGTGGGTTTTATTATAGGTTTCATTTACATAGTTGGGATCATGGACCCTGGATTTGCTCTTTGTACATAGTTTGACAGTGGATTTGTGGCCTTCATCTTTTATTATTTTTTCACCATGGAGCAATAGATTTTCAATTTACTTTCCCTTTGCATTTGCTTTGTTGGACGGTGACTTTGGACAAAATTTCATTACGGTTATTTTGGATTCCCATTTTCATTATTTATTATTTTGGTGGACATGCAGCATTTTGATTTTTGTTGCCATTATTGTTTCTTTTGATTTCATTCACTTCATTTACACTGTAATACATTTTTGTTTCTTACTTCAATGTGTGGACTTCTCTCATTGGTTTCATGCCTGCCACAATGTGGGTTTTCACAGTCATGTGTTGCCATTGTGTGGGTCTGACCAACTTGTACTCATGCGCATACTGCTTATTTGTTATCTATCATGTAATGGGTATTTCAATTTTGAATGGATGTAAAGCTTGGTTGGGTGTTTGGACTGAGGTGGTGTGGGGTGTGATTTGGATGGGCATAGGAGCCTGGGATCTGGATTGTGAGGACGTGTTGGCTGGGGGACATGTGTGGGGCCCTGGTGGAGGGTGCCCCTGACTGCTGGGGGGTGGGGGTGCAGGGGGACATGAGTTGGACATGAGTGGGGGCCTGGTGGAGGGTGCCCCTGGATGCTGGGGGGTGGGGGTGCTGGGAGTCATGAGTTGGACATGAGTGGGTGCCTGGTGGAGGGTGCCCTGCACTGCTGGGGGGTGGGGGTGCTGGGAGACATGAGTGGGGGCATGGTGGAGGGTGCCCCTGGATGCTGGGGGGTGGGGGTGCAGGGGGACATGAGTGGGGGCCTGGTGGAGGGTGCCCTGCACTGCTGGGGGGTGGGGGTGCTGGGAGACATGAGTGGGGGCCTGGTGGAGGGTGCCCCTGGATGCTGGGGGGTGGGGGTGCTGGGAGACATGAGTTGGACATGAGTGGGGGCCTGGTGGAGGGTGCCCCTGGATGCTGGGGGGTTGGGGTGCTGGGAGACATGAGTGGGGGACTGGTGGAGGGTGCCCCTGACTGCTGGGTGGTGGGGGTGCTGGGAGACATGAGTTGGACATGAGTGGGGGCCTGGTGGAGGGTGCCCCTGGATGCTGGGGGCTGGGGGTGCAGGTGGACATGAGTGGGGGCCTGGTGGAGGGTGCCCCTGGATGCTGGGGGGTGGGGGTGCTCGGAGACATGAGTTGGACATGAGTGGGGGCCTGGTGGAGGGTGCCCCTGACTGCTGGGGGGTGGGGGTACAGGGGGACATGAGTTGGACATGAGTGGGGGCCTGGTGGAGGGTGCCCCTGACTGCTGGGGGGTGGGGGTGCAGGGTGACATGAGTTGGACATGAGTGGGGGCCTGGCGGAGGGTGCCCCTGGATGCTGGGGGGTGGGGGTGCTGGGAGACATGAGTGGGGGCCTGGTGGAGGGTGTCCTGCACTGCTGGGGGGTGGAGGTGCTGGGAGACATGAGTTGGACATGAGTGGGTGCCTGGTGGAGGGTGCCCTGCACTGCTGGGGGGTGGGGGTGCTGGGAGACATGAGTGGGGGCCTGGTGGAGGGTGCCCCTGGATGCTGGGGGGTGGGGGTGCAGGGGGACATGAGTGGGTGCCTGGTGGAGGGTGCCCTGCACTGCTGGGGGTTGGGGGTGCTGGGAGACATGAGTGGGGGCCTGGTGGAGGGTGCCCTGCACTGCTGGGGAGTGGGGGTGCTGGGAGACATGAGTGGGGGCCTGGTGGAGGGTGCCCCTGGATGCTGGGGGGTGGGGGTGCTGGGAGACATGAGTTGGACATGAGTGGGGGCCTGGTGGAGGGTGCCCCTGGATGCTGGGGGGTTGGGGTGCTCAGAGACATGAGTGGGGGCCTGGTGGAGGGTGCCCCTGACTGCTGGGTGGTGGGGGCGCTGGGAGACATGAGTTGGACATGAGTGGGGGCCTGGTGGAGGGTGCCCCTGACTGCTGGGGGCTGGTGGTGCAGGGGGGCATGAGTGGGGGCCTGGTGGAGGGTGCCCCTGGATGCTGGGGGGTGGGGGTGCTGGGAGACATGAGTGGGGGCCTGGTGGAGGGTGCCTTGCACAGCTGGTGGGTGGGGGTGATGGGAGACATGAGTGGGGGCCTGGTGGAGGGTGCCCTGCACTGCTGGGGGGTGGGGGTGCTGGGAGACATGAGTTGGACATGAGTGGGGGCCTGGTGGAGGGTGCCCCTGGATGCTGGGGGGTGGGGGTGCTGGGAGACATGAGTTGGACATGAGTGGGAGCCAGGTGGAGGGTGCCCCTGGATGCTGGGGGGTGGGGGTGCTGGGAGACATGAGTGGGGGCCTGGTGGAGGGTGCCCTGCACTGCTGGGGGGTGGGGGTGATGGAAGACATGAGTGGGGGCCTGTTGGAGGGTGCCCTGCACTGCTGGGGCGTGGGGGTGCTGGGAGGCATGAGTTGGACATGAGTGGGGGCCTGGTGGAGGGTGCCCCTGACTGCTGGGGGGTGGGGGTGCAGGGGGACCTGAGGTTGGGCATGAGTGGGTGCCTGGTAGAGGGTGCCCCTGACTGCTGGGGGGTGGGGGTGCTGGGAGACATGAGTGGGGGCCTGGTGGAGGGTGCCCTGCACTGCTGGGGGGTGGGGTGCTGGGAGACATGAGTTGGACATGAGTGGGTGCCTGGTGGAGGGTGCCCTGCACTGCTGCGGGGTGGGGGTGCTGGGAGACATGAGTGGGGGCATGGTGGAGGGTGCCCCTGGATGCTGGGGGGTGGGGGTGGAGGGGGACATGAGTGGGGGCCTGGTGGAGGGTGCCCTGCACTGCTGGGGGGTGGGGTGCTGGGAGACATGAGTTGGACATGAGTGGGGCCTGGTGGAGGGTGCCCTGCACTGCTGCGGGGTGGGGGTGCTGGGAGACATGAGTGGGGGCCTGGTGGAGGGTGCCCCTGGATGCTGGGGGGTGGGGGTGCAGGGGGACATGAGTGGGGGCCTGGTGGAGGGTGCCATGCACTGCTGGGGGGTGGGGGTGCTGGGAGACATGAGTTGGACATGAGTGGGGGCCTGGTGGAGGGTGCCCTGCACTGCTGGGGGTGGGGGTGCTGGGAGACATAAGTGGAGGCCTGGTGGAGGGTGCCCCTGGATGCTGGGGGGTGGGGGTGCTGGGAGACATGAGTTGGACATGAGTGGGGGCCTGGTGGAGGGTGCCCCTGGATGCTGGGGGGTTGGGGTGCTTGGAGACATGAGTGGGGGCCTGGTGGAGGGTGCCCCTGACTGCTGGGTGGTGGGGGTGCTGGGAGACATGAGTTGGACATGAGTGGGGGCCTGGTGGAGGGTGCCCCTGGATGCTGGGGGTGCACGGGGACATGAGTGGGGGCCTGGTGGAGGGTGCCCCTGGATGCTGGGGGGTGGGGGTGCTGAGAGACATGAGTGGGGGCCTGGTAGAGGGTGCCCTGCACGGCTGGGGGGGTTCGGGTGATGGGAGACATGAGTGGGGGCCTGGTGGAGGGTGCCCTGCACTGCTGGGGGGGTGGGGGTGCTGGGAGACATGAGTTGGACATGAGTGGGGGCCTGGTGGAGGGTGCCCCTGGATGCTGGGGGGTGGGGGTGCTAGGAGACATGAGTTGGACATGTGTGGGAGCCAGTTGGAGGGTGCCCCTGGATGCTGGGGGGTGGGGGTGCTGTGAGACATGAGTGGGGGGCTGGTGAAGGGTGCCCTGCACTGCTGGGGGTTGGGGGTGATGGGAGACATGAGTGGGGGCCTGGTGGAGGTTGCCCTGCACTGCTGGGGGGTGGGGGTGCTGGGAGACATAAGTTGGACATGAGTGGGGGCCTGGTGGAGGGTGCCCCTGACTGCTGGCGGGTGGGGGTGCAGGGAGACATGAGTTGGACATGAGTGGGGGCCTGGTGGAGGGTGCCCCTGGATGCTGGGCGGTGGGGGTGCTGGGGGACATGAGTGGAGGCCTGGTGGAGGGTGCCCTGCACTGCTGGGGGGTGGGGGTGATGGGAGACATGAGTGGGGGCCTGGTGGAGGGTGCCCTGCACTGCTGGGGGGTGGGGGTGCAGGGGGACATGAGTTGGGCATGAGTGGGTGCCTGGTGGAGGGTGCCCCTGACTGCTGGGGGGTGGGGGTGCAGGGGGACATGAGTTGGACATGAGTGGGGGCCTGGTGGAGGGTGCCCCTCGATGCTGGGGGGTGGGGGTGCTGGGAGACATGAGTGGGGGCCTGGTGGAGGGTGCCCCTGACTGCTGGGTGGTGGGGGTGCTGGGAGACATGAGTTGGACATGAGTGGGTGTCATGATCTCTGCTTCCAAAAGGTCAGGGTTTTCCCAACTCCCTTGGAAGCAGATCCATAACCCAGGTTCCGAGTGCCAACCAGTCCCAATTGGGACCTTTTGGACCCAGTCCTGGCGCCAGTGGCACCAGGCTCATAAATATGCCCAGTCCCAGCGCTGGAAGCGCCGGGCTCATAATGCTTGGGTGGACTTACCTGCAGCAGACCATGCTGCTTACTTGCCTGCCAGTTGAGCCTCTGATCCTCTTCTGTTTGGAACTACTTTTCCTGTTGGGTGGGGCAGGATCCACTCCCTAGATTCAGAACACTGGAACTCTTCTGGAAAGCAGGAACTCTTTTCTTACCTAGGCGTGGCTGTGGAAGGAGACACCTAAGCACTACAGGAGGCTATTTAAACCACACCCGATGGATGAATCTTGCTTTGCGTTATTCTGCATCCTCTGCAGCAGAACGCTCATCGTGTCTTCTGCATCTGATCCTGGGCCTAAGGAAAAAGGCTTACCATCCTGAATCCAGTCTTCAGCAACACCTATAAAGACAAGAAAGAACAGGTTAGCATTACGGTCTTCAGTGACAGCTCTTCACTTACCTGGTCCATCGGCTGTCACCAACGCCTCGCGCTGCATTCCGGCATCTGAAAGACAAAGGCTTACCTACTCTTCGTGCGCTCCGGAGGTCTTCACACTGCATTCCGGCATCTGAAAGACAAAAGCTTACCAACTCTTCGCACGCTCCGGAGGCCTTCGGCGCTGCATCCCGCATCTGAAAGACAAAACAAGGTGCGTTTAAAGACATTGGGGAACTTTAATACTCACGTGCCATTACTCCTTTCCACATCTAACCCAGTGGGTATTCCGGCACCCTGCAGCCGCTCCGGACTTGTACCTGCAAAATAAAAAGACAGTTAGAGCGCATCGTGAAGCAGGCAACAAGCGCTTACTTACGTGCTTCCAGGCGCTTCTATTCATCACACGGGCTCCATCTTCAACTCACTTCAGCCCATCATCCGCCATCGCCGGAACCCTGCAAAACAAGAAACATCATTACTAAAGACTTTAAAGACATTAGAATTACTCGAAACTTACCATTCGTGCAGTAAACGACGGACAGCAGTCCTCTGAAGTCAAGAGGCCTGCTCCCCTTATCCAGTGAAGAAACTGGTTACAGCACCCTGCCCCGAGGCAGATGGAGAGCACAGCGTTCACTTACCTAAGGTGAGAGCGTTAACCTTTGGGGTTCTACAGGAGAAGAGAAAGGGAAGAAGAGAGAGACATTCAATAACCCAGTTCCTTAATCCTATATTTTCTATCTGCAGACATCTTACCCTTCGAGTCAGACATACAGTGCACAGAGGTCCAGCCCAAAGAGCCAGCCGTGTGTTACACATCACCTTTGAAGATACGGTATACGCCCAGTCAAGACCGGCGCCTCTACGGGAATCAGGTGAGCGTTACAGAACGCAAAGCCTACCACAAAACTCCCGTCCAGGCGCTATGGAAACCTCGGATACCGACCAGCTAGCCCAGTTACTTGGGGAACTAAGGGCAGAAGTGCATGCAGCCCGTCAGGAAACGAACGCTCTAAGAAGGGAACTGATTATTTCCAAGGAGCGAACAGATGATCTCGCTAGACAATTGCTACAGTCACAAGCCGGACAGACCCCGTTACCCGCATCTGGGGGAAATCTTCCTTCTACATCCTCTATGAATCCAGTGCAGATCAACCTACCTGGGAATGTACCTCTGGCTCCCCCCGAACGATTTTTTGGTGACCCAAAGAGGTTTGCAGTATTTATCAATCAGTGCCGGTTGCATTTCTTATGCCGGCCAGCAGCCTTTCCAACTGATCAAGCTAAAGTAGCTTTCGTGCTTTCGTACCTTAGTGGCAATGCGGCAGACTGGTCGATCCCTCTAGTAAATCAAGATGATCTGGTCCTCCATGATTTTCAAGCTTTTCAGCTCAGTATGGAAAAACTGTTCGCAAGACATTCACAGGGGCAGGCCTTGGACAATGAGCTTCTTTCGTTGCGACAAGGTAATCAAGACCTTTTGGCTTATATTGCGTCTTTCAACAGACTGATAGTGGAAACTCAATGGCCTGAGGACAAAAGGATTACGCTGTTTTATAGAGGTCTACGTGGAGAGCTCAAAGATGTGTTAGCCCAAGTAGTGAATCCCCCACAAGATTGTTCGGACTATATAGACTTAGTCGTTCAAATAGATCACAGACTGCAGAACAGGAAGGCTGATCGTTCCAAGTTTGATGCTCGAGTATTTTCCAAACCGCCAACTCCTTCCAAAGGAGTAGACTCCGGGGAACCCATGCAAATAGGGGGTCTGAAAGGTCCTCTAACACAAAAGGAGCGGGAAAGGAGAAAACAGTTGCAATTATGCCTCTATTGCGGAAACTCAGGGCATTTTCTTCGAGACTGTCCGGTGAAACCTGCCAAGAAGGCAGTAGGAGCTGCAGTTACCAAAGTTACAAACTCTGAGCAGGGAAACGACCTCGCCCGACAAGAATAGAGGTCCTCTTGCCGAGCGTGAAAACCAGTTCCGTGACCTCGCATTTCGTGATACCTATGGTCCTCATTAGCCCTGATAATCCGGATCGATTACATGCAATTGAAGCTTACGTCGACAGCGGTGCCATCGGCAATTATGTGGATCATGAAATGGTTTTGAGGATGAATCTAACTCTTTGTCCCAAGGCTGTAAAGGACGTCATTACTACGGTGGATGGTACGGAGATAGCCTCCGGGCCAGTAACGCATACCACTCAAGAGGTGACGCTAGTAAGTCAAGATGGACACCATGAGAAGATCGTGTTCGATGTGATCAAGGCCCCTCAGTTTCAGATTATTCTAGGAATACCTTGGTTAGAGAAACACAATCCTCTGATCGATTGGCGAGCAAGAACGGTCCAGTTTCCAGAATGTGTCTCTGCTTGTCACCCTCCACCTGGTGTTGCACTGGCAGCAATTTCTTCAGAGACTCCCCAGTCACCTCCCGAATACCTAGAATACCAAGATGTTTTCCGGAAGGATCAGGCTAACTCTCTACCTCCTCATAGGTCTTATGACTGCCAGATAGACCTGATACCTGGATCTACTCCTCCTTGTAGTAGAATTTATGCCCTCACCGAGCCTGAGAACCTTCACCTTCGACAATACCTGGATCAATACCTGGCAAATGGGTTTATTCGTCCTTCCAAGTCCCCTGCTTCTTCAGCTTTGTTCTTCGTTCCAAAAAAGGAAGGAGACCTTAGAACTTGTATAGATTATCGCTCCCTGAACCAGATCACCGTTAAGAATAGATATCCGTTACCTTTGATACCTGAACTCCTGGACCAAGTCAGAAAAGCATGCATATATACAAAGCTGGATCTTAGAGGAGCTTACCACTTGGTACGAGTAAAAGAGGGCGATGAATGGAAGACGGCCTTCCGCACCAAGTATGGGCTATTTGAATATCAGGTCATGCCCTTCGGACTTTGCAATGCCCCGGCCGCCTTTCAATATTTTATGAACGATATCCTCAGAGAGCTCATAGATGTGTGTGTTGTTGTTTACATTGACGACATCCTCGTTTATTCTTCATCGGTATCTGAACATCGGAAACACGTGAAAATGGTCCTCGAAAGATTGCGTCAACACAAACTTTTCGCTAAGTTGGAAAAATGTGTTTTCAACGTGACTGAAGTTGAATTCTTGGGATTCATATTATCACCTGGCGGAGTGCGCATGGATTCAAAGAAGGTCGATGCAGTTCTCAAATGGCCATCACCATCCTCCGTAAAAGGTGTGCAAAGCATGTTAGGCTTCGCTAACTTTTACCGCAGGTTTATCCCCGAATTCTCTCGAATAGTCCAGCCCATCACTGCCTTGTTAAAGAAAAACAAACGTTTTGAATGGTCTACCGAGGAGGAACAAGCTTTCCAGGATTTGAAGACTAAATTTATCTCTGCACCAATCTTAAAACACCCTCGCCCCGAACTCCCCTACATCGTGGAAACTGATGCTTCAAGCCTTGCCATGGGGGCAGTTCTATCACAAAAGGACCCGGTAACCAATCAGTTGCATCCCGTGGCATTTTGGTCCCGCAAATTCTCGCCTCCTGAAATCAATTACACGATTACTGACAAGGAACTTCTGGCTATCAAGTCTGCCTTTAAGGCTTGGCGGCATTATCTGCTGGGGGCCCGACACACCGTTACTGTGATTACGGATCACCGAAACCTGCAATATTTGAAAACCGCAAAAGCCCAATCCTCTAGACAACTCCGTTGGGCATTATTCTTTGCCGAGTTTGACCTCATAATTACCTATCGACCTGGTACAAAGAACGGTAAAGCTGATGCCCTTTCTCGGATGGGAGTGGAAGAACACTTGATCAACCCTAAACCTGTACCAATCATTCCCGAACAAAGAATTCTGGGTGTAATCGCCACAGAATCCATAGAGGAAGTTAAGGATAAAGCCAGGCAACTTGTAACTCCAGCAGACATACAGAATTGGCATCTGTAGGGAAAGGACTTTGCAGTAAAGGACAACTTATTGTATTTCCAAGAACGATTATACCTACCCAGCACAGATTTACAGAAAAAAGTAATCTCTTGTTATCACGATTCTTTAATGGAAAGACATCCCGGTATGGCCAAGACCTCAGAAAAGATCAAGCGCTACTTCTGGTGGCCGTCTTGGAAAAAAGATATCAGAGACTTTATAATGTCCTGTGGAGTATGCGCCCAAAACAAGAGTCAAAAGGAAAGACCAGCAGGCCTCTTACGCCCTATTGACATCCCACCTCGCCCTTGGCATACGCTTTCTATGGACTTCATCACCGATCTACCTCCATGCTCCGGATACAATACGATTCTAGTAATCGTGGACTTATTCTCCAAGATGGCGCATTTCATTCCGCTCAAAGGCTTGCCAACAGCAGCAACTCTGGCCCGAGAATTTCTCGAAAACATCGTCCGACTGCACGGTTTTCCTTCGGTTCTAATTTCGGATCGAGGTAGTCAATTTATTTCTCATTTTTGGCGAAGTTGCTATCGGTCGGCTCAAATTGATGTGAGACTATCGACCAGTCACCACCCTCAGACCGACGGACAAACCGAGAGGACCAATCAAACTCTGGAACAGTATTTACGCTGCATGCTGCAACAAACTGAAAAAACTTGGAAAGACATCCTTTGGATAGCCGAATATGCCTACAATAACTCTGTCCATTCGGGAACTGGGAAAACCCCGTTTTTTCTTTTGTACGGCAGTCACCCTCGAACCTCGGAGTTGGATCCCCTCCAAGATCTTGAAACACCAGCAGTAGACTACCTGCATTCTACAATCACCCAAGCCTTTAAGGAAGCTGTTTCTCACCTTCAAAGGGCTAAAGAACAATACAAGATAGGAGCAGATCAACATCGGAAGGAAGCCCCTCAATATCAAGTAGGGGATCAAGTCTGGTTATCCACCAAATATCTACCTCTAAAAAGGCCACGCACATTCAACCCAAGATACCTTGGTCCCTATTCCATCACTACCATAGAAAACCCAGTAGCGGTCAAGTTGGACTTGCCCCCGCACATGAAGATACATCCGGTCTTCCACGTCTCTCTATTAAAACCTGTGCAACCTCAAACCCGACTAACTAAATCTCCAAAACCTATCCTAGTTGATGGAGAACTCGAGTTTGAAGTCAAAAGCATTCTGGACTCCAAGATCTCCAAATCTAAACTATTTTACCTAATTGACTGGAAAGGCTACGGCCCCCAAGAGAGATCCTGGGAACCTGCTGAATATGTCCACGCTCCTCGCCTAATCAAAGGATTTCACCGAACATTTCCTGACAAGCCAAAACCCCCGGAGAAGCCCGGTTTGCGAGGGGCCTTGAGGGGGGGGGTACTGTCATGATCTCTGCTTCCAAAAGGTCAGGGTTTTCCCAACTCCCTTGGAAGCAGATCCATAACCCAGGTTCCGAGTGCCAACCAGTCCCAATTGGGACCTTTTGGACCCAGTCCTGGCGCCAGTGGCACCAGGCTCATAAATATGCCCAGTCCCAGCGCTGGAAGCGCCAGGCTCATAATGCTTGGGTGGACTTACCTGCAGCAGACCATGCTGCTTACTTGCCTGCCAGTTGAGCCTCTGATCCTCTTCTGTTTGGAACTACTTTTCCTGTTGGGTGGGGCAGGAACCACTCCCTAGATTCAGAACACTGGAACTCTTCTGGAAAGCAGGAACTCTTTTCTTACCTAGGCATGGCTGTGGAAGGAGACACCTAAGCACTACAGGAGGCTATTTAAACCACACCCGATGGATGAATCTTGCTTTGCGTTATTCTGCATCCTCTGCAGCAGAACGCTCATCGTGTCTTCTGCATCTGATCCTGGGCCTAAGGAAAAAGGCTTACAATCCTGAATCCAGTCTTCAGCAACACCTATAAAGACAAGAAAGAACAGGTTAGCATTACGGTCTTCAGTGACAGCTCTTCACTTACCTGGTCCATCGGCTGTCACCAACGCCTCGCGCTGCATTCCGGCATCTGAAAGACAAAGGCTTACCTACTCTTCGTGCGCTCCGGAGGTCTTCACACTGCATTCCGGCATCTGAAAGACAAAAGCTTACCAACTCTTCGCACGCTCCGGAGGCCTTCGGCGCTGCATCCTGCATCTGAAAGACAAAACAAGGTGCGTTTAAAGACATTGGGGAACTTTAATACTCACGTGCCATTACTCCTTTCCACATCTAACCCAGTGGGTATTCCGGCACCCTGCAGCCGCTCCGGACGTGTACCTGCAAAATAAAAAGTCAGTTAGAGCGCATCGTGAAGCAGGCAACAAGCGCTTACTTACGTGCTTCCAGGCGCTTCTATTCATCACACGGGCTCCATCTTCAACTCACTTCAGCCCGTCATCCGCCATTGCCGGAACCCTGCAAAACAAGAAACATCATTACTAAAGACTTTAAAGACATTAGAATTACTTGAAACTTACCATTCGTGCAGTAAACGACGGACAGCAGTCCTCTGAAGTCAAGAGGCCTGCTCCCCTTATCCAGTGAAGAAACTGGTTACAGCACCCTGCCCCGAGGCAGATGGAGAGCACGGCGTTCACTTACCTAAGGTGAGAGCATTAACCTTTGGGGTTCTACAGGAGAAGAGAAAGGGAAGAAGAGAGAGACATTCAATAACCCAGTTCCTTAATCCCATATTTTCTATCTGCAGACATCTTACCCTTCGAGTCAGACATACAGTGCACAGAGGTCCAGCCCAAAGAGCCAGCCGTGTGTTACACATCACCTTTGAAGATACGGTATACGCCCAGTCAAGACCGGCGCCTCTACGGGAATCAGGTGAGCGTTACAGTGGGGGCCTGGTGGAGGGTGCCCCTGGATGCTGCGGGCTGGGGGTGCAGGGGGACATGAGTGGGGGCCTGGTGGAGGGTGCCCCTGGATGCTGGGGGGTGGGGGTGCTAGGAGACATGAGTGGGGCCTGGTGGAGGGTGCCCTGCACAGCTGGGGGGTGGGGGTGATGGGAGACATGAGTGGGGGACTGGTGGAGGGTGCCCTGCACTGCTGAGGGGTGGGGGTGATGGGAGACATGAGTGGGGGCCTGGTGGAGGGTGCCCTGCACTGCTGAGGGGTGGGGGTGATGGGAGACATGAGTGGGGCCTGGTGGAGGGTGCCCTGCACAGCTGGGGGTGGGGGTGATGGGAGACATGAGTGGGGGCCTGGTGGAGGGTGCCCTGCACTGCTGGGGGGTGGGGGTGCTGGGAGACATGAGTTGGACATGAGTGGGGGCCTGGTGGAGGGTGCCCCTGGATGCTGGGGGGTGGGGGTGCTGGGAGACATGAGTTGGACATGAGTGGGGGCCAGGTGGAGGGTGCCCCTGGATGCTGGGGGGTGGCGGTGCTGGGAGACATGAGTGGGGGCCTGGTGGAGGGTGCCCTGCACTGCTGGGCGGTGGGGGTGATGGGAGACATGAGTGGGGGCCTGGTGGAGGTTGCCCTGCACTGCTGGGGGGTGGGGGTGCTGGGAGACATGAGTTGGACATGAGTGGGGGCCTGGTGGAGGGTGCCCCTGACTGCTGGGGAGTGGGGGTTCTGGGAGACATGAGTTGGACATGAGTGGGGGCCTGGTGGAGGGTGCCCTGCAATGCTGGGGGGTGGGGGTGCTAGGAGACATGAATGGGGGTCTGGTGGAGGGTGCGCCTGGATGCTGGGGGGTGGGGTGCGGGGGGACATGAGTGGGGGCCTGGTGGAGGGTGCCCCTGACTGCTGGGGGGTGGGGGTGCTGGGAGACATGAGTTGGACATGATTGGGGGCCTGGTGGAGGGTGCCCTGCACTGCTGGCGGGTGGGGGTGCAGGGAGACATGAGTTGGACATGAGTGGGGGCCTGGTGGAGGGTGCCCCTGGATGCTGGGGGGTGGGGGTGCTGGGGGACATGAGTGGGGGCCTGGTGGAGGGTGCCCTGCACTGCTGGGGGGTGGGGGTGATGGGAGACATGAGTGGGGGCCTGGTGGAGGGTGCCCTGCACTGCTGGGGGGTGGGGGTGCTGGGAGGCATGTGTTGGACATGAGTGGGGGCCTGGTGGAGGGTGCCCCTGACTGCTGGGGGGTGGGGGTGCAGGGGGACATGAGTTGGGCATGGGTGGGTGCCTGGTGGAGGGTGCCCCTGACTGCTGGGGGGTGGGGGTGCAGGGGCACATGAGTTGGACATGAGTGGGGGCCTGGTGGAGGGTGCCCCTGACTGCTGGGGGGTGGGGGTGCTGGGAGACATGAGTTGGACATGAGTGGGGGCCTGGTGGAGGGTGCCCCTCGATGCTGGGGGGTCGGGGTGCTGGGAGACATGAGTGGGGGCCTGGTGGAGGGTGCCCCTGACTGCTGGGTGGTGGGGGTGCTGGGAGACATGAGTTGGACATCAGTGGGGGCCTGGTGGAGGGTGCCCCTGGATGCTGCGGGCTGGGGGTGCAGGGGGACATGAGTGGGGGCCTGGTGGAGGGTGCCCCTGGATGCTGGGGGGTGGGGGTGCTAGGAGACATGAGTGGGGCCTGGTGGAGGGTGCCCTGCACGGCTGGGGGGTGGGGGTGATGGGAGACATGAGTGGGGGCCTGGTGGAGGGTGCCCTGCACTGCTGAGGGGTGGGGGTGATGGGAGACATGAGTGGGGGCCTGGTGGAGGGTGCCCTGCACTGCTGAGGGGTGGGGGTGATGGGAGACATGAGTGGAGGCCTGGTGGAGGGTGCCCTGCACTGCTGTGGGGTGGGGGTGCTGGGAGACATGAGTGGGGGCCTGGTGGAGGGTGCCCTGCACTGCTGGGGGGTGGGGGTCCTGGGAGACATGAGTTGGACATGAGTGGGGGCCTGGTGGAGGGTGCCCCTGGATGCTGGGGGGTGGGGGTGCTGGGAGACATGAGTTGGACATGAGTGGGGGCCAGGTGGAGGGTGCCCCTGGATGCTGGGGGGTGGCGGTGCTGGGAGACATGAGTGGGGGCCTGGTGGAGGGTGTCCTGCACTGCTGGGCGGTGGGGGTGATGGGAGACATGAGTGGGGGCCTGGTGGAGGTTGCCCTGCACTGCTGGGGTGGGGGTGCTGGGAGACATGAGTTGGACATGAGTGGCGGCCTGGTGGAGGGTACCCTGCACTGCTGGGGGGTGGGAGTGCAGGGGGACATGAATGGGGGCCTGGTGGAGGGTGCCCCTGGATGCTGGGGGGTGGGGGTGCAGGGGGACATGAGTGGGGGCCTGGTGGAGGGTGCCCTGCACTGCTGGGGGGTGGGAGTGCAGGGGGACATGAATGGGGGCCTGGTGGAGGGTGCCCCTGGATGCTGGGGGGTGGGGGTGCAGGGGGACATGAGTGGGGGCCTGGTGGAGGGTGCCCTGCACTGCTGGGGGGTGGGGGTGCTGGGAGACATGAGTTGGACATGAGTGGGGGCCTGGTGGAGGGTGTCCTGCACTGCTGGGGGGTGGGGGTGCTCGGAGACATGAGTGGGGGCCTGGTGGAGGGTGCCCTGCACTGCTGGGGGGTGGGGGTGCTGGGAGACATGAGTTGGACATTCGTGGGGGCCTGGTGGAGGGTGCCCTGCACTGTTGGGGGTGGGGGTGCTGGGAGACATGAGTGGGGGCCTGGTGGAGGGTGCCCCTGACTGCTGGGGGGTGGGGGTGCTGGGAGACATGAGTTGGACATGATTGGGGGCCTGGTGGACGGTGCCCCTGGATGGTGGGGGTGCAGGGGGACATGAGTGCGGGCCTGGTGGAGGGTGCCCCTGGATGCTGGGGGGTGGGGGTGCTGGGAGACATGAGTGGGGACCTGGTTGAGGGTGCCCTGCACAGCTGGGGGCTGGGGGTGCAGGGGGACATGAGTGGGGGCCTGGTGGAGGGTGCCCTGCACTGCTGGGGGTGGGGGTGCTGGGAGACATGAGTTGGACATGGGTGGGGGCCTGGTGGAAGGTGCCCCTGGATGCTGGGGGGTGGGGGTGCTGGGAGACATGAGTTGGACATGAGTGGGGGCCAGGTGGAGGGTGCCCCTGGATGCTGGGGGGTGGGGGTGCTGGGAGACATGTGTGGGGGCCTGGTGGAGGGTGCCCTTGGATGCTGGGGGGTGGGGGTGCTGGGAGACATGAGTTGGACATGAGTGGAGGCCTGGTGGAGGGTGGCCTGCACTGCTGGGGGGTGGGAGTGCAGTGGGACATGAGTGGGGGCCTGGTGGATGGTGCCCCTGACTGCTGGGGGGTGGGGGTGCTGGGAGACATGAGTTGGACATGAGTGGGGGCCTGGTGGAGGGTTCCCTGCAATGCTGGGAGACATGAGTGGGGGCCTGGTGGAGGGTGCGCCTGGATGCTGGGGGGTGGGGGTGCTGGGGGACATGAGTGGGGCCTGGTGGAGGGTGCCCTGCACTGCTAGGGGGTGGGGGTGCTGGGAGACATGAGTTGGACATGATTGGGGGCCTGGCGGAGGGTGCCCCTGGATGCTGGGGGGTGGGGGTGCAGGGTGACATGAGTGGGGGTCTGGTGGAGGGTGCCCTGCACTGCTGGGGGGTGGGGGTGCTGGGAGACATGAGTTGGATATGAGTGGGGGCCTGATGGAGGGTGCCCCTGGATGCTGGGGGGTGGGGGTGCTGGGAGACATGAGTTGGACATGAGTGGGGGTCTGGTGCAGGGTGCCCCTGGATGCTGGGGGGTGGGGGTGCTGGGAGACATGAGTGGGTGCCTGGTGGAGGGTGCCCTGCACTGCTGGGGGGTGGGGGTTATGGGAGACATGAGTGGGGGCCTGGTGGAGGGTGCCCTGCACTGCTGTGGTTGGGGGTTCTGGGAGACATGAGTTGGACATGAGTGGGGGCCTGGTGGAGGCTGCCCTGCACTGCGGGGGGTGAGAGTGCAGGGGGACATGAGTGGGGGCCTGGTGGAGGGTGCCCCTGGCTGCTGGGGGTGCAGGGGGACATGCGTTGGTGAGCAGTAGTGCAAGGTGACATGTGGGTTGGCTGGGGGGCATGGGCATGGTGGATGGGCTGCCTGCGGGACATGTGCAGGGTAGTCCCCTGTGGTGTGGGCCGCCTACAGGGGCCGTGGAGGGTGTAGAGGGAACACCTGGGAGGACCCACACGGGCAATTCACGTGTGGTGCTCCCCGCGCACCCCTGGAATACACGTACCCTGATGGAATTGCGTGTGATACTTCCCACGCACCCCTGAAATACACATACCCTGCTGCTTTTGCGTGTGATACTTCCCGCGTACCCCTGGAATACACGTGCACTGCTGCTTTTGCGTGTGATACTTCCCGCGCACCCCTGGAATACACGTACCCTGATGGAATCGCATGTGATACTTCCTGCGCACCCCTGAAATGCACGTACCCTGCTGTTTTTGCGTGTGTTACTTCCCGCGCACCCCTGGAATACACGTGCCCTGATGGAATCGCGTGTGTTACTTCCCGCGCACCCCTGATGTACACGTACCCAGGACAATCGCGTGTGAAACTTCCCGAGAACCACTGAAATACACGTTCCCCGCTTGGCGTTTGCTGTTTGGCAGCCCTGTGAACTGGTCCAGGGTTAGCGCAGCCCTTTGCGATGATTTGGGAATTTTGAAGGCTTTTCCTTACGCGAGGGCGTTCTTGGGGGCGTAACTGGCGCTGCTGCGGGGTTGCTGCGCCACTCTGCGCCACGGCTGGTTTTGGAGGCTAAAATCCATGAATACGCTGTGCGATGAAAAGGATTTTTTCGCACGCGGCTGGCGCAGTGTATCGCACGGGGACACTGTGCGCCAGCCACGTGCGCCACTTTTGTGCGAATTTCTATGAATTACCATCATAATTTCTGCGGCTTTAGGATACAACTGTGACAAATGTGGAGGTGAAAACCATTTTCAATCGGTATACAAGAATTTCAAATACTAACGGAAGCCTAACTCCCACGGGGAACAAAGTGGTATATGAGAAAACTCCCACTCCAGACAATGGAGGTTTACCACAAGCAGAAGACATTGATCTAGCAGCAGAAGGCGGGAATCTCCCCACAGATATAAACAACAATGAGAAAAGAAAGACGACACTCATCGAAGGCGTTTGCCAGATGACTCAAGGAGAAGGTCAACTTGCCACAAAATAAGATACATCGAATCCTCACCTAGACGTCATAATGACTAAGATTCATCATCATCCAGTGGTGACCGCAAAAGGGGCTATGTCCACACAATATGCAAAAAGACTGCAACAGAATACAGCCCGAAATTACTGCTTCAAGTGAATAGAAGCCAGAGTGAATTCCTAATTGACACAGGAGCCACAGTCAATGTGCTCAATGAAGAAATCTACCACAGACTCAAAATCAAGAGGGCACTACAGCCACATGACATTGACACTTATCCCTACGGCATGAATATGCCATTGAAATGTAAGGGCATGTTCAAAGCCATGTGCACCTACAAAGACAAAACAGCAAAGATGACAATATATGTATTGAAAGGTGAACTGCCTGGCGTCAGCATTCTCGGTTTCAAATCTGCCATACAGATGGGACTGGTGCACGTCATGTACCAAATCACGATAGCTCACAGAGTAAATCCAAAGGACATGATGGTGAAGATGTTCCCAACGCTATTCAAAGGCATAGGCAAGTTAAAAGGAAAACAGATCAAATTACACATCAACCCGGAGATCAAACCTGTGGCTCAACATTTCTGAGGAATACCATTGAACATCCAAAGGCAGGTAGAACATGAGATACAATCACTCCTCAGACAGGACGTTAAAGAAAATGCAACTGAACCCACACCCTGGGTATCGCCCATCGTTCCTGTCCCCAAGAAAGAAAATGGCAACAGCATTTGAAACTGTGTGGACATGACTGCACCAAACATAGCTATTGAAAGGCAAAGACACGGGTCACCAAGAATGATGGACATGATGCACCTGCTACATGGAGTGAAAATCTTCTCTAAATTAGACCTCAATAAGGTGCATTGTCAACTTGAACTGCATCCAGATTCCAGCTATATAACCACATTTTTGTCCTACTTAGGACTCTTTCACTACAAGCGATTTAGCTTCGGAGTGTCTTCCGCAGCAGAGATTTTTCAAAATTAAATACACCAAGTCATTAAACATATCCCCCAATGTCTCAACTACAGTGATGACATTTTAGTGTTCAGTATGATGCAAGAATCTCATGATGATGCGTTCCTTTGAGTATGCATGGTGCTAGAGGAGGCCAATTTGACTCTGAATGCTTCAAAATGTGAACTAAGTACAACAACACTCAAATCCTTTCTCGCAAGATGGGATGCAACCCGACCCGTACAAGGTTTGAGCACTGGTTGAAGCACCCACATCGGCAGTCAGATCGTTTCTAGGCATGGGCAGTTATTGTACCAGGTACATTCAAGATGTTGCTTCTGTGAGCATGCCACTACATCTTCTCACAGGAAAAGGGCTTGATTTTGTGTGGTCCACGGACTGCAAAGATGCGTTCCAAGAAATCAAAATACACACTGCCTCTCCCTCATGCATGGCATACTATGATCCCGAAATGGAAACGGAATTGACCATAGACGCAAGTCCTGTTGGCCTGGGTGCCATCCTGGACCAAGTCAAACTGAATTCTTCCACATGTCTCATTGTGGTCTATGCAAGCAGCAGTCTGTCCCCTACGGAGTGTTCATTCTTCAACCCGAAAAAGAAAACCTAGTGGTGGTATGGACATGTGCACACTATCATCTATACCTGTATGGGCGTAAATTCACCATCATCACTGACCATCAGGCCCTCACAACTATCTATGGCAAATCAACTGCCAAGATGACGCCTTCGAATTGCATGATGGGATCTACGACTGCAAGAGTACTTATTCACGATTGACAATCGTCTGGGGAAGGATAACAACATGGCCAATTTCCTGTCAAGATATCCACTGCCTGCAAAATCAAAATACACACTGCCTCTGCCTCATGCATGGCATACTATGATCCCGAATTGGAAACGGAATTGACCATAGACGCAAGTCCTGTTGGCCTGGGTGCCATCCTGGCCCAAGTCAAACTGAATTCTTCCACATGTCTCATTGTGGTCTATGCAAGCAGCAGTCTGTCCCCTACGGAGTGTTCATTCTTCAACCCGAAAAAGAAAACCTAGTGGTGGTATGGACATGTGCACACTATCATCTATACCTGTATGGGCGTAAATTCACCATCATCACTGACCATCAGGCCCTCACAACTATCTATGGCAAATCAACTGCCAAGATGACACCTCGAATTGCATGATGGGAACTACGACTGCAAGAGTACTTATTCACGATTGACAATCGTCTGGGGAAGGATAACAACAGGGCCAATTTCCTGTCAAGATATCCACTGCCTGCAAAAGATGAAGCACAATTCATCAAAGCCGACCAATACATCAAGTACATAGTTAGCAATGCACCGCCCCAAATCACTTACCATCCCTGAGTTACTTCAAGGTATGCAACGAGACCATGTGCTCATGACAGTGAAGGACAGTTTGTCCTCGGGGAGATGGCAGGAATGGTAGAAAAGGGAAATGTGCTTTTCTGAGACAGAACAAAAATTGTTCTGAACATTTCACCAATTGCAAGAATCTCTCTCCGTATCCCTGGAGGGCTTACTACTGAAAGAAGACCAAATCGTCAACCCAGAAGCGTTGCAGGACAGAGTCATTGGCATGGCACACGCAGGACACTGGGGAATTGAGTCCACCAAGAAGCAGTGAAAAGTGTGGTTTCCTTAGATGGACATGAAGATCGAGAAGGTGTTTGGAAACTGCATCCCCTGTAAAGGGATTGCACCACGCACATTCCCACAACCGCTCAAAATGACTTCAAAACCATTACAGGTCTGGGACGAAGTAGCTGTTGACATATTCGCACATTTGCAAAATGGTAAGCATGTTCTAGTCATCATAGATGAAATGTGAAGATTCCCAGAAGTCCATCTGATAAATTCGACAACAGCACATGCAGTAATTCCAGATTTGGATAAAACGTTTCGCAGACTACAGTATCACAACCATTGTAACATCGGACAATGGTCCACCTTTCAGTAGGCATGATTTTGCAATGTTTGCCGAGCATCTGGGTTTTCAGCACCGGAAGGTCACGCCTCTATGACCCCAGGCAAATGGCATCGTTGAGCATTTTACGGCCAACCTAAAACGCACACTACAATTCTGCTCCATCGCAAGGGGTTCGTTCATGCACGCTATCTGCGTCCTTCTTCGAGACTATCACAACACTCCTCACAGCTCCACAGGGGTGTGCCCATCAGAAATGATGTTTAGCAGAGTTGTGAAAACCACTCTTCCACAAACAGGGAGGTGGTACTGGAGGTAGACTTGAAAGCCAGAGACAAAGAAATCAAGGAGAAAATGAAGAAATATGCCGACGCCAGAAGGAAGGCAAAGGACACTAACATCCACATAGGGGACCAAGTGTTGGTGCAACAGTCACAAGGGTACAAGGAGACTCCGGCATTCAGCCAAACATGAACCTTTGATTGTGACACATGTGAAAGGATCCATTGTAACTGCAGCAAGCCCGAGCTCGCGCAGTCACCAGAAACACATCCTTTTCCAAACAAATCAATAGTTATGCAACTCAAAGAAGTGAGATCACGACCGCCTCAGAGAACTCATCTTACAATATCTTGGATTTTGCAGATGGTGATGTGGACACTGATGAAAGTGACAGTGGCAGAAATGACTACACCCCAGTGGCGCAGAGTCCATCAAGAACAACAATTTGCAAACCCAGTAGATGCCAAGTTCATAACCCGTACATTTAGTACCATAGAGAAATTCCGGGTACATAGATAATCCATTCTCACTGCCACTACCCTTTCACTGCAAGGGGCTTCCACTTCTCCAATACAACCTAGCAAGCCCCCTCTACTGTAGCCGCTCGGTGGGTGTGCCATACCACCCTCCTTACTACGGTCCACCTGTGGACTGCCGCTCTGTCTGGCCCTGTGCATGCAACAGCTTCTGCCACTACCACCACTGTGATTACCATAAAAACTGACCTCCGTCCTCCACCTGCTACCCCTGCCCCCCCATCACTGTCACTGTCCACCGAGTGACCCAGCCTGCCTGTGTTCGGCTGCAACGGACTGTAACCCCCGTTCAACCCAGCACTGTCGCTGTCCACCGAGTGACTCAGCCTGCCTGCGCTCTGCTGCAACGGACTGTAGCTGCACTGCAGGTGCGTCATTTCGCCCTCCACACTACAGACCACCTATGACTGTCACCCTGTCTGGCTATATGCTTGCAGCTGATCTCCAAATGATCCTTCCTCCCTCACCATCTCGCCCTCGGACACCTTGCTGCTCCAACCTTCACCCCACTGCCTAGATCCCCACTCAACTACCTTGACTCCCCATTTTTCTTCTCTAAAATCTCACTCTCCCCAGCCCTCTCGCCCTCCCTTTCCCCCCCACTGAACTTGAAACAGCTCCTGACACCTACTCCATTGTGGGCACTCTGCTGTGTGACCACCAGCACCTACTCTCATCCCCTTCTTGTCATGCACTCTACCTGCCTTTCCCTCCGTCGGCCTCCCTCCATCTCCCTCCCCCCATCTCCCTCCCCCTCCTTCTCTTCCTCTTCCTTCACCTTCTGCTCATCCTCATGTCCTTCCCACTCTCTCACCTCCCCCCGCCCACCCCTTGCCCCTTGCACAATCCCTTCTTACTCTAATCTTACCCACCTCCCACTGCCAATCCCTCCAGTCTCATCAACAATACCCTCTGGAACGCCCGATCCATCTGCAACAAAGCCATTGTGACCCTTGATCTGTTCTTCCGACTCAACCTTCACTTCCTTTGCATCACCGAGACTTGGATTCCCCCTTCAATTCCACTGTTCCTGCATCTCTCTCTACCCCCACTTCCTCCTTCTTTCATGTCCCACGCCCCTCAGGTCGCGGAGGCAGCGTTGGACTGATTTCTCACCCTAAATGTCTTTCCTCATCCCCTTCCTTATCTCTCCCTACCTTCTCCTCCTTTGAATTTCTCTTCAAATCCTTCACCTTCCCTCATGCAAAATCCTTCTTAATCATTTACAGACCTCCCAGCCCCCTCTCTTCCTTCTATGAAGACCTGGACCATCTTCTCTCTCTCATTTCTCCCTCCCCTACTCCTCTCTTTGTCCTCGGTGATGTTAACCTCCCCCTCTCAACCTCATCTCATTCTTCCCCTCTTCTCTCCTTACTTGACTCCTACCTCCTCTCTCCCCTGCCAAACCCACCCACTCACTCCTCTGGCTCCACTCTCGATCTCAACTTTCTCTCATCATACTCTTCCTCCCCCATAGCGTCTCTTCCCAACTATCTCTCCGACCACGCCTTACTCTCCTTCTCCCTTACTTCTCCCCCTTCCTCATTGTCCTCCCCCTCTCCCTCCTCTCCCTCCTTCTCTCGTCGTGATCTCCGCAACTTCAACCCTTCTCTCTTCTTTGACTCCTGTTCTTCCTCCCTTCCCCCTCTCCTTGACTTCTCATCCTTCTCAGCCGACGATGCCCTCTCCTCACTGTCCTCCTCTATATCCTCCTATCTTGACCAACTCTACCCTCTTTCCTCCTTCTCGCCATCCCCCAAACCTTCCCAGCCCTGGCTCTCCTCTCACCTTCTATCCAAGCGTCGCTTCCTCGGTCGCCTTGAACGACGCTGGCTCAAATCCCGTTCTCTGATCAACCAATCCTCTTACTTCTCTTATCACTCTCTCTATGACTCTTGCCTCTCATCTGCCAAGCGCTCCTACTTTTCTAACCTCCTTCACTCACAAGCTTCTCACCCGCCATATCCTCCAAACCCTCTCTCGCCTTCTTTCCCCTCCTACATCTGACCATTCCACAAACTCTCCCCTCTCTCCCTCTGACTTTGCCAACTTCTTCTCATCCAAAATTCTCTCTCTCCGCCAAAACATAATATCCTCTCCTTCCCTCTTCTCTCCTTCCCCCTCCTCCTCTTCCTCCCCTGCTAACATGTCCACCTTCTCTCCTATCACCACAGACTGCGTCTCCCATCTCCTGTCCAAAACTCACCCTACCACTGCCCCCTCTGTTCCCATCCCCACCTCCCTCATCCCCAAAGTCTACCCTCTCCTCATCCCCCACCTAACCACCTTCTTTAACATCTGTCTCTCCTCTGCTTCCTTCCCTTCAGCCTTCAAACATGCTACAATCATCCCTATCCTGAAGAAACTATCTGCAAGCCCTCTTCTAGCCTCCAACTTCAGACCAATCTCCCTTCTCCCCTTCATCTCAAAGCTCCTTGAGCGAATAGCCTCCTCTCACTCCCTCTTCCCCACCTCTCAGTCTGGTTTCTGCCCTAAACACTCCACTGAGACTGCTCTCATTTATGTACTCAATTCTCTCCTCACCACTCGCTATGCTAAGCAATCCTGAATTCTCATCCTCCTTGACCTCTCGGCAGCCTTTGACACCGTAGATCACCCCTTACTTCTTAGCACTCTGTCCTCCTTCGGCTTCTAAGGCACTGTCCTCTCCTTGCTCTCCTCTTACCTCTCCAACCGATCCTTTACTGTCTCCTGGGGCGGCTGCACCTCCTCCAACTTCCCCCTTAACTTTGGCGTTCCCCAGGGCTCCGTACGCAGACCTTTCCTTTTCTCTCTCTATACCTCCCTTCTCGCCCCGTCATCTCTTCTTTCGGCAACTCCCACCACTTCTATGCGAATGATACTCAACTCTTTCTCTACTTCTCTTCCTTCACCTCTGACAGCCACCACACTCTCTCTTCCTGTCTTACGGCCATAAAAAAGTAAATGTCATCCCATTTTCTTTCTCTGAATACTGACAAGACTGAAGTGATTTTCTTCCCTCCTAGTACTCTCTCACCTTCCCCTCCTTCCTTCATCCACCTTCCCCCCTCCAATCTTCCCATCTCGACCCATGCCTGCAACCTTGGCCTCCATATTCACCACTCTCTCTCCTTCTCCAACCACATCTCTCTAACCTCTTGTGCCTGTCGGCACCACCTCTTCAACATCCACCACAAAATCCGCTCCTCCCTCACCTTCCACGCTTCTAAACTCCTAATCTCCTCCCTTATTTTCCCCCATCTCTTCTACTGCTCCTCTCTTCTCTTTGGACTCCCTGTCTCTAACCTGACTCCCCTAAAATCCTCTACCACTACTCTATCCGCACTCTATGTCTTCTTGGCCCTTGAGACTGTATTTCTACCTCACTCTCTCAACTCGGCTGGCTCCCCTTCCTCTCACAATTGAAATTTCAATTCCTCTGCCTTGTCTACAAATCTCTCCATGACCTCTCCCCCACCTATCTTTTCTCCCTCCTCTCATTTTATTCTCCCTGCCTCTCTCTCCGCTCAGCTGATCTCTACCTTCTCACTGTACCCCCACACCCTTGTGCCTCCTCACGCTTCCGCTCCTTTAAACTCTTAGCCCGCTTCCACTGGAACTCCCTACCTCTCCCTATCCGCTCCACCCCCATCTACCCATCTTTCCGCTCCTCCCTGAAAGCCCTTCTTCTCTGCTCCCCCCCTGACTCTCCTTTCCTACCTCTCTCCCCCTCATACCTCTGGCCCCCTTCCCTTCCCCTCCCCCTTTCCCCTCCTCCCGATGACCTCAAATTTGATACTGTAACCACCATAGTGCGTAGGTCACCCGCCCCCCCTTCCCCTCCCTCCTTCCGCGTCCACCCTCTGAGTAAATTGTTCTAAATACTGTACCACTGGTTTGTTTCATGTTTGTAAATTATGCTTCATTCATTACTGTACCTGTTATTATTCTGTAAAGTGCTTTGGTGTAAAGTGCTATATAAACTCAATAAACATAAGCCTTCTCGGCTCAACGAAGCCTGACATTAATGAACACTGACACGAGTGAAAACACCCAGCTGGTCCATATCATGAACATCGCCCGCACTACAAGGTAAGTTCATCATACTTAGCAAGCAAGTACCAAATGGACAGTCAGTGTATTCAACAAGCCGAGAAGTGCATAATGAACGCGAACAATAATTATACTGTCTTTGGTTGATGCGCCCAGCAAACATGCAATGTTGTGCTCTGCAATATGGGCAACATGAAAAGAACCTGTGAATTTACATCATAATTATAGCAAGGCCGCTTGACAGTACATTTTATTTTAAAGAGCAGTGAGCAACATAACAGATACATAATAAACTGAGTGTTACCTCCAGAAGTTTAGTACAAGTTATTTATTTATCCCAAAGGGTGGATTTCAACCAATGGAGTCAGTACAAACACACCAGTAGCAGTCAAGTGCGAGTAACAACGTGCAAGCCCCTATGAGGGTAGTGTGATGTGGTCACATGGCGCGACGGCAACGTTCTGCCGTTGCACATTGTTAAGAATAAAGGGAACAGTCCCGCACCACAGGCAGTGCGCGCCGGATGCCTGATACGTCAATACCTGAGTCTGTGTGTTCCTTTCAGGGATGGGTGGGGCAAGGCCTGCATGATGGGGGTCTGGGGCATTGAAGATCATAACATTGGTGATGAGGATGCTGTTGAGCAGGGGGAAGGATTTCCGACATTGATATCATCTCCGGCAACCTAATCCGACACCTGTCAGGTGCATCAATCATCGCGGTAAGGATGACACTGCCATTTTGTGTTCCCAGCGACAGCAGCTCCACACGTGGAGTGCTCGTGCACCGTATGAGACATTTTTGGAACCCACAAGGCTATAGCCCACAAGAAGGGCCCTTTTAAAAAAAAAGTAAGAGGGAGACTTTTTTTTTCTCTCTCTCCTTTGTCTACCATCAAGATTCTTCAGTTCCACTGAGTTGTTATCCGGAGGGGCAGATGTGCATCACACCAAGGCGTGGCCACATAGAGGGACCAGAGTATGCGCTCCGCAGCGGTCGATGCCCCCGAATTGGGCCAGCCATTGCAGGTTGCAGCCTTCTTCCACATAGGAGGTGCCTTTGCAATCTGCAACCATGAGTGATCAAGATGACGTCCAGGAAACTGGTCAGGGCGCTGGAAATCCCCCTTGGGCGTGAAGGACTCCACGCCAACAAGGGACACTGGCCCCAATACCAGAATTTGACACTTCAGGAAATCCCTCGAAGCTGGGACCGAAATGGTTACTCTGGATAGAGAAGTTGTACATGTATTCTAGAGTAACTGGCGAGACAGATGATGAGGCAAAGATTGCGACCCTCATATACTCTGCTGGTTCGGAGGTACACAAGATCTTCAGGTCCCTCACTTCCAAAGATAACTTGTATCAAGCAGCGAAGGACAGCCTCAAAGAGCACTTTTTGCCATTAGCCAATCAGGACTATGAAAAGTTCATTATGTACAGCAAGGAACAGAAGGAGGAGGAAGGAGGAGGAATCCCTGGACCATTTCTATGGCAGACTCCGTCATCTGGCAAGTACATGCGCATGGAGAATGAGGACAACATGGTGAGAAACCAACTGATACAAAGGTGCGCTTCAGGGAAGCTGTGCCGCCAAGTGCTGCATGAGCGTGGTCTATCACTAGCCCGCATTCTGGAGATGGGCAGATCATACAAACTGGCGGAAAGCTGCGCAACTAAAATGGATGCTCCGGTTTGTTTGCTAAAAGTGAAAGAGGCGTGCACAATTGGGCACCCACAGAATGCTGGTCTGGCTCGGCCCAGATGGAACACAAGGAGAAATGAAACGCTGCAGCCCTGCCCCAGGTGTGGCTACGACCTTCTGCATGCTGGGGAATGCCCAGCGAAGGGGAGAGTATGCGGGAACTGCAGAATAGTGGGTCATTTCGTGAGGATGTAATGAGTGACCCACACCCGTGACCATTCCCACAGCGCCCAGCAGGATGTCCAGTGACACTACACGCCGACAGAGGCAAGTGGCGATTGTCGCACATGTGGCACCAAGTCAAGAACTGGCAGAAGAAGAAGAGGAGGAAGAAGAGATCTTCTTCATCTCGAGCATATACTCCATAAAGAAGAAAAGGAGACAACACATGTGTACAGTATCTGTGGAGGGAACAAAAATGCTGGTACTTGTAGACACAGGAGCATCAATGTGCATGACGGCCACCTGCCACTATGAAGCTCTCCCGGGATCGCCACCGCTGTCGGAAGCCAGGGCTTAGATTTTCACATTTGGCGGCACCCGACCAATACCGCTCAAAGGCATGTTCATTACCAAAGTGGCCCATGAAGGGAAGGAGATTAGGGCCAAGTTCTTTGTCACCGACAAAAGTGCCCACTCACTACTGAGCTGCGCTGCATCAGAGGCCCTTGGAATTGAGCCTTTCACCTTTAGCGACTAGGTCAAAGATATCAGCGAGGTCATTGAAAGGTTCAGGTGTAACGCTCACCTGATATCCACGGGGATGCCACTCAGTCTGGTTGGACCACTTCTGACCTCGAACCCCTCCCATCGACTCTTGTTCGCCGAGGGCCGGGTCGGAAAACACAAGAATTTGGGTTTAATCTTATTGCCTCTTCCTGCTTGGAACCCACCTCCCTTGTGGACCCAACTTCCCCCTAGTCCTCTTCTCACCTTGCTTTATTGTATGGTTCGCTCTCCGTCCTGTTCCTCTGTGCAGGGGTGCGTTGTTGGTATGGGCGCGTTGCAACCTAGTTGCTTCACTGGTGCAGGCCCTCAGAGTCCAGACCTGCTGCAACTCCAGTTCGTCCAGGTAAGTCTGCTGGTTTGGCAGTTTGTCCTTTACTTCTTCCTCAGGTGCAAGAAGATTTCTAGTTGTGCCGTGCTGCATGGGGCTGCGCACAAGATGGTAAGTGAAAGTGTGATGTGCAGCGCTATGTGCCTTTTCTTGTGCTGACCTGTCTTTCTCTCTTCCTTGCAGGCCTGTCACGACCCTCGCCCAAAACCCCCTCTGGCAAACCCATTGGTCAGGTGGAGTCAGGACTCGGGCCTCTAGAGCCTGGCATCCTCTTCAAAAGCCCTCATGGGGCCAGTCCTGGCGCCTATGGCACCAGGCTCATACACCATAAAAAACAATGTGCTTGGGAACTACTTTATTGTATTGTCAACCAACATGGAGGCATCCACATAGCTTGGTTCTTAAGAACCAAGCTATGTGGTCTAGTGTTTTGGGTGTGGTAGCCTAGGGACTACTTTACCTGGACTATTTTGTTGGGGCTATTTAAACCACACCCGAGCAAGACAACACGCTTCGCGTTACTTTGCAGCTTGCAACGTGACGCTCACCATGTCCAGCTATTCCCACGAACCTCGGAGAAGCAGAACCTGCAAGGAGACAAAAGGAACATCATTAGCAGCAGCATCATACCTGCAGTCTTCATCTTTAAACACTCGCAGCTACTGAAAACAGCTTCCTCGAATCTGCACGCCTCCCGAACAGAACGACCTGAAAGAGGAAGATAGAGGCAACATTAAAAAAAGCAGTAGAGACATTTACAAATTACGAACTGCTCAAAAGGCTTACCTGGCTGGTCGCCTCTCGGCTGGCACCACTCCGGACATTCCACTCGCGCTGAAGAACACCGCGACCTACAAGGAAGGACAACACAGGTTAGCGGAGGCAAGACTTTGCAGCACTGCGCATAGGTTTCGTGACCTCTGCGACTCTCTCTCACTCTCTATTCTCCTGTCTGGGCCTACTCATTCTGCAGGGCACACTCTTGATGCTTTGATCTCTTCTGACCTTCCCCTCTCTGTCCCTCTCTCCACTCCTCTCTCCTGGAGTGATCACTTTCTCCTAACCTCCCACCTAACCCTCTCTACCCCACAGGCAAAGCCACCCTCATCATTGCCACCCACCTTCTCGGTCATCCGACCCATGAAGCGCGTGTCAGTTGAGGCTTTCGCTGCCACCTTCTCGCCCCCCCCCCCTTCGGCTGACTCCCACCCTGACACAGCTCTCTCCATGCTCCACTCTGCTATATCTGATACTCTTGATATCCTTGCCCCTGTCATGAGAATCCGCCTGAAGCCCAAAGCCAAATGTAACTCCTGGTATGACTCGGATCTCGTCACCCTAAAACGCAAGTGCAGGGTGGCTGAGAGGAAATGGCGTGCTTCATGTTCATCCTCTGAGAAACTGGCCTGCCGCCTGCTCCAAAGGCAATACCGTCTCTCTGTTCTCACCAAAAAGAGAGCCCTTATCCAAGTCTGCATCTCTGTGTCATCCAACAACTCGGCTGAACTCTTTAAAACATGCAAGGAGCTTGCCAACCCTGCTGCAGTCTCTACCTCTCCTGTCCCCTCCCAGGCCCTCTGCACTGCACTGGTCTCTTACTTCATCTCAAAAACTCAGGACATCCTGTCCTCACTCTCCTCCTATCACCTTCCTCACTCTCTTCCCGGCTCTTCCTCTGGCCCTTCTGCAGCCACCCCCCCTCCCTCCTTCTCTGCCTTTCCACTTTTTTCTGCTGACGAGGTTTCCAGACAAGTCCGATCTATGAAAGTCTCGTCTAAACAGGTTCACCCCTGTTCCTCCAAAACTATCAAGGACCACATCGACTCCCTGGCTTCTGCCCTGGCTGACTTTTGCAACCACTCCTTCGCCTCTGGAGTCTTCCCATCCCCCCTCAAGCACTCCCTTGTGCACCCTCTTCTCAAGAAACCCTCTTCCGACCCCTCCTGCCCAGCTAACTATCGCCCAATCTCCATCACTCCCTTCCCGGGCAAGCTCCTGGAGAAACTGGCCATCTCCCAGCTTAACCTCCATGCTGAAACTGTTGGTAGTCTCCATGACCATCAATCTGGCTTCAGAGCAGCCAGAAGCACGGAAACTGCTCTTCTGAACATCCGTGAGGACCTGCTCTTGAACCTCGACTCCAACATTCTGCTCGATCTCTCTTCTGCCTTTGACACTGTCAACCATGCCATCCTGCTCAACCGTCTCCGTGATAACCTGGGTATCACTGGTCAGGCTCTGGCGTGGCTGACCTCTTTCCTTTCCAATCGACCCTCCCAGGTCCAACTTGGGTCCTTCCTCTCTGACATCTTTTTCTCCACCTTTGGTGTTCCCCAGGGATCTAATCTCTCTCCCTGGCTGTTCAACCAGTATCTGGCACTCCTTGCCCACCGCATCGCCGCTCTCTGACCCTACTTTCAGTGCTATGCGGACGACACCCATCTCATTTTCAGGCTACCCTCGGCCTCCTCCTCTCCTTCCCTCATCTCTGAATGTCTGTCTGCCATCCAGGAATGGTGTGCCGCCAATGACCTCTGCCTTAATGCTAGTAAGACTGAGATTCTACTCATCGGCACACCCACTCCCTCCTTCCCTGTAGCTCTCTGGCCGGCCTCGCTTGGCCCTCCTCCTGCTCCTACCTGCAAGGCAAAAAACCTCGGGGTCATCTTCGACTCCACACTCTCTTTCTCTCGTCATATATCTGACGTCTCTAAGAAGTCACACTACCAGCTGCACCTCTTCAGAGGTATTCTTCCCTTCCTCTTCTTCCCCCAGAAGCTCACTGTCTCCCGAGCCCTGGTTCTCTCGAAGCTGGACTACTGTAACAGCCTCTATCTTAATCTGCCTGCCTCCACTCTCCGCCCCATGCAACTCATCCAGAACAGAACTGCGAGACTTGTCCTTGGCCTCAAGCCCAGGGACGTATCTCTCCAGGACTGAAATCTCGACACTGGCTCCCAGTGGCTGCGAGGATTAAGTTCAAAACCCTCTGCATTGTCCACAAGGCCTTCTGGGGCCTGGGGCCTAAATACCTTCAACTCTCTCTTGCTAAATATCTTCCTTCCCGAGCCCTTCGCTCACCATCTCCAACTCCCTCAGGGTCAGCCGCTTCTCGAAGCAACGAGCTGGGGGTAGATCTCTCGCCGTGGCAGGGGCCTCCCTCTGGAACAGCCTTCCTGCCTCCCTGAAACTTGACGAGAACCATCTCCGGTTCAGGAAGCACCTCAAAACCTTCCTCTTTGCTTCTGCTTTCTCTCTCCCTCTCCCCTGCTAAATTCTCGACTGAATCTGCACCTAATCTGCAACTGGGCCACTCTCACCGACCTCGGTCCTGGGCCCAGCCACTCTCCTCTTGCACTGCCTCCCTGGCAACCCCTGCACTGAGGGACTGTTTCTGTATCCCTACAGCCCCCCCCCTTTCCCAGCACTTGTCTGCACTTACCTTGCACTTGCCACCAGCTGGCCCTATTCATTTACTTTATTCTACTTACTTGTACTGCACTTCCCCCCTCCCCTTCCCCTTGCACTTTTCCCTTCCCCCTCCCACTGCACTTGCGCGGTCTGAATGACACCTGGCCTAGTAGGATCGTTGTCTGTCTTCCCCTTGTTCCCCCCTCCCTGCCTCGTCGCGCCTTGAAACACTTGTGTATAGGCGCGTTACAAATGCCATATCATATCATATCATATCATAGCACTTACTTACCGCATCATAGCGCTCTTAATGCGCCATCATTTACCAGCGTGGCTCAACCAAGCCAGTTCGCCGCGCTGAAGCTCTGCATACCTAAAGGAGAAAAAAGAGACATTTTAAACAAATAAAGGCATGCAGGATAGCAACAAAACTAATGAACAGCAATAAGACCTACCTGAACAATATCAAACGGGCCGGTGTCAGTGAAGTAACTGGACCACACTCGCCCATGAAAGACAACGCGCCCCTGCAAAGAAGGCAGGACGGAGAGCATGCCTAATTCTACCACAAGGCAAAAATATCCCCGCAGACCACATCAGGGCAAAGCTGAGAAGCATACCAGCGCGTAACCCGGCTGGGTGGCGTCCCTGTGGAAACCAGGTGAGCGTAACAAGGCCGCTGCAATGTCTTCCCAGAATGGATGCTGCTGAGAAGATGGAGAGCGGTGAGTAACGCGTAGTATGCGCCGCCTTCTTGATCTTTTGTGTGCTAATCAGTGTTTTTTCTCTCTTGCAGGTCCTTATTATGGCCCGGAGTGGACGTGGGCCAAGGGCGATTCAAACCCAAGTAAGCATGCGATTGGTTAGTTATTTTCGGTATTGGAGTATAAACGCTTACTAATGCTGTTTCGTTCTTTTTCTTCTCAGGTTGCAGCTTTTTCAAGATTGAGGGGACGTCGCCAAATGCTGTGTTCTCTGGACCCAAGAGCAGTGGACAGGAGCAGGATTCACTCACAGGTAAGGGTATACTAACGGTGTTCTTGCTCTTGCAGGTATTTGGCTCCGGAATGCTGGCGAATATACGAGCAGAACATGGTGAGCGTCACGCTACTGAGCGCAGAGTAACACAAAGCGTGTTTCTCAGCCTGGGCGTGGCTTATGTAGCCCCCAGGTATCCCAGGTATCCCTAGGCCTGACCACACCTAAAACACTAAACCGCATAGCTCGGGTTCATTGAACTGAGCTATGCAGGGACATCCGTGCTGTGCAAAAGTCCATTGCCAAGCCCAGTTCTCAAGTTCTCTTTACTTCACATATGAGCCTGGCGCCAAAGGCTCCAGGACTGACTCCAAGAGTCTTGGGTGAGATGGCGAGGCCTTTAAGGCTATTATGGAGGGTCGTGACGTAGCCCAAATGGCTTGCCTATTAGGGTCAGGGGCAGGTGTCATGACATCAGGACAGTGTTTGAGGGTGTTGGCAAGCTACGGGGTGAACCCATCAAGCTGCACATTGACGAAACGGTATGCCCGACTGCACTGAAACACCGCCGGATTCCTTTTCATCTCAGACAGCAGGTAGAACAGGAACTGCAGGACCTGGTCAGACTGGACATAATCAAGAGAGTTGAGGGTCCCACCCCAGGGGCAACGTGCTTGTCTTGGAAGCAAGATGACACGAAGCACCACTGGATCGATCCCCGGGATCCGCACTTAGAAACCTCTGGGTATTAAGCACGTTATAAATAACATATCATATCATAACCTGTGTCAGTATGTATTTGTGTCGACATGAGACTTTCCAATCAGGATATTAAGCGTGAACGACACATTACCCCTACTCTGGACGATGTGGTAGAGTAGCTACAAGGTGCAAGAATATTTTCAAAGCTGGATCTGCGGTCTGTCTACCATCGGCTTGAGCTCCACCCAGACTCACGGTACATCAGCACCTTCACGACCCACCAAGGCCTCTATCAATACACACGTTTGAGCTTCAGGGTCACTTCCGCATTGGAAGTGTTCCAGAATGTTATTCACGGAGCATTGGCAGGTCTTGAGGGGGTCATCATTCTCAGTGATGACATCTTGGTCTACGCCATGTCGGAGCTGAACACATGGCAAGACTCGAGAAGACACTAGAAAGAATTCAGCTCCTTGGGCTCACTTTACATCACGAGAAGTGCGAGTTCCTGAAAAACAGCATAGAGTTCTTCGGATTCATATTCCACCAGAACGGCATCTCCCCAGACCCGCAGAAAATGTGTGACATCCAGGAGGTGAGCCCGTCTGAGAATGTGTCTGAAATCAGGAGCTTCTTGTGGAGGGTGACGTATTGCGGTCGCTTTATACCAAACTTGGCGACCCTCTCCGAGCCCCTCAGGCTGCCGACAAGAAAGGACAATGTTTGGGAGTGGACCGCCAAAGAACAGGATGCCTTTGATACGATCAAACGGGCACGCACTGGAGAGGAGTCCATGCCATTCTTTGATCCGAGGAAAGAGTCAGAGATCATTGTCGAGCTGGGAATGGTCCTATTGCAACAAGATGGGCAGGATCAGATGAGACTGATTGCATATGCCAGCAAGGCGCTAACCATCACTGAGTAACGCTACTCCCAGATCAAAAGGAAGGCTCTGGCCATCCTATGAGGATGCCGCCATTTTTGTATATACATACTGAGCAGACCTGTTATGGTAGTGACTAACCACAATCCCTTACTTTCCAATATGTCGTCCAAGCCCCCCCTGAGAATCAAACGCTGGATGCTGGCACTGATGGAGTACGGGGTAGTGCTGACATACAGACCTGGACCCCACAATCCCGCAGACAACCTCTCACAGCATCCGAGGAGCGGGGGAGAGCAAGTAGACATGGAACAGGTGGAGGTGTAAGAGAATATTCACCTGGACACAGAGGCCGCCAGACCAGTTGCACTCACCATTCAGGAAGTGGCAGAAGCATCGAACGGTGACGGGTGTTCAGGGTGGTCAAAGTGGCCATGTCCAGTGGTGATTGGAAAACTGTCATGTCCAACCCCAACCGCAGGAATCGAAGCACACAACAAGGCCTGGAACAGCTGTGGAGGGTGAGACAAGAGCTGTCTGCAACTGAAGAAGGACTGATCTTAAGAGGACACCAGCTGGTACTCCCACAGACACTAGTAGGTAGGGCGATAGAGTTAGCACACTGTGGCAATCAGGGTACGGCCAATACCAAGTAATGGCTAAGGCTGAAGGTCTGGTTCCCAGGTCTGGGGGTGAAAGTGGATGAGTTTATCGCGAACTGCATCTGGTGTCAGGCAGACGCCCCAGTCAACAAAGAACCAATGATAGTGTCCATGCCTCGCAGCGACCAGCCGTGGGATGTTGTCCAAACAGACTTTGGGTCCACGGGGTGGGTGGTGCATTTCTTTGTGCTGATAGTAAAGTGGTCTTGGTATCTCGAGGTTGAGCTGGTTATGTCCACATTGTTTGACCAAGCAGTGCAGGTCTTGGAGAAGATGTTTGTAACGCATGGCTTCCCAAGGATAATTTGCTCAGACAATGGACCGCCATTTCAGGGGGAGACCTTTGCAGATTTTATGGCAGATTGTGAGATCACACACTGGAGAGTTACCCCAGTATGGCACAGGGCCAGCGGGGAGGCTAAACGCTTTATGAGGACATTGAATAAATAAAGTATTCCGTATAGCGCAAGGTCAAGGTCATGAACTAAGGAGAAGGAGAACTCTGTACCAATTCCTGAGGGAAAACAGATCCACGCCCAGTGGTCCACATGTGAGGCCCTAGCAGAGGCACTCTTCAGGAGATGCCCCCGAGGACTCCTTCCGGAGCAATAAGGACAACCCATGGGAACCATTCATGATGAGAGAATGTCAGCAGATCGGAGAATACACAATGATGAGGAAAACCTCTGAAGGCATCTCAAGACTCCAGACATTGCCATTGGGGACACTGTGTTGGTGGGTAATCATCACCCAGAAGGGAAATTATCCCTCACCTACGAGCCTTCACCCATGGGGGTGGTCCAAGTTAAAGGGTCAAAGGTGACTGCCTCCCATCGAATGGGGAAAGTGACTCAAAACTCCAGTTTTTTTCTAAAATTTGGTGAAAAGGAGGGACTAGGAGAACAAGAAGAAGTTCCCCTGACTAGAACCTCAGGTGTGGATCCAACACCACGAGGTCTAGCGGAAAATTAGATGCCAACGTCAGGTGGGGTGGAAGATCATGCCACTGAGGAGGCTGGCAGGAAACGATATCCTAGCTGGGAAGGAAGAAGATCCCCTGCATGATTCAGAGACTATATAATGGGTGACTAGGCTCGAACGGGCCGGGTCCAGAAGACATCACTAGATGTTGCCCATGTTGGGTTAATTCCAGTTTGGTATGTTAACATGTTTGACATGTTAACGACTGTCAGGTTTACGCTGATTACCTTGAAGAATGTTTGTTTCATTGTTATGAAAAAGGAGGAATGTGATTTGGTCATGTGGCACGGCGGCAACGTTCTGTCATCGTGCGTGGTTAAGAATAAAGGGGGCGGTCCCACACCCCAGGAAGTGCACGTTGGGAGCCGATACAGCAAGGTCTGAGTCTGTGTGTTCCTTTCAGGGATGGGTGGGACAAGGCCTGCATGAGGGGGGCCTGGCCCAATGCAGATCACAACAGGTAGGTACAATAACCACGCATTTCTGACTTTTTAGTATTAATAGCAAGGCAAGCATCCCATAGTAAATATAGCTGTGCTAACAAAAAAGGGCTGGTGCAGCAGTTGTGCTGGCCTTTGGTGCCACAGCGCATTAGCATAAGATCTGCTAATATTGATTACAACTCAGTGTCACCACACGAGACACTTAGTATCAGCACTATGATTGGTTATTAATAATGTAATTAACAGAGTGTGCTCATTTAAGCATCCATGCACAGTCAATTTGGAGAGCACCAGATCTCCACTTGTGACCGTAATACCATCAGTCACAATGGCACCATATATATGAGACCAATATAATGTAAATATAAGGGTAATACTTTACACAATGTATTCTCTCAACAGAAGCCTGCACTCAGTCCTATGTGGTTGCAACACGACTTAGTATGCAACCCTACTTCAAGATCGTCTCAGCAGAGCCCTGAAGCCATGAGTACTGCCACGACCCCAGAAGAGTACCACAGTAAACAAGTACTTCACGCTAGGGTCCTATTACAAATCCACTAGTCCATTACTATGATGCTTATAAGCAATTATATGGTATAGATATTGATTCTAGTTTATGTTTTTGTATTGCAGTGTAAAGGAAGTTATGCCCTGATAAAGACGAAGTCCTCATTGAAACTAGTGCGCGTTCAGACCATGAAAATAGTTCCACCTAAACGTAGCCAGCAACACTGCATTAGATTTAGTTAGTAGGCACCTTATACTTTACAGAGGCACTCAGCACTTTATAATAATAAGGATGATTAGGTAATACATCCATTGATCAGTTGCAATATCAATAGGTAACGTTTGAGTATGTTCGATAGGCAGTAATTGTTTACACAAGAATTAGGAGTGTAGTGCATATATATGCGAGGGGACCTATCAACAACATGCAAGTACAAGTTACTGTGAATGGGAACAATTGCAGAAAATGAATTTTAACGCCCTGCAGTCCTGCTTTACGCTTGTTCCACTCCCCCGACCGACTAGGAGCAGGCCTACTGAAACCCAGACTATAGCTCGGCCGAGAGCACACCATTTAACTAGCCCCAAGGTAACCCATGCGGCGCCGCATCCCTGCGTTCCCGTGTACCGAACGACCCATGCCCCCCAAGCTGTTCATTAAAGCGCTTAAAACTGCTCAACCCGGTTGCCACCTACTACCCCCCAACCCCTAACGAAACTTCATGTGGCGCTGATACCGCTACCTGCTTGCAAGCGCACTACGAAGGTGTGATTCCAGAATTATGCCCAAGCTCCCATAAATGTACATACCTGGACCGCGTTGGCCTTGATTTATTGCAACAAGGTCAAAACTACCGTCTGTATAACCGGGCTAGGCACCAATATGGTAACTACTGGCGCCCAGGTCACTCTCCTCCTCTTCCCCCCCCTCCAATCTATTACCCTATTGAGATCTCTCCTTACCCCAGTACCTTCGCTCACTGTCTCTTTTCCACGCCCGACTGGAAACGAAAACTCCTTCACTGGAACGTCCACGATCGAACACTGGAACTCCCCCGCTGGTACGCCTGCAGGCAGCTACACCAATTCCAAAGGGATCTCTTCTTGGAACGGGATGCCGCAAGGCATAGAGGATGGTGTTTGTTTGCCTGGGGTTTTTATAGCCCTTCCCCCTCGCTTCCCTACTTTTGCCCGCCCCCACTTTCAGAGGAGGGGGAGGAGGTTGGCTGGGCAACCCCCACTAAGGGGCGGTGCCCGCCATGCCTCCTGCGTCGGCGCGTTCGCCCGCCATCTCTGCTATATACAAACACATGCACCGTAATCTGACATTTAATAAGGGATGCTGTTAGAAAATCTATAATTCCATTCTCTTTTTTAATCTGCACTCCATATTTGCCTCTCTGAGGTGTTATATTGCATTCGCACCTGGAGAAGGGCGCTGAGCCAATCAGGTGGCTGGAACAACAGGCGAGAATACACATTCTCCACTTGCTGCTTCCAGCCACCCTGAGGCCCTTCCACAGATGGTGCCATCTTTTTTTATGTGGGGAGGCAACCCTCCCCCCAAAAAAACCCTCCCCACCACCTCCCTCCCTCCCTACTTACCTGCTAAACTGGAGCTTGGTGCACCAGACATGGCGCACTGCCCGTGTCCCGGCGGCCATCTTTTTTTCCTTGGGAGATTCATTGTGCAAGCAACACCATTCTCCAGAGGGAAAACAACCATTTGCACCCTGGATAAAACCGGGGTGTGAATGGTTTTCACCCCGCTTTGGGGAGCGGACATGGCCTTTAACAGCCCATCGCCCTCACTGAGGCCCTTTCGCTTGGGCCTACTTGGCTTGGACTGTTAAAGGCCATGTCCGCCCCCTTATGCGGGGATGAAAGCCATATTCAAATGAGAAGACCAATTATTCGGCAGGAGCTCAATGGCCAGAAACTATTTTGCCTGAGCCAAATTGGTTTTCTTCAGCCGCAATTTGGCAGAAAACTACTCAAAGCCGAAGTTCGGTACACCCCTAGTATTAACGCACCCAGATCATTTTTCCGTCTTATCAAAATGAGGCCATTAGGATTCTGTGCGTGGCCGCGCACCCGTTTCCAAGTTACACCATTGCCAATTTCTAAACCTAACACTGTGAGAAGAGCCTGCATGAGTGGACATGGATGAAAGGCACTGCTATGCGTCTTCCTTGCTCCCAAGCAGGTGCAATACTTCAGCAGCCTGGAATACTGCAAGCATTGGGCACTGGTAACTGTGTGATCACGTGCGCTTAAGCCTAAAATAAGGCACATTCAGGATAACCATAAAGAGAGGGGGAAGGCATCCAAATGCGGTGTGGCAGTATAGTTTCCAACGTGCAATTTCCACATGGAGGACTTGCAAAGACCAGCATGAAAATAATCTGCTGCATTCAAAAGGAAATCAACACAACCTCGCTCTCGCTCCACAGTCGCCTTGCAATTAACGCTGGCGATGTGTGAGAGTTATTGAGAAGTGGAAATCTGCCATGCATCAGTCAGTGTGTGTGTCACACTGCATGCAGTATATTTCTGCTCCACATGTGAAAGCCTTGCTTGGGAGGGAAAGACAGAGAGTGCCTTACTTTATTATTTATGAGTCCAGGCCCTGCATAGCCAATATGAATTCTGAACAGTGCAGCTGATCAGTAAAGCGCTGAGTCTGCAGAGGGGCTGCTGCGAAGGAAGCAATAACATTCTGAATTCTAGACTAGGCACCGAGTTCGCTGGTCTGGGAACTAAGTGGAGGTGCTTGGCAAGCAGGAAAGACTGAAAAGGAAATGCAGCGGGTTTTCTGATTTATTCTGTGAATGTCACAGTGCATAGGTTGTAGGGAAGAGGCTTCCAAGTCACTCCAGCTTCCATGGAGCTTCAGTCATCCAACTTATGAATTCAAAGCATGAAAGGTTTTGAATATTATGGCTTTCACCCCACTGTGGGGGGGAGGAGGGGATATGGCCTTTAAAGGCCCACTAGCTGAGCCCAGATAGGTCCGAGTGAAGCGAGGGCCAAGGTGAGGGATGTGGGCTGTTAAAGGCCATGTCCGCCCCTCATAGGGAGGGAGACAATTCACTACTTAAACATTCTTCTTTGCGGTCCAGGAGATGTATAAATGAGCATATATCAGCATCTGGATAAAGTAGAAAGAATGTGAAATGGTCATCTGGAATGTCCCACCGGTCACCTTGCCGTCAACCTTAGACAGCAGAGTCTGGTCACAGCAGGACGGATATAGCTCAGGAGTTCGGGTCACCACTTTGCAGAACAAGGTGCTCTCTACCGCAGAGAGAAAGGTTAAAGGAAGAAGCAAGGGGAAGGGAACTTCAGGAAGTCTGAGACAACGCCAGCAAACCGGCACATTCAAAATTACCCAGCGTTATTGAATCTGATCAGGGGAGTTGCTAGGTCTGGAAAAGACCCGGGGCTAAGCTGATGTCGGAACTGTTGGGACTGGGGGCTAGCTAGTCTTTTGGCTGTAGCTGCTGAGATTCTATCCGGGGCTACAACCAAAAGATCAGGGGCTATAGCCCCCTTAGCCCCCCCTAGCAACGCCCCTGAATCTGATGCAGGACATGGGAAGCAAACAGCCGCAAGCTACTACAAAGGAACCTTCACCCACTCACCAAATGCCACTTTCAACAGCCAAGTCTTGGTCAGTCTCGTGAAGGCCTTGTGGTTGGGTTCCACCCGATTTTAATCGCTAAGTGATACCAGTTCCTCAAGAGTATGGCCTCTATGTCGGTTCCTTCTGAAGATCGGAGTAGCGATTAGGTTGAGGTTAGCGGATCTCAGATTCCTTCTGAGTCGCTTTATGCATACCCTTGGTATCAGATGTCTTGTTGCTGTGCTCATACAGGCTTTGAGAACAGTGCATAAACTCATGCCAGCTGAACATCCAGTTAACATTGTTTCCATTAAATCCAATTACTAAATATATCATATTGTTGCAGCTGCACAAGCCACTTTACAAGGGCAAATGAGTCACCGTTGTCCTGTGTAACATTTCATCTCATGCATGCAAATTGTCATAGAACTTGTTTAACTGTGTAGAATCCTGCAGCTCATCATGAAACAATCCAATAGGAAACCGAGCAGCAAAGGTAGGGTCAAGGTTCATTTCCACACATCTGAGCGAAATGGACAAAGAAACGGGCATGCACAATTGTGAGCTCTGAGCATTGAAACCCATAGCTCTCAACTCACACGCTTTTGGCGGGTGTCACCCGCCTTGTAAAGAGTGGACTCACCCGCCAAGCCTCCTGCACGCCCATTCATTTCAATGGGCCTCTCACCCGCCAAAAACAAAAGCGGGTGTTTTCACCCGCTTTTGCAACTCAAATGGTTGAGAGCTATGGAAACCCACAGTGAGCATTATACAAAAAAGTCAGTATGATACATTTAGTTGGATACATTAACAATGAACTGTCTAACGGTACGTCCTCCAGCCTTGGAGGGCACAGCTGTACCACAATTCCAGCTCTGTACAGCTCCTCACGTCCTACCCACGCGGTATAACCACCCCTGTAACAGATATTTCCCATTGCACGTAATGACGCCTGATCCAGCAACTAGTACCCACATGACTCTTATTCCAGTTCTCAGGCAACTTGCACAGCCTTCAATGATGACACTGAGCCCGGAAGTGGGTGCATCCGTGCCTGACCTGTCATGCCAGTCTAACATAACATTCACTCAACATTATTGGTTCCGGCATCCATGCCAAGCAATCGGCTAGCGCACCACCTCCCTAAACATGGCTGCTGGAGCCACGTGATCTAGTATCATGGATGCGGGTTCGCTCTGTCAAGGCCGATGTCCTTTTATGGCTCACGCAGAAATAAAATGCTGTCCGCTTCGATAAACCCATCCAAACACGCATGTCAAATCTAGTGAGATATGGTGAATGATTTCATATAGAAATGGATTGGCTGAAGAAAAAAAAAAATATATATATATATATATATGCTTTCAGTGGGTTTCCATGAAGTAAAATAAAATACCCCTTCAGGAAAAAAATCTCGACACTTCCTGCTTACGTTTTGGAGAAATTCGATGTACGCTCACACCTTACATGGAACTAGTGCATGCCAGAAACAGTAACGCAAACACTCAATGCAAGCAAAGTGTATTGCACTACAAATGAAAACGAAACCCACAGTACACCGCTACTCCACAAGACTCACTCTAAGCATAGTACATATTTAAGCTACCTCAAATTTCAAATGAGCACTGTGAAGTACAGTATTTGCCATAGATATTTCGGCTCCAAAATCGAATGGCAAACTGGTGCGCAAAATAATAATAACCTTCCCTTGGAAATTAATATTTTATTTCGTGAACAACCATAAATAAAGTATTCAAATTCTAATGTATATGTTGGTAGTTTCAGTGATAAGTACACCTCCCTCGAGGGGGGATATGAAGGAGCACACACCTCGCTCTAATTGCCTAATATTCTAGAAGCATGAAGCAAGCTTTTCTAGATCGAGTTCCAGTTATTTCTATGCACTGAAATGATATTGGTACAATTAGTTGTACCAGTGTTGTGGATATAAATATGTATTATTCGTGGTTTTAGGTGAAGTCCTTAATCTATTGACACAGCGTGCTGATTTATCTAATACATGTGTTATGTGAGATGACTATTTAAATACTGATATTCAGGCCAATGCTATTCGTATAATTTTGGGAAGGGATTTGTAATATCGCCTGACAAGCAATGTATCCTTTGACTGCATCTCAGCAATATCAACAAGCAAGAAATCGTCAAGGCTATGGTTGGTCACACTCTCCTCCCTTCTGATGTATTGTAAGTACCCAGAACATCTAGTTAGTTATTTCATACAAAATATATATATGTTTTATTATTTTCGGTACAAACCAATCCTGTTATGCCCCCTGGACGTGCAAGGCTTACCAGTAACCCTTATGTTTAACTCTGCATCTCAGCAAGACATCACACACACATATTAATTCATTTTTCTTTATCAGCAATACGCATAAAGGAAAAGCAACTGCACCTCCGCACCTTCCATACCGTGTTGCGCTAGATGCAAACAGCACTGAACAGCAGCTGCAAGATGGCACCGAGCCTTTGAAAAAGGAATCAATCTTGTGTGCTGAGTTTAAACCTCACCACCAGTGCACTCGTTTTCAGTTTTTTATTGTTTTTTCATGATCTAAAACGCCCTCAAATAAAACAAACCGTGCGATTGAAATGTGTGCTGTTGTTTCTGAAACAGACTGTCTGAGTACAAAAAAGACCCACAATTGAATCAAAAGATATCAAATTAGGGGTACTTAACAGGGAAGCACTAAAAGGGAGCAGCCATGAGAGATGCGGTTAAAAATAAACACCAGTGTTTGGCTGATTGTTTTTTCATAAGACTGGGCCAATGTCATGCGTGATCAATTGCCTTAAAGGCAGGTGCTTTGTGCTGATGTCTCACATGCCACTGTGACACTGACTGGTTGGCTCTGCTGACATGGAATTACGTGGAAACTCCTGCAAAGTGCACAGCACTGCTTGAGGCTGTGTAGCTTCTGGCCTATTGTACGATGTAGATTCACACCTTTCAGATGCTCAATTCTGGTCTTCTAAGGATGCAAAGTCAAGTGTTCCTGGTTATTGAGGCACTAAGCATTGATTACTGTTCTCAACCCCCTGTTCGATAAAGGAATTCCTTACTTTAGAGTGCCTTGTGACCATCCCCTCTACCATCCCCTCTACTCCATCACACCTTTAAAGGACCATTGTAAAGACCACCTGCATTCATTGTGCATTGTAACTCATGATTTGCTATACCTAAACCTCAGGTATTCACCAATGTTCGGGTACTGCACAATAACTATAATAACCAGACGAGAGTGTGTCAAGCTGAAAGATATTCCTCCTGTGGATCTATAATTAAAGGAAACCAGAAATAGCTATTAGCTCTTGGAATATCACCTATCATGCCTGTTATCCACTTCCACACAAGGGAGAAGCTCACCAAAGAAGAGAATAATTAAGCATCACAGAGGCTAAGTGCTGTTCAGTGTTTATGGAGGATGGGAGGTGCTGATCAGTAACATTCCATTTCACTGCTCTTTGCTGTACTTTCAGATGCCTTGGCATCATCATTAGATCCCTTCTTTGGGAGGAGGATGAAAAGCTGCATTACAGATGAAATGTCTGCTATCCTCGTATGAGATTGAAGATGCAAAGAGAGCAATACACCATGCTCGGGAATCTCTAGGCTGTAAATGATGAACTGTAACATAAGACAGACTTTCTCGTCCTTAGATGTGCTAAAAAAATCCCTCTTCCGGGTTCAAAATCACTGACTTAAGGGGCAAGGGTTGTGTTGTATATGTACAGTACTGTGCTGTGCTCTGGGCCATTTTTCTATGTGTTGAGGTCATTTTCCACAAAAGGGAAAAACAAAGACACTGTATGTAGTATATGAGAGATGTCTCATTTAGAAAAAGGGAACCAAATTGTGGTCAACAGCAGATCTTGGAATTACACATATTCAGGTAGACTGAAGGGTAGAGCACCATGAGGGGGAAGAAGGAACATTCTGTGCAGTGTTTACATGAAGTGCTTATGTACTGTATAGAACCTTAATGAAGTGCTTTTGGTATGTCCAAGGATCACACATTGATCCTTGAAATGACCAAGGAGAACCATGTGTTACATGTAATACGTGGGACCAAGACTGACAAGGACTCTGCAGATATCACAGATAACAGCAAGACTCACCTGCTTTGAACCAATAACCAAAGAAATGTTCTGCAAATTCATAAAGGACACCAACCTTGCAGGATCTCCAAGGGACCCCTGCTCCCCAGACATCTACAAAGAAATCCTCAACTACAAAACCCCAGCGTCACACTTCCCGGCACCTAATGTACCAATCAATAATCACAGGAATAGTAACTAGCTCCTTCAAATCACTATACATCAAACCACTCATAAAAAAGGAAACAGGAAGTGCAGAAGAGCCAAGCAATCACAGACCTATATCCAACTTGCCCCATTTGGCAAAGATTGTGACAAACCATATGTACAAAATCCTACTCAAATATTTTGAAACAAATGGAATACACGATCATTTTGCAAGTTGGATTCAGACCAACGAGAGGAACAGAATAGGCACTCCTATCGATATGGGGGGGCCTTAAAAAAATGCAGACAAAGGAACCAAATCTGCCCTAATATGTCTGGACATCTCTGCAGCATTTGACACAATTAGCCATGCAACATTAATGAAAAATACTTTGGAATGTGGCATAAAAGAATCTGCCCTAAGATGGCTTACCTCCTTCCTCACAAATTGAACGGAAAGAACCTAGCTACCACCTTTCACCTCATGCACCCTAAACATCATCTGCAGAGTCCCACAAGGAAGGTCAAGCGAGTGCTCACACTCTAACACAAAAAAGGGGGCCACTCGGCTCAGCGTATCTCACCCTACAGAAAGACACCCTGTCCCTGGCAGGGGTGCCTGTCCCTGGGTGGCGCGTGGTGTATCGCCTATCTAACAGATATAGAGGAGAGAGCTGGCCCTCAACCTTCTATACTAGTGGCAGTGTCTGTAGGCAGACAAAATGATCCAATTGTCGTAAAAACTAAAAATGGTGTTCTCCAGAGTGGTATAGCAGTATTCCACAGAGCTGTGGATTAGATTCTGTGACTTCTGAGTCTTAGACATGGGTACAACCTGAGAAGTAGGTCAACTGTTTGTATTCCATCCAAAATGTACACATTTAATACAACCCGTAGGTCACTGTGGTTTAGAGTTCGAAACAGTACAGCTGGAGAAACCACTGGCGGGTTATGCAGTAAAAGGCAGCCAAATGGCTGAAGGGCTAAAAGTTGGCTCTTATAAAACCAGCTCACTCGGTGGTAATGAGTGTGCTAAAGCAAACAATTTCCAGAAAGCAAAGTCTCTTTGTTAATGTGAGAGAGATCAAAGGTGGATCATGAGAGCCCTCATGACCAAAAAGGGTCGACCGGTTTCAATGGTGTAAGTGATTGGAGCCATCTTCGTCAGGACCGTGATTAAAGATACAAGCTGAATTGTCGGAGTTCAAGAATGCTAAACTGAAGAGAAGTGCTGGTGTCTCCTGCGCTGAGACAAAAGGAGGGGGGGGAGAAACAAAGGGGAGGGGATTAAAATGGACCACTGGCAACAATAAATGTCTGCTAGCGTGGGAGTGAAGGTCTTCATGCATTAGAGTGAGCAAATGGAAGAACCAAAATATTGAGGTCAGTAATTTCAGGAGAGGTGGGGGTGCCTGAGCACCTGTGAGAGGTCTTGCTACCAAAAGGGTAGGGGGGGTGTTGGTGGTGGTGTTGGGGAGGTGTGGGTTGAAAGGAGGACAATGGCTGCATGGAACTTGTAACCAGAAGGTGATGGGGGTGAGGTAATTAAGGTAACCAGGCATCCGGGTGCCCCAGTGTTCAAGGGTGCAGAGGCGAGTGCGGGAGAACTTGCTGGTGTCTATGCGTGGGGGGTTGAAAAATACCCCCTGTGCAGGTGGAGGGGTGGTAGAAGCCATACCTCTTAAATGAAATATGCCCACTGTGCAGGTGGAGTGGTGGTGGAAACCATACCTCTTGAATTGCATGCAAATGGGGAGCAAGGAGGCGATCAAATGTCAGAGGACACTCAGGTGACAAAAGCCAATGGGAGGCAGCAACCAATGCACGCGTCTATGCCATCTAGAAAAACATGATCACAAAGTGGCTGGGTAGCGTGATGATCATGTTGGGGAAGAACAAATCGCTGCTTGTGGCCAGAGAGGATCAGGCTGTGGAGTAAACCATACCTGAATGGTAGTTGCTGCTGGCCTCCGTACGCGCCGAGCGCTGTAGCGAAGTGTACAGCTCCGGACTTGTCAGTGTCATGGGAGAAGCCCAATCGCCCGTAAAGAAGAGGGAAGAGCGCGCCTATCCCGGCAAAAAAAGCCTATCCCGGCACTTCCTTCTCGGTCATTCGGCCCATGAAGCAAGTGTCAGTGGACGTCTTTGTCTCTACTTTCTCTGCTCCTTCTACTTCTGCGGCGGACTTACACTCTGACACAGCCCTCTAGAACCTGCATCTCTGGAAATCCTTGCCCCTGTCATGAAAATCCATCTGAAGCCTACCACCAAGTGCAACTCTTGGTACGACTACGACCTTGCTGCCCTGAAATGCAAGTGCAGGATTGCTGAGAGTAAGTGGAGGGCTTCGGTGCATCCTCTGACAAACTGGCCCACTGCCTGCTCCAAAGGCAACACAGACTCTTTGTCCTCTTTGTCCTCTCCAAGAAGAGGGTCCATATCCAAGCCTGCGTCTCTGCGGCCTCAAAACAACACGGCCAAACGCTTTAAAATCTGCAAGGAGCTGGCCAATTCTACTGCAGTCTTCACCTCTCCTGTTCCCTCTCAGGCCCTCAGGCCCTGGCCTCTCATTTCACCACTAAAACTCAGGACATCCTGTCCTCACTTTCCTCTTCCTCTCCCTCTACCTCTCTCAGGCCCATTTGGCCACCTCTCCTCTCCCTTTTTCCCCCTTTGCTCTGGCAACTCCTGACGATGTCTCTAGACAAGCCCGATCTATGAACGTGTCATCCAAACAGGTTCTCCCGTGCTCCTCTAGAACCATCAAAGACCACATTTCCCCACTCGCTCCAGCCTTTGCTGATTTCTGCAATCACTCTTTCGCCACTGAATCTTTCCCCTCTCTCCTCAGGCACTCCCTTGTGTGTGCACCCCCTCCTAAAAAAACCTTCTTCAGATCGTACATGTCCGGCAAACTATCACCCGATTTCTATCACTCCTTGACTGGGCAAACTCCTAGAAAAGATGGCCATCTCCCACCTTACCCTCCACACTGAATCTGTTGGCTGCCTCCATGACCATCAGTCTGGCTTCAGAGAAGCCAGAGGCATGGAAACTACTCTCCTTAACACCCCTGAAGATCTGCTCTCTAACCTGGACTCCAGCTCTCCCTTTGTTCCCATCCTACTTGACCTTTCGTCTGCCTTCGACACGGTGAATCACACAACCCTGATCAACCAACTCTGTGAACCTGGGCATCATGGATCAGGCTCTGGAGTGTCTGGCCTCCTTCCTCCTGGACTTTCCCTCCCAGGTCCAACTTGGGTCCTTTCTCTCCACCACCTCCGTCTCATTCGAACCCCTGCTCCCGCTTCCTCTCTCTCACTCTGGCCGCCCTCTTTGGGCCCTCTACCCTTACCTTCCTGTGAGGCAAAAACCTTGGCATCACCTTTGATTCCAACCTCTCCTCCTCTCCTCACATCACTGACCTTGCCAAAAAGGCCCACTTACAACTGCACCTCCTCAGAGGTATTCCACCTTTCCTCACCTTCCCCCAGAAGCTAAATAACTCAAGAGCCCTGGTTCCCTCCAGCTGGACTAATGCAACAGCCTCTTCTTAATCTGCCTACCTCTACTCTTCAACCTGTGCAACTAATCCAGAACAGGACTGTGAGACTTATCCTTGGCCTCAAGCCCAGGGACCATATCTCTCCAGCCATGAAATCTCTCCACTGGCTCCAGTGGCTGCAAGGATCAAGTTCAAGACCCTCTGCATCGGCCACAATGCTTTCTGGGGCAGAGGCTCACACTAAATCCAACTCTCTCTTCCGAAATATCTTCCTTCTAGAACCCTTCACTCGGCTACCTCCAACACTCTGAGGGTCACACGCGCACCAGGCAATGAGTGAGGGTAGATCTCCCACTCCTTTGCAGGTGCCTCCCTCTGCTACGGTCTCCCTGTCCCTTCAAGGCATGAGCCGCACAGCCTGAAGTTCTGGAAGCAGCTCAAGACCCTCCTTTTCTCATCTGCCTTCTCTCTCTCACTCCCTTGCTAACTCACCTGGCTGCCGCACCAACAGGTTGCTTGCTTCCCTCAGGGTCTCACTGGGTACCAGGCTCCTCCACGACCAGTCTTGGTTTGCACTGCCACTTGGCCTATTGCACACTTAAGGGCTGTAACTGTTACCCTTAGTGCCCCCCTGCCTCCTGGCACTTAGCCAGAGCCGCACTGCCCTGTCTGCACTCACTCAGAGCCATGCTGCACTGATAGCACTTCCCCGTTTCCTCTCCCTTGCACTTCCCCCACTCCTTCCCCTTGCACTTCTATTGTCCTACTTGCTCGATCCGAATGACAATAGGCCTAGAAGTATCGTTTTTCTTGTCCTCCCTATGTCTTCCCTCCTTGGGCTCGTGGCGTCTAGAAACACTTGTGTAGACGCATTATAAATGCCATATCATATATATACTCTTCACCAACTAACATTATATCATGCATTTCAATTATATTGCATTTCAGAAGAGATAACGCCTGTCTAGAAATCAAACAATTAAGCTGCAACATTTGGTGAAAGGCTATTTCTGAGGTATCATGAAGTCAAGTGGGATCAACATATGCAGACTCCAATTTGGATCTTTATGGCTTATTTTTATTCACGATGGTCAGTAAATGCTTTGCAATTTCTAACCCATAGCAAATTCTCGTGTCACATTTCCCAACCCTTCTCCTTACCATATCCTGATGAAAAAAGCCATGGGTACTTTCAAGGGACTGTCAGGTGAAATCAAGGGTTTCCGTTCAGTGGTTCTCTGGACCCTGAGGAATTTACTTTGGTGTGTGTGCTTTTTTGTTTGCATTTAAGACACATTAGTTCTTCTCACACACAAAACAGTTAAATATCAATACACAAAACATTTAAAATGGGAGTACATCTAAAACCAATAGAATACAGCTAAAAGACTTTAAATTTCTTAATTGAACATTTCTTATGTTAAACATAATTAATCGTGCTCCTCGGAAGTTACTTAAAAAAGTTATACTCTGCATTAATTTTATGCCAAACATGAAAGGCCAAGGTAGAAATGACATAAGATTTGCCAGAGTAAAGCATGCTCCAAAACTGATCAGAATCAAAATTAACAAATTTGGCATAGCCCCTTAAATATAGAACATTCAAAAGCCTGTAGTCAGTCAAATCATGATGGGACATTTCAACATGCGAGAAGCATAGCCAACAGAGACAAGCATCTTTAACAATCCCTTTCCAAGCTTCTGTATTGTCTAGTACCTGCAATAAATCAAATCGTAGGTAAAGTATGCATCTTATGTGTGCCAGTAATCGGAGTGAACAAGATATTTCCTTTGGGAATCCCCAAATAAACCCTTTTGGGTGTAAATGGCATACTTGCGTGTCTCCCCCAATATTCTGAGGGTTGAGATGCGGTCAAATATATACGAGATTTGACGCTAAGGTTCCTCAAGAATAGAGGGATGTCACTCTTATTAGGGCAAAATAGATTGATATCATGACAATGCATGTCCACCATAGCCTCCAGTTATCTGATCCATAAGCTTTTATTTCAGAGATCCTTGTCTTCTATTGAAGAGAATAACAAGGAGGGCGTTGAACTCCAATTATATTTAATATCCGTTCAAAGCTTGCAAGACGTGATTTTCCAGGAAGACAGAAGTGAATGGAGGCCCAACTCCAGTTGCACAGCCTCCACAGGAAGAGAGCTGGGTAGATTCACAATGGAACAAAGAATTGTGTCCTCCAGTTTCGAGAGCCATGAGAGGGCCTTGCGTGAAAAAACCTCAAGAGCATACATAATAGTACGTATGATGTACACCCTATATGCAATAACAAGGGCTTCGATAGATGCTCCCCCGTTATCTAAGATAACCCACCTAATTGCTAGCCAATTGGGCCAGGTTTTGGATACAATGCCCTCTTCCAGATGAGCCAGGGATGGAGAAGCCTGAAAATGCAGACCCAGGCACTTGTAGGTGAGGACGGGCTCCAACCTGACATTTTCCCATATCCAAGCAAATGCCTTCCTGCCCTTGATCCTGCTGACACAACTCATGACCTTGGTCTTGGAGATATTAATTTGCAGGCCATTGAGATAAGAATAGGCTTCAAGTGCATTTAACGAATGCTGTAATCCCATGGCGGTACTTAACCACCGTGGCATTGGCGTACATGAGACATATTATCTCCTCCATGCCAAATCTTGGGGGAACATTACGGGCCCATTTCAAAGACTGGTGCAGGCCTGAAACATATAGGTTATAAAAGAGTTGTGCCAGGGCACACCCCTGCTTAAAACCCCTATTTGTGTTAAAAGACATTGACTATGCTCCCTCCTGCGATAATCGAACCCTAACGCTAGAATCACAGTACATGAGCTTTATTTATTTATTTATTTATTTATTTATTTATTTATTTATTTATGTATTTATTACATGTGTAGAGCGCACACAAACCCGTGGGCATCAGGGCGCTTAAACCAGTTACCTGGGCCGAGGTTGGGCATAGGCATAGGTGCAGATACAAAATTACCGGCATTTCAGTCATGGGGATCGGTTATGTGGCCACATGATTAGAGCATAGGCATAGGTACAAAGATATGGTCACAGACATGGTAATACAGTTACAGATCACCAGAGTCGGATTCACAGGTTTGAACCAAACAGCACATGCATATTATAGGTGCCGACAGGCACAGTGGAGGACTATTGTGTAGAATTGTGTGAATGACTAGGTTTTGAGAGTTTTGCGGAAGAACCAGTAAAATTCTTCCACTCCAAGGGCAAGTGGGAGTGAGTTCCAGCATTTGGCAACCAGACCTAGGAAACTGGACCCTCCCTCCCTTGGTTCGTTTGAACTTGGGTTGGACAAGCCTGTGGGAGTGTTGGGCTCTTGTAGGTCTAATAGAGTGTGCTTTATTAATGTTCTGAGCTAGGTAGAGAAGGGCTGCGTTAGACATGCACTTGTGTGTGATTGAGAGAGTCTTGAATAGGATTCTATCCTTGATGGCTAACCAGTGGGCGGCTCCTGGGGTGGCCGATCTGGGGTGCATTTACAGGCCCTAACAGAAAGCCCTGTCACCTGACCTGACAAAACCACATTAAACATTGCCACCAAAAACGGCTCTGCTTTGTTCCCTGGCACATGTGTGGCAAGCATTTGAACCCTGCATTGAAAAATGGGCCTGCGTTTGCTTCTCTTTCATCTGCATAACAAGAAGTTATGCACTGCATTGAAGAATGGCCCTGCGTTTGCTGTATTTCATCTGAATGTTTGCGTTCTTTCATCGGCTTAAGAAAAAGTTAAGCACTGCATCAAAAGAACGGCTTTGTCTTACTGTTAATTCACATGAGGAGCAAGGATGTCGCATTGCAACCCGACACAGCTTTACTTTTCCCTTTCATGTGAACCGCGGCGCACAAAACACTGTAAACGGAAGAAACAGCTTGGCTTTTCTTTTTTATTTCATGTCACATCAAAGAACCCTGTGCCATACCCCTCTGTGTCCATGAACCAACAGTAATTGCAAACCCAATCAAAAGGACAAATTCCAAGAACATCCCATGACCTACAGAAGCGCATTTCAAACCTTAAATGAAATATGGTTTTGCACACGTGTGAAAGAAAATAAGGAAACATGACGTTTAAAGGCCAATGTGAGACGGTAGCTTTTGCTTGCACAGAAATTTCAGTGTGGCTGGGGGGTTTGCTACACAATATACATTATGTTTGTCCACACAAGATTGCAATCACTATTTGGAAAAGACTCAGAATACCAGAAAAAATGTTTTTGGGCTCAGGTATAAAACTCAATTGAAAGCCTGGCCTCCCACTGGAAGTCGCATTATTAAGTGAACCATTCTGCAATGACATGTGATGTGGTGGACGGCGTGATGATCCTCTGCTCTGCCAGACTAGAAGGCAGTACTGGCAGGAAAGACAAAGCAAGCACGTGTGGCTAGTGCTTGACCAAGAAGTGCGAGTTCCTTTTTCACCCACTCCCAAGGAAAAACTGACAAACTTCAAAGGGCGCAATAAAAGTCTTTAAGGTAAGCTAAGCCAGGGGGAGACACTTGGCTGTGGGGGAGGAAGCACCACCCTCCCATATGTGACAGATACTCGAGATTGACAATAAAGAAGTTCATTATTTGGTTGTATACGAATTGTTCGTATTACAATTGTCCGAATGACAATTGACCTTCTGCAGAATTGACCGAATATAAATGGTCAATTAGGATAGATATGTGGGGGGAAAACCCCCCACAACCCTCCACCCAATCCATCCCCCAAACCCCCCACCCAATACCCTTGTATTATTATTACCCCATCCCAACCCATTATATATATATAAATGACATACGGTCAATTGTGCAGAAGGTCAATTTGGACAACTGCAAAATGGTCAATTGTGTCATTTGAGCAGTTGTACTCGAACAATTCGGGTAATACCAATCATTTTAGGTATTTTTCCCAGCACTCAGAATATGAAATCATTTTGTTTTAACATATTTTTCCATGTGAGTTCCAGGAAGATTTTTAGGGACTGAGTGCATGTTCCTCTGACTTTGTGAACTGGAATGGCCATTCAAGACTTGTTTCTGGCTGATTTTAAAATGGGGCAAATGTGATAGTTGGTGGAAAGATGTAGATGTACATTATGAATATGCTTAATCATTTTGAGAGTGGTAAATATTATGCATTTTAATAAAAGGACAAAAAGGTACCAAGGGGCCATGCTACCTCGCACAGAGTCAGCGATCGGCTTGTCTAATTCCCAATGCCCCGCTGAAACCGCATATCTATTTATTATGGTGGTATCTAGTGTAAGTTGGAAGTTATCATTCATAACTTGGTATTGCAAAAAAGTTGAACAGAGGACAAAGAACTCCAATAAATGACAAACAAACAGATGATGCTCCCTCCCCTTGAACCAATGACGCCAGTGGGAGGAGGGAAGAATGGGAGGCTGTCCTATCCCAGGGTAGGAGTAATTCTAGGTTACTTCCCCCAGATTGTAAAATTAATGATGTAATTTGGGCTACATAAGGGGGGACTGTACTAGACAAAGGGACGGGCACACAATAATCCAGGGAGACAGGAGAAAGAGGATGGAGAGGTGGCAGCTGATCCCATCAAAGAGAGTGCAGAGACCAGACCCTTGCCTAGCTGATCCCATCCAAGAGAGTGCAGAGACCAGACCCCTTGCCTAGCTGTCAAGAGCATCCTGAGATCCCACTGACTGTCCAGACTCCAAAAGCAAGGCTTACTTTGTAAGTAGCAAATAACCCCAGTCCCAAATATAACATACCTCTTCCTTTGTAATATAAATCCCATAGAAAATCCCATTGAAAGTCCCATGGAAAGTCCCAAATTGCCAGTATAATCCAGTCACATTTCCTGTGTAAGTTAACATATTCTTTTGATAAATCTTTGAGGTGTTTGTGTCGAAAGAGAAAGTATATTGTGCCTCCTATTGTAATAAATATATTAATATTGGCCTACGCCAAGCTGCTCGAACGTTGCTTGCGAAAGAAATCCGTGTTGCAAGGTCCTGACCTTAAATCCATGTAAGCCGCCATTTTAGGTCAAACCGCCAGTTTAGGATTCGTTGTGTAAAAGTCACCATGTGAGTTAAAATGGTGGACGATGTCATTCCAGAATACAACATGGCCTTCTTGACCTCTGTACATAACTAATGTGTAACTTGCCTGCAGGCCACTTGTTGAGGTTGTGAACTGAGACCTTGTCCTTTGTTGACCTAAATGTAGAAGGATTACTCTTGCAATGAAACTAATCCACGAGCATATGTTGAGACAATGTATTCAAATACTGAAAGAAGAACATCTGTTTAACTAGTCTCGATATTTTTATTCTGTTTTCACAGTTGGCGCCCGAATAGGGACCCTCAAGATTGATGCCGGATTGTTGAAGGTTGACGCACGCTATCGGACCGGGATCGGACGGTGTGACATAAGGGGTCTCCTGAACGAAACACTACACCTCAGAAGCGCTGCACGACCCGATCCTTGGACGATAAGCATGTGGCCCGAGACGGCATCTTGACTAGGGCCCACTTATCGAGGCGGGCAGATTTGCCGAAATCACCATACACGAGGTAAGATTAGTTAGGTAAGATTCTTAGAAATCCGATCAGACCTCCTTAGGTTTGGTCAGGTGAGTCGTGACCCGATTCTTAATTTAACCCTGACAATTTGAATTTTTGTGCATTGTATCTGCAGACACAATTATTGACCAGGTAACACCAAGAATTTGAGATATGCCTGGGAAATTGTCTACCTGCTTTAGGGCATTATTCCGCAGTGATAGACAATCTTTGGAATTTAGCCATCCCGCACCACAGGACGGGTCGCCGGCATGTACTATGTACTGTAAGCATGGCATTGGAAATATAGTATTTAATGACATTTGGCACAGACAAACCAGACATGCCTCCGAACTTCAGTGGCCAATCAATGGTAGTTTTGAAATCCCTCGTATTGAGTATTTAGAGTCAATTCTATTAAAGAAAAAGGCTAGACCTGCAGCATTTGATGTTTTGCAGAATTATAAAAAAAAGAAGCGTTGCAACAACTTAAAAGTAGAGAGAAACATGCATGCCGTCATAAAACGAATGCTGAAAAAGCGTTGTTATATGATCAGGGCAAACAGTCTGAGGCGACTAAAAATATGGATAGGGCTTTTTCACTCGGTATTCAGAAAATCTATCCTTCTAAAGATCTTCATATTTCTGATGAGTTTATTGACAAAATATTAAATGAACGAAGGCCTGGTGCCTCTGCGCCACCTCCGTATGTACCTCTTCCTGCTGCTTTGCCTCTTCCTTCTGTTATTCCTGCTCCACCTGTTGTTGTTCCCGTTGTTCTTGCTCCTCCTAATGTTCTCCTTCGTCCAGCTCCCCCACCTCTTTTTATTGCACCGGTTATAGTACCTCAATCAAGTATGCCTGCTCCCTCTCTTCCAAGTGGTCCTGAGCCGCTTGTAATCGATCGAGGTACAGGAACAAATACCGTACCACTGGAGAAGAAACGTAAGTTAATTGCATGGGCTAATCATTGTATGGAGAAGGATGATCAAGCTAGCGTTTTTGCCACACTTTGTAAAATGGATAATTTTCCTGAGAAAAATGTTTTTATTGAAGGTTTAGGGATTCAGTAATGTATAATGTGGGGAAGATTAAATAATGCAGATTTTCCGCAAGGGTTAAGGGATCTAAATAATCTAGCGCTTTCTAGAGACACTGTGGAGAAGGTAAATGAGCATGTCGAGAGGTTGTTTGGGTATAGAAAGGAGTTAGAAAAGTTACAGAATGAGGATGACGAAGACGAAAATATGTATGTACAGAAACGGTTCCTTCCGTGTCGTAAACCGATATCGGAGGAAATGCGAATTTGTGAGAAAGACGCGATTAGATGGATTTCAGATATATCGATAACTCCAGTTGAGGCATATGACACATATAGTCAATATACGCTAGAAATGCAGAGGAAAGTGATATAGGTAATGGTAGAGTACCTGCCGGATGAGTGTGTAAAAAGGAAGATTAGTTGTCCCACAGAGTTATTGAGCATTTATAAGAGAGCTTTTTCACTTGACACTTCTTCGACTGCTTTAGCGCTCGACTTGGCTCTGTTGCTTAGTAAGCGTTCGGAGTCACCTACTTCTCAGTTGCCTATGAGAGAGGTTCCTCGACATTTGTCCCGAAAGTTGAGGTCGTGGCCGATGCTGCACAAGGTATAGTCGCTGTGAACATTCCCTCACATTATGTATCACAGTTCATTCACGTCCCGTTCTCAAGACAGGAAGTGAAGACTATTAGGCAATCTTTTCCTGATATTAGGAAAAATCCGACAGGGTTCTATAAAGAGATATAATCCATTTTGCAGTCCTCAGTGTTCACCTTAGGTGACATTGATTTGTTGTTTCCTGTACTCCTTCCCGTAGATTTATGGAAGGAAGTTAGAACTATTGACGACGTACCTGGGTTGGGAGATACATGGGGGAATATAACTAGACTTGATGGGGAAAGGCAAGCTGGTGAGAGACCACCTCAGGTGATATTAACTCTGCCTGATAGAATCGTTGCTAAATTAAAAACCATAATTCCCGAAAAGAGAATTATTTGGGACAAGCTTACGGCCTGTGTCCAAGGAAAGTCTGAGGGTGCTACCGAGTTCTTTAATCGGTTCGAGCAGGTATTCTCAGATTTCAGTGGACAACACTTAGGCACAGAGTCTGGGAAAAGATTATTTGTGGACAAATTTGTACGTGGATTGCTTCCTCACATCCAGTCACAAATTATGTCTTCTGAGAGCGATTGGCAGGCAAAATCACAATCAGAAGAACTGCACATGGCTCAGTACTACGAGAACCGTGTCAATAATGAAAAAGATAGGATTGAAAAATGGAAAGGCGATTTAAAAACTAAAGTGCTATTGCAGCAAATTGTTAGGGGCCCCAGAAGGGGTAGTTCTCAGGTTAGAGGTCAGTATGTCCCGCAGGGGAATGTGCCCTTGGGTCGTGTGAACATTAACCAGTGCGCTTATTGTCGTCGAGAGGGTCATTGGCGAGCACAATGCCCCGTCCTTCAACAAAGGTCGAATAATACATTTGGTAATATGGGTAGGCGATTCAGAGGTCGCCTGGGCGTAGGGGGCCCTGGTAGAGGTCAGTTTACACAGGACCCTCAGCAAACTTTCTCGCAGGACAATCAGGCTCCGAGTGTGGACACCAGGAACATATTTGATCATCCTTCCGCTGCATATTTATCTGAAGAGCTTCCTTTTGATGATATTCTGTTTCGTTAGGATTGCCCGAAGCAGGGTTTGGAACCTACACCTATTCCCGTCAATCAGAAAGGTCCCTATGTTGAAATGGTAGTGGGAAATAGGAAACATCCATTTTTGATAGACACTGGAGCACAGAAGTGTTCCATTGATCATTCGCGGGTTCCACTATCAGGGCAAACCAATGTTTCTGTAGGGTTTTCTGGTACACCAGTTGTTTGTCCGGTTTCTATGCCGGTACCTTTTTCTTTGGGTCCCTTTACGGACCATTGTCCATTTCTGTTGACTTCAGATTGCGGAGAGAACTTGCTGGGGTTGAATCTGTTAATAGAATTAAATGCAGTAATTTATTGTTCTTCTGATGGAGTGCGCTTGACGATTTCACCACAGCAATTTTCGGCCTCGCAATTCTCGACTAGACCTTTGCCTCCAGAATTCATTGATGTACCAGAGAGCTTGTGGGCTGTCTACGACAATGATGTCGGTGTTTTACAGATTGAGCCTGTCAAAATAGTCTTGAAACATGGAATTGAGCTGCCACGCATTCCCCAGTATAAGATTTCGGTTGAGGGCGAGCAAGCTTTGAAAAGTATTGTTTTCGATTTTGTGCATCGCGGGGTGATTGAAGAAATTTCAGGAAGTTTGTGTAACAGTCAGATTTTACCCGTATACAAGAAAGGCGATAATGTAATTCCATTCCGTTTCATAATTGATTTACGTGCCATTAATAAAGTTGTGGCACCGCAATTTCCAATCGTACCTGATGTAACGACAATCCTAACCATGATTCCACCGACAGCTACTTACTTTAGTGTTGTGGACCTGAAGAATTATTTCTTCAGTATTCCTATACACAAGGATAGTAGATATTTGTTCGCGTTCACCTTAGGGGGACGTTCGTTTACATTTACTCATGCACCTCAAGGGTACACAGAGAGTCCTAGCATTTATAGTAGGGCTTTGAAAGAACAACTTGATACCCTTGAATTGCCCTCTACCTGTACTTTGCTTCAGTACGTTGATGATTTGCTTCTAGCTGCTGACTCTGAGAGTGCCTGTAAGGAGGGCACTGTGTCATTAATTTTTCACCTAGCTAAGCATGTTTACAAAGCATCGCTTAAAAAATGTCAATATTGTTGTCAGGAGGTCACCTATTTAGGCTATCTCCTGTCAAAGGAGGGAAGAAGATTGACACCTCAAAGAATAAAGCACATCTCCGGTATGTCTGTCCCAAATACACAGAAGGAAGTTAGAGCCTTGATAGGTATGGCTTCTTACTGTAGGTTGTGGATCCCGAATTTCTCACTAGTGATCAAACCGATGTTGGCTTTGACGAAGAAAGGCATTTCTTCGCCATTACCATGGAACGCGGTACACCAGCAGTCGTTTGACTTGCTTAAGACTGCATTATGCTCTGCACCAGTTTAGGGCACACCAAACTATGAAAAGGCCTTTGTGTTGTTTGTGCATGAATGTAATGGATGTGCTTTGGCTGTATTAACGCAGGAACATGGAGGGAAGAATAGGCCGTGCGGTTACTTTTCTTCCGCCCTTGATCCTGTAGCATGCGCTTTGCCAAGATATTTGCACACTGTCGCTGCTGCTGCCGTGTCTGTAAAACAGAGTGAGGGAATGGTTTTAGGCCATGATCTAACCCTGATGGTGCCTCACTCTGTAGATGTTCTACTGAACCGAACTCAAACGCAACACCTCACTTCTGCACGGTTGACAAGATATGAATTGATCCTGTTTGCTCCTCACATTCAAATTAAGAGGTGTTGTGTCCTTAATCCGGCTGAACTCCTACCTTTCCCGCAAGATGCTACTTGCGACGATGAAGTGCCACACGACTGTTTGTATACGACCGAACAAGAGACAAAGGGTAGAATTGATTTGAAAGATACTCCCTTGGATAATCCGCAAGGAGAGCTGTTTTGTGACGGCTCCTGCTTCAAACTTCTGGATGGTACATCCACAGCTGCTTATGCGATCACTACATTAAGCACGGTTGTGGAAACTAAGAGAATCACACATAATTTTGCGCAGGCCGCAGAGATTATAGCAATGACCCGAGCTTGTGAACTTTCCAAAGGGCTTGCAGTAAATATATATACTGATAGTATGCCTTTGGGGTGGTCTACAACTTTGGGAGACTTTGGTCAGAGAGAGGGTTCCTAACTTCGCATGGCACCAAAATTCAACATGGCTCCCTAATAGTACAACTACTCTCAGCGCTTGCGCTCCCTACTCAGTTAGCAGTTATGAAATGTGCAGCACATCGAAAGATTACAGATGATATAGGGAAAGGGAATGCTTTCGCTGATCAGATAGCTAGGCAAACTACTACCGATCTCCTTACAGAGATGTATGTTTCAAGGGAATCTGTAGATGCTTATACAATAGATGAGGGTGTTGGGTCTTTACGGGATATTCAAGCTGATGCCACATTAGAAGAATCCAAAAGGTAGACTGAAGGCTTGGAGAAGCTTGATGATGACGGGGTGTTGAGTGGACATAGTAGAAGGGAAATGGCTACTCCCTGACGCGTATGTCATGATGATGGTCATCATGGCCCATGGTCCTACGCATGTATGTACCCAGAAAATGACAAAAATGTTAGAGAAGGTTTGGGTAAATGACAAAATTTCGTAAATTGCCCAGCGCTTCGTCCGGGAGTGCATGATTTGCCTACAACACAAAGTGGGAAAGGGGACAGTAACTCCGAGGGGTAGTTTTGGGCCACCCTCTGTCCCCTTTGAAGTGATCCACTTTAATTTCATTGAAATGGAACAATGCGATAATAAGAAATATGTACTGGTGGTTATCTGTGCTTTTAGTAAATGGGTTGAAGCTTTCCCTGTTAAAGATGCTACAGCCATGACTACTGCAAAAATCATGTTAAAAGAATACTTTCCACGGTTCGGTTTGCCAAGAGTTATCTGGTCGGACAATGGTCCACATTTTGTCGCCGCTGTAATTCTACAGATATGTACAACATTACGAATTGAACAAAAGGTTCCATTCGGCCAGACATGCTCAGAGCGCCGGACTAGTGGAAAGACACAACGGTATCATCAAGAACAAGCTCGCTAAGACATGTGCCGGCACAAAACTAAAATGGCCGGACGCCTTACTGATCGTGTTGTTATCTATGCGCACAACCCCTCAAACTAAGACTGGGCTCTCTCCATTTGAGGTGGTAATGGGGAGAACTGCCAATATTTGGAACCTTCCTAAATCTAACTCGTTAAGAAATGTTGAAAATATACTACTTTCAGATTATTGTAGCCAATTGACTAAAAACTTGTATTTGATTTATCAGCAGGTACGAGAAGCTTTACCTGTGCGATACGAGGGCCCGGGTCACGGCATACGGCCTGGGAGTTGGGTGCTCCTCAAATCGTTTGAGCGCACCTCCTGCCTCGCGCCTCGCTGGCATGGGCCATTCCAGGTCCTGTTGGTCACCCAGACAGCGGTGCGGGTCGCTGGGCGAAAGAACTGTATCCACCCATCCCACATCAAGAAACTTCCTCACCCTGTGCCACACGTTACAGAAGAAACAGAACCCCACGCTGACACTGCAACCAATGATCCCAAAGCAGTAAGCAGCACTGAGAGTGTGTCGGAGGATCTCTCTGAGCCCGGGAGGCTTGGGGAAGCTGCCATTTTGTCTCCGCACTCTCCACAAATTTTGCACCCGGAAACTGCTGTTTCGAATTCAGCCCCTTCACTTGCCTCCCATACGTTGCTTCTAGCAGGGAGTGATGGCATATTGTTTCTGGATCAATCAGTAGCAGGAAAAGTACGATATAATCTGTGACCACGAAAATAGACTTACGGCACGGTTTTGCTGTGCATCTGATAGACTTACGGCACGGTTCGGCTGTGCATTCGGAGAAGGAAAAGAGTCATTGAGGGCTTGCTTTTTGCCCAAATTTGAGAAAGGGGATTCTGTTGGCTATGGTAGTGGAAGGACTAAGAAGTCGCTCGACCGGGAGGACGCCAGCAACAAACTTTGGAGTGTCCGTTTGAAGACTACGATGCCCGCCACCGCTACCACTCGTATGGGACTTGTAAATAAGGGGGTGACCAACCGGGACAATGGACAAAATGCCTGGGCCCTGAAAATGTATTGTTGTATTCTTATAATGATATTTGTTTTTTTAGTAGTCGCTGCCTTAGGACTGTGGTACCTCGAGGACAACTCACTCTTTAGAACTTTTGTTGCCTACTGAAAGTGCACCCATTGTTCCTACTCCCTTTGTACATTTGCATACTTTATCCCCTCGGGATTCCCGGCACAGACAAAGGTACCACAATAACACTTTACTGATTATCATGAATGCTACACATGCCAATTTTAATAAATCTAACTGTTGGGTCTGCTCACATTTACTGCAACACGGGGATAAGGGGCTAGGTTGGTATATTCATCCTTTACCGTTGACAACTGCTTGCTATACTTCTCTTAGAGCACTGTATTTTGGCCGATGGAATGATAGCATCTCAGGGAAATTTGATGGCACCAATTTGAATAGTTTTGACAAACGTGTTTTGACTCCCCTGGGATGCTTGCTTTTTGCAAATAGGAGTAAACCGAATGTTGCTTCTATTAGGCCTTCTGATAAACTGTCTCGTCCTTTCCAATCTTTGATTTCCTTTAAAATGGCTCCAATAGGCAATAAGGACGCCATGCCTCCTTCTTACACTGTTAACCATAGCCCCGATTCAGTTTCTTTTTGCATACAGAGGAATGTAACTCAGTCAATCGGAAATTTCCTAGGTTGTGCCAACATTGCAAATTTGACTGGGGAGAACAGACCTTTGTATGTAGGTGAACCTGTCTACTTTGTCTGCGGTAATGTAGCATTCCCATGGTTGCCCAGGGATTGGCAGGGAACCTGTTATTTAGAGATCCTGTTACCTGGGGTGTTTATAGCTAGTACAAAAGAAGTTTTGAAGGCTCGTCCACGGCGGGATGAGAATGGTGACACCCAAGCACAAATCTTGGGAGATATAGCTAAATCAGTTGTGCAATTTTGGGGGGAGATAGCGAATTTAGAAGATATCAGAAAACTAGCGAGAGTACTGGAGAGAACCATCAACCGGACCACGGACATAATCTATAATATGACGTTAGAACAAAAGGCGATAAGATTAGTAGCACTTCAAAACCGAATGGCATTAGATGTCATCTTAGCTGAGCGTGGTGGAGTGTGCAAATTAGTGGGGTCCGCTTGCTGTGTTTTTGTACCAGATTCCTCCCCAACTATCTTCAAGGCAATACAGAATCTGCACGTCCTTAGTTCCGAAGTGCATGTTCCCGAGAGAAACTGGGACTTAAGCGCTTGGTTCTGGGACTTCTTGTGATCTTGGGGTTGGAAGGTACTTTCGGTCTTACTAATTATTTTGGGAATCCTGTTGTTTCTTTGTTGCTGTATTCAGTGTCTACCAGGTATGTGTTTGATGCTAGGGGGATATTGCGCACAAGCGATAGGTTTGATAGAACATAAAGTGTATGCCCCAGATAAGACTTCCAAAGAATATGTGTTGAAGGATATTTTAGCAAATGACCTAATGGCAATAGATATTTCCGGTAGTGATTCAGGGTGCATGGACGATGATGCATGGAGTTATTTGCAAGGAGATCGAAACTAGTTTTTTAGCACTTGGCATAGGCCAAAAGGAGAGTTTGCCGAAAGAGAAAGTATATCGTGTCTCCTATTGTAATAAATATATTAATATTGGCCTACGCCAAGCTGCTCGAACGTCGTTTGCGAAAGAAATCCGTGTTGCAAGGTAAAAAGTCACCCCGTGAGTTAAAATGGTGGACGATGTCATTCCAGAATACAAAATGGCCATCTTGACCTCTGTACATAACTAATGTGTAACTTGCCTGCAGGCCACTTGTTGAGGTCATGAACTGAGACCTTGTCGTTTGTTGACCTATGTGTAGAAGGATTACTTGTGCAATGAAACTAATCCACGAGCATATGTTGAGACAATGTAGTCAAACACTGAACGAAGAACATCTGTTTAACTACATTGTATTAATGTTTAAGAAGGCCTGCATGGAAAATCTTAGAAAACACAGTTATTGTATAGGCTTGTTGATACATGTATTAAAGGCAAACCAGTTATATGCGGTTGTTTGAGACTTGGCACAAACCCTAGATCGGTGATGTATTAAAAGGAATATTAACCTGAAGTGGGGCTGGACATCGCGCCCCCCAAGTGTATAAAAAGTGAACGCATTCTAATGTACGACGTCTATCACTGAACACACTGAACCACGCTGGAGTTCGTTGTGTTGTACTGAGGGCCAATAGCTATCTGATTTTGCTCTGTTTTTGTAACTGCATTCAGTATAAAATAAAGTACTTTGTATGTTCCTTTGTAACCCGTGTTCGGTGTATTTCCTTTTGGGGTACTCAGCCTCGATATTTTGATTCTGTTTTCACATTTGTATAAGTCCATTCAAAATCAAACAATTTTGGCGAGTGTTTTTTAAAAATAATTATAGTCATTAAAGATTTACCTCAAAAGGATTAGTCTCCTTGTCACTAAAAACCGAATTTCTCTGTGTATTGTGTGCATTCCCCATGAATTCCCAATTTGCATCTGTCCAATTGAAAACATAAACTGTAACCCCATTGAGAGCAATCCCTTTTGCTAGCATCTTATCTGTTATGTGCCTTTGTCCTTGTCCTTAAAACCAATTTCCGATTTTGACTGCTAATCCCTTTCCTTAGCTACCTGTCATTAGAAATCCTGTGTAAAACGAATTTCCATTTGCTGTGTGTATTTTTCGTTTGCATTTCCTTCCTCCCCAAAATCGATTTTCCTACCTTGTTTCCACGTTGCCCTGGTGTGCTGATTAGTATTCTTTAGGCTTCCTTATCTCCTCAAGCGTAGCAACACAAATTTCTTTTCTAGCTGTCCCTGGCAGATGTGACTGACCGTGTGAGTAATAAGCAAAGCAGGTTCTGCCGTTTTGCTCTAAAAATGGGTATTCATTTTCTTTTCCAACTTCCCATCTTGGGTTGGTGGACTGTATTCCAAATCTGATCTTTCTTCTATCCTTACTCCTTGCCTCTGCCTTCCATTCAAAGGGAATTAAGTTAACTGATATTTGGGGGTGAGTGTTGCAGGGGGAGTGCTTAACCTTGGTGCTACCTGTTGCTTTACATTTTTTTTCCTGTTTTGTCATTAAAGATCCATGTGAACTATGTTAGGATTTTGAACCCATTGTTCTGTAGCAATCATTGCATTTGTGTGGCCACAACATTGGTGGCTGTTGTCAAATTGTGTTTAGAATATTTTTCTTTTTCCATTAAATAATACATATATAGATAGCTTATTGATACACACTGGCCTGGTTCCTAGTCCATTGTGACACGGGGTGTTTGTTAAACGTTGGTGCGAGACGGGTTGGAGGCCTCCTCAAAACAAATCTGTGGTTTATTAAAGATAAAAATTGTTTTTATTGTTCGCCACATTCATTGTCGGGGAAGGAGTCCCTGGCTGGAGTGTGCCATGTTATAAAACTGTGATAAAGTGGGGGCTCGTGCCGTGATTGAGGTTAGGGTTTTCACCCATGACAGTCCAACACAGCAGACTAACCCATTGAAGGTAGTGTTACGTTTGGTGGTTAGAAAGCTGTGTTACACTGTGAAGGTGTCATCCAAAAACCTGGATCAGGCCTGTGTATCTAAATAAAATAGTGTAACCCTAAACTAGTCAAGAGAAAACTATGAAAAGGCCTTTGTGTTGTTTGTGCATGAATGTAATGGATGTGCTTTGGCTGTATTAACGCAGGAACATGGAGGGAAGAATAGGCCGTGCGGTTACTTTTCTTCCGCCCTTGATCCTGTAGCATGCGCTTTGCCAAGATATTTGCACGCTGTCGCTGCTGCTGCCGCGTCTGTAAAACAGAGTGAGGGAATGGTTTTAGGCCATGATCTAACCCTGATGGTGCCTCACTCTGTAGATGTTCTACTGAACCGAACTCAAACACAACACCTCACTTCTGCACGGTTGACAAGATATGAATTGATCTTGTTTGCTCCTCACATTCAAATTAAGAGGTGTTGTGTCCTTAATCCGGCTGAACTCCTACCTTTCCCGCAAGATGCTACTTGCGGCGATGAAGTGCCACACGACTGTTTGTATACAACCGAACAAGAGACAAAGGGTAGAATTGATTTGAAAGATACTCCCTTGGATAATCCGCAAGGAGAGCTGTTTTGTGACGGCTCCTGCTTCAAACTTCCGGATGGTACATCCACAGCTGCTTATGTGATCACTACATTAAGCACGGTTGTGGAAACTAAGAGAATCACACATAATTTTGCGCAGGCCGCACAGATTATAGCATGGACCCGAGCTTGTGAACTTTCCAAAGGGCTTGCAGTAAATATATGTATGTATGTATGTATTTAATTTTTATATAGCGCCGGTAGCCCGAGGGCATCAGGGCGCTAGTACATAAAACACTGGTACTACAAGACGAACAACACGTAAGATACGGACGATGAGTACGAATACTATTGCACAACGAGGTCTCCAAGAAAAGTCATACGTCCTAGATCTCATCTAAAAAGGTGTGTCTTCAGCATCTTCCTAAAAGCAGAGTGATTAACTTCGGACCTAAGGGATTCGGGAACGTTGTTCCACAGTTTAGGAGCCAGCACAAGAAAGGATCTGCCCAGCCCCGTTTTTAGCTTAAACCTGATACTGATAGTATGCCTCTGGGGTGGTCTACAACTTTGGGAGACTTTGGTCAGAGAGAGGGTTCCTAACTTCGCATGGCACCAAAATTCAACATGGCTCCCTAATAGTACAACTACTCTCAGCGCTTGCGCTCCCTACTCAGTTAGCAGTTATGAAATGTGCAGCACATCGAAAGATTACAGATGATATAGGAAAAGGGAATGCTTTCTCTGATCAGATAGCTAGGCAAACTACTACCGATCTCCTTACGGAGATGTATGTTTCAAGGGAATCTGTAGATGCTTATACAATAGATGAGGGTGTTGGGTCTGTACGGGATATCCAAGCTGATGCCACATTAGAAGAATCCAAAAGGTAGACTGAAGGCTTGGGGAAGCTTGATGATGACGGGTGTTGAGTGGACATAGTAGAAGGGAAATGGCTACTCCCTGACGCGTATGTGATGATGATGGTCATCATGGCCCATGGTCCTACGCATGTATGTACCCAGAAAATGACAAAAATGTTAGAGACGGTTTGGGTAAATGACAAAATTTTGTAAATTGCCCAGCGCTTCATCCGGGAGTGCATGATTTGCCTACAACACAACGTGGGAAAGGGGACAGTAACTCCGAGGGGTAGTTTTGGGCCACCCTCTGTCCCCTTTGAAGTGATCCACTTTAATTTCATTGAAATGGAACAATGCGATAATAAGAAATATGTACTGGTGGTTATCTGTGCTTTTAGTAAATGGGTTGAAGCTTTCCCTGTTAAAGATGCTACAGCTATGACTACTGCAAAAATCATGTTAAAAGAATACTTTCCACGGTTCGGTTTGCCAAGAGTTATCTGGTCGGACAATGGTCCACATTTTGTCGCCGCTGTAATTCTACAGATATGTACAACATTACGAATTGAACAAAAGGTTCCATTCGGCCAGACATGCTCAGAGCGCCGGACTAGTGGAAAGACACAACGGTATCATCAAGAACAAGCTCGCTAAGACATGTGCTGGCACCAAACTAAAATGGCCGGACGCCTTACCGATCGTGTTGTTATCTATGCGCACAACCCCTCAAACTAAGACGGGGCTCTCTCCATTTGAGGTGGTAATGGGGAGAACTGCCAATATTTGGAACCTTCCTAAATATAACTCGTTAAGAAATGTTGAAAATATACTACTTTCAGATTATTGTAGCCAATTGACTAAAAACTTGTATTTGATTTATCACCAGGTACGAGAAGCTTTACCTGTGCGATACGAGGGCCCGGGTCACGGCATACGGCCTGGGAGTTGGGTGCTCGTCAAATCGTTTGAGCGCACCTCCTGCCTTGCGCCTCGCTGGCCTGGGCCATTCCAAGTCCTGTTGATCACCCAGACAGCGGTGCGGGTCGCTGGGCGAAAGAACTGGATCCACCCGTCCCACATCAAGAAACTTCCTCACCCTGTGCCACACGTTACAGAAGAAACAGAACCCCTCGCTGACACTTCAACCAATGATCCCAAAGCAGTAAGCAGCACTGAGAGTGTGTCGGAGGATCTCTCTGAGCCCGGGAGGCTTGGGGAAGCTGCCATTTTGTCTCCGCACTCTCCACAAATTTTGCACCCGGAAACTGCTGTTTCGAATTCAGCCCCTTCACTTGCCTCCCATACGTTGCTTCTAGCAGGGAGTGACGACATATTGTTTCCGGATCAATCAGTAGCAGGAAAAGTACGATATAATCTGTGACCACGAAGATAGACTTACGGCACGGTTTCGCTGTGCATTTGATAGACTTACGGCACGGTTTTGCTGTGCATCTGATAGACTTACGGCACGGTTCGGCTGTGCATTCGGAGAAGGAAAAGAGTCATTGAGGGCTTGCTTTTTGCCCAAATTTGAGAAAGGAGATTCTGTTGGCTATGGTAGTGGAAGGACTAAGAAGTCGCTCGACCGGGAGGTCGCCAGCAACAAACTTTGGAGTGTCTGTTTGAAGACGACGATGCCCGCCACCGCTACCACTCGTATGGGACTTGTAAATAAGGGGGTGACCAACCGGGACAATGGACAAAATGCCTGGGCCCTGAAAATGTATTGTTGTATTCTTATAATGATATTTGGTTTTTTAGTAGTCGCTGCCTTAGGATTGTGGTACCTCGAGGACAACTCACTCTTTAGAACTTTTGTTGCCTGCTGAAAGTGCACCCATTGTTCCTACTTCCTTTGTACATTTGCATACTTTATCCCCTCGGGATTCCCAGCACAGACAAAGGTACCACAATAACACTTTACTGATTATCATGAATGCTACACATGCCAATTTTAATAAATCTAACTGTTGGGTCTGCTCACATTTACTGCAACACGGGGATAAGGGGCTAGGTTGGTATATTCATCCTTTACCGTTGACAACTGCTTGCTATAATTCTCTTAGAGCACTGTTTTTTGGCCGATGGAATGATAGCATCTCAGGGAAATTTGATGGCACCAATTTGAATAGTTTTGACAAACATGTTTTGACTCCCCTGGGATGCTTGCTTTTTGCAAATAGGAGTAAACCGAATGTTGCTTCTATTAGGCCTTCTGATAAACTGTCTTGTCCTTTCCAATCTTTGATTTCCTTTAAAATGGCTCCAATAGGCAATAAGGACGCCATGCCTCCTTCTTACACTGTTAACCATAGCCCCGATTCAGTTTCTTTTTGCATACAGAGGAATGTAACTCAGTCAGTCGGAAATTTCCTAGGTTGTGCCAACATTGCAAATTTGACTGGGGAGAACAGACCTTTGTATATAGGTGAACCTGTCTACTTTGTCTGCGGTAATGTAGCATTCCCAGGGTTGCCCAGGGATTGGCAGGGAACCTGTTATTTAGAGATCCTGTTACCTGGGGTGTTTATAGCTAGTACAAAAGAAGTTTTGAAGGCTCGTCCACGGCGGGATGAGAATGGTGACACCCAAGCACAAATCTTGGCAGATATAGCTAAATCAGTTGTGCCATTTTGGGGGCAGATAGCGAATTTAGAAGATATCAGAAAACTAGCGAGAGTACTGGAGAGAACCATCAACCGGACCACGGACATAATCTATAATATGACGTTAGAACAAAAGGCGATAAAATGAGTAGCACTTCAAAACCGAATGGCATTAGATGTCATTTTAGCTGAGCGTGGTGGAGTGTGCAAATTAGTGGGGTCCGCTTGCTGTGTTTTTGTACCAGATTCCTCCCCAACTATCTTCAAGGCAATACAGAATCTGCACGTCCTTAGTTCCGAAGTGCATGTTCCCGAGAGAAACTGGGACTTAAGCGCTTGGTTCTGGGACTTCTTGTGATCTTGGGGTTGGAAGGTACTTTCGGTCTTACTAATTATTTTGGGAATCCTGTTGTTTCTTTGTTGCTGTATTCAGTGTCTACCAGGTATGTGTTTGATGCTAGGGGGATATTGCGCACAAGCGATAGGTTCGATAGAACATAAAGTGTATGCCCCAGATAAGACTTCCAAAGAATATGTGTTGAAGGATATTTTAGCAAATGACCTAATGGAAATAGATATTTCCGGTAGTGATTCAGGGTGCATGGACGATGATACATGGAGTTATTTGCAAAGAGATTGAAAGTAGTTTTTTAGCACTTGGCATAGGCCAAAAGGAGAGTTTGTCGAAAGGGAAAGTATATTGTGCCTCCTATTGTAATAAATATATTAATATTGGCCTACGCCAAGCTGTTTGAACGTCGCTTGCAAAAGAAATCCGTGTTGCAAGGTAAAAAGTCACCCCGTGAATTAAAATGGTGGACGATGTCATTCCAGAATACAAAATGGCCGTCTTGACCTCTGTACATAACTAATGTGTAACTTGCCTGGAGGCCACTTGTTGAGGTCATGAACTGAGACCTTGTCCTTTGTTGACCTATGTGTAGAAGGATTACTTGTGCAATGAAACTAATCCACGAGCATATGTTGAGACAAAGTATTCAAATACTGAACGAAGAACATCTGTTTAACTACATTGTATTAATGTTTAAGAAGGCCTGCATGGAAAATCTTAGAATACACAGTTATTGTATAGGCTTGTTGATACATGTATTAAAGGCAAACCAGTTATTTGCGGTTGTTTGAGACTTGGCACAAACCCTAGATCGGTGATGTATTAAAAGGAATATTAACCTGAAGTGGGGCTGGACATCGCGCCCACCAAGTGTATAAAAAGTGAACGCATTCTAATGTACGACGTCTATCACTGAACACACTGAACCACGCTGGAGTTCGTTGTGTTGTACTGAGGGCCAATAGCTATCTGATTTTGCTCTGTTTTTGTAACTGGATTCAGTATAAAATAAAGTACTTTGTATGTTCCTTTGTAACCCGTGTTCGGTGTATTTCCTTTTGGGGTACTCAGCCTCGATATTTTGATTCTGTTTTCACATTTGTATAAATCCATTCAAAATCAAACAATTTTGGCGAGTGTTTTTTAAAAATAATTATAGTCATTAAAGTATTACCTCAAAAGGATTAGTCTCCTTGTCACTGAAAACCGAATTTCTCTGTGTATTGTGTGCATTCCCCATGAATTCCCAATTTGCATCTGTCCCATTGAAAACCTAAACTGTAACCCCATTGAGAGCAATCCCTTTTGCTAGCATCTTATCTGTTATGTGCCTTTGTCCTTGTCCTTAAAACCAATTTCCGATTTTGACTGCTAATCCCTTTCCTTAGCTACCTGTCATTAGAAATCCCGTGTAAAACGAATTTCCATTTGCTGTGTGTATTTTTCGTTTGCATTTCCTTCCTCCCCAAAATCGATTTTCCTACCTTGTTTCCACGTTGCCCTGGTGTGCTGATTTGTATTCTTTAGGCTTCCTTATCTCCTCAAGCGTAGCAACACAAATTTCTTTTCTAGCTGTCCCTGGCAGATGTGACTGACCGTGTGAGTAATAAGCAAATCAGGTTCTGCCGTTTTGCTCTAAAAATGGGTATTCATTTTCTTTTCCAACTTCCCATCTTGGGGTGGTGGACTGTATTCCAAATCTGATCTTTCTTCTATCCTTACTCCTTGCCTCTGCCTTCCATTCAAAGGGAATTAAGTTAACTGATATTTGGGGGTGAGTGTTGCAGGGGGAGTGCTTAACCTTGGTGCTACCTGTTGCTTTACATTTTTTTTCCTGTTTTGTCATTAAAGGTCCATGTGAACTATGTTAGGATTTTGAACCCATTGTTCTGTAGCAATCATTGCATTTGTGTGGCCACAACATTGGTGGCTGTTGTCAAATTGTATTTAGAATATTTTTCTTTTTCCATTAAATAATACATATATAGATAGCTTATTGATACACACCGGCCTGGTTCCTAGTCCATTGTGACACGGGGTGTTTGTTAAAGGTTGGTGCGAGACGGGTTGGAGGCCTCCTCAAAACAAATCTGTGGTTTATTAAAGATAAAAACCGTTTTTTTTTATTGTTCGCCACATTCATTTTCGGGGAAGGAGTCCCTGGCTGGAGTGTGCCATGTTATAAAACTGTGATAAAGTGGGGGCTCGTGCCGTGATTGAGGTTAGGGTTTTCACCCATGACAGTCCAACACAGCAGACTAACCCATTGAAGGTAGTGTTACGTTTGGTGGTTAAAAAGCTGTGTTACACTGTGAAGGTGCCATCCAAAAACCTGGATCAGGCCTGTGTCTCTAAATAAAATAGTGTAACCCTAAACTAGTCAAGAGCAGGGTAGAGATGTTGTCCTTGCATAGATAACTAAAGGAAGAACACTCTTCAGAATGAGCACCATGGAAATTAACATGGCAAGGCAGCACATTCTGTCCAAATTATTCATTAGAGGGGAATGGGCAAAACAAAAACATGAAACCTGGCTATCCAGTATGATGCAACAGGTGACCTCTATAAGCATGGATGTGTGGCAGGACAGTGGCCTGTTACATCAGGCCCTGACTGAGTTTTATATGACTCAGAACATCAAAGATGAACAACTCACTGCGTACAAAAACAAAAACAGTACTTGCTACTAGAGCAGGCTTGTGGGATCGAGAGAAGAAAGGAGAGAAAGTGGGAGACCAGAACAAAAGGCAAAAGAAAAGGGAAAGACGAGGCTGGGGGGAACCATCAGGTAATGCAACAAAGAAAGAGGTGCAAGAAAAGGGCGGCGTGAAGGAAAGACGAGAGGAGAAGAAATGCGATGCAAGTGTGACAGAGTCACCTGAGCGGTCACGTGAGCATGGTGGCATGGTTCGCCGTCGTGCATGCGTTCAATAAAGGGGAGGACCGGCTTGCTTCAGAGCGCCCCTGGAACCTGTGAGAGACAGACCTGTGTCCTGCGTTTTATTCAAGGTACGGGAGGGCCAGGCCTGATCACGGGGGTTCCGGGAGCATATTGGAGGCCATCACACTGGCGACGAGTACACCACTGGGCAGGGGGGGCATAATCCGCCGCCAAGAACCACGTCCATATTATTATCCTGACGCCTGCCAGGTGTGTCACCCGCGCGGTGTTGCGGCCCCACACGTGGGGTGCTCATGCACCATCTGCTGCAATTTCTGGAACCTTCCAGGGCTAGAACTCACCAGAGAACCATAGGAGACACCGGGGACTCTGATTCTTTCCCAAAAAAATGCTTTGTCTGAAAAAAAACTTTGATCATAAGCATACAGTGTATACATGGTGGAACTGTACATGGCAGTGGCTCTAGTACAGAGCAATATTTTCTTCTCCTTCTATCCCTGATGCCAAGGGGGGAGGCATCCTACACTGTGCCTGCTTGCTACTTATACATCAAAGCCCACTGGGACCCCAGGGGCCATCACGTCAGCGGACTTGAGGCCTTCATTAGAGTGATAGGTGTCTGTGTGGTCCGTGGTCATGAGTGACCCTGCAGGCAACATTGAAGGGGCGGGGACACCGTGGCAAGTCGGGAGAGTGCCCAGGCAACAAGGCACGCTGGCCCCCATGCCAGCATTTGACATGTCAGACACACCTTCCAAATTGGGCCCAAGATGGCTGCTGTGGCCCAAGAAGCTGGTGATGTATTACGCTGCGGGATCTGAGGTACACAGCCTCTTCGAGTCCTTCAACCCCAGTGCTGACTCATATCAGGCTGTGAAGGATGAACTCAAGGTACATTTTCTATCTCTTGATAACCAGGACTTTGAACACTTTGTATGTATGTATGTATTTAATCTTATATAGCACCGGAAGCCTGCAGGCATCAGGGCGCTCGGACAAGACAAACACTTAATAAATAGCTCAGGATAGAAACATCAGAGCTAACTGGGTTGCACAGGATGACATTGAACTCCTTTCTTATCTGAATGGTTGAGTCTTAAGCCGTTTTCTAAACACAGAGTGGCTGCTTTCCATTCTCAGTGAATCTGGTAAATTGTTCCACAGCTGAGCTGCCAATACCACAAAAGATCTTCTCAAACCAGACTTAAGTTTGTATTTGGGAATAGTCAGAAGGCTCTTACCTTTGGACTGAAGCTGTCTATGTGGTGCATATGGAACCAAGTTATTCTTTAAATAGCTGGGGGCATTTCCATAAAGGCATTTATGGACTAGTGACAGAGATTTAAACTTTATTCTCTCCTCTACTCTGAGCCAGTGGAGAGCTATTCTGTCCTTGGTTACGTGGTCTCTTTTCTTGAGACTTGTAATCAGCCTGACTACGTCATTCTGTATGACTTGGCAACTAGCCAAGTCCTTGGAAGAGGCCCCAATCAATAAGGCATTTCCATAGTTGAGCCTTGACAACACGATGGCTCTAGCAATAGTGGCCATATCACCTTCACTCAGAAAAGGTCTGATGGCCTTCATAAACTGTAGTAGTAGGCTGTATTTTTTGCAGATAATTGGTCTGCACTTCGGAATTGACGGGAGAGCTCAACATCATACCGAGGGTTTTAACCTGAGAAGATACTAAAATTCTGGCTTCCTTAATCTGAAAGGATTTGTATTCCTCCCCCAGTTTAGGAAGCAGACGACTGGAACCGAAAAGCATCAGTTCAGTTTTAGTGTCATTGAGACACATCCAGTTAGACTGCATCCATTCATCGATCGCACTATAGACTTTGCCGATCTTGATATTGTCTGCACTGTGACTGCCCTCAAGCTCCAAAATGAGCTGTGTATCATCTGCGTAGTTAGTGAAAAACACTCCAGTTTCCACCAGGATACTACACAGAGTATGCATGTAGATGTTGAAGAGCATGGGTGACAGACTAGCACCATGTGGTATGCCAAACATGATGGAACAAGGGTCGGTGAAACTACTTCCCCAGTGTACTCTGGCCTGGTGGTCGGATAGAAATGATACCAGCCACTTGATTGCCATTTCGGAGCAGCCAACATTGTCTCTCAGTGCTTTGATTAATAGTTGATGATCGACCAAGTCGAAAGCCGCGCTTAAGTCTAACAGCATTAAAATCCCCAGTTTACCCTTATCTTACCTTTATAATGTGCAGCAAAAAGCAATTGCGAAGATGAGTCGTTGGACCAGTTCTGGGGGCTGCTACGCCACCTGGCCACCATGTGTCACTGCGAGAATGAAGAGGGGATGGTCCGTAACCAGATTCTACAAGGTGTAGCTCGGGGAAGCTACGTCGACAGGTACTCACGGAACCGGGGATGACGCTGACTCAAATTCTTGACATGGGGAGGTCCTATGAGTGGGCCGATAGCCGACCCACCAAAATGGATGCTTCAGTCAAATCCGTAAAGAGTGAGTAGGTTGGTGCGATGGGACGATCAGCAAACTCCAGCTTGTCACGCCGATGTTGGCCCCAGAAGAAGACTTGTCAGAGAACTGGCACTAGAGAATTGCTTACCCGTCACTACTCTAACCTCAGAGATGGGTTGGAAAACATATGGTCACACATATATACATTTACATAACAGCATTGATCTGTGCAAACAGCAAATATAGGCAGCCACACGCGTAAGCGTACATGAGAGTAATTTTAATAGGGGGTGTAAAACATATTAAAAAACAACAGACTAGTACATCAACAAGTAAAAGCGGACACACAATGAAGTTGCAGTATTTGTCTCAGGGAAAATAAGGCAAGGCTACAGGTAACAAAAAGCCAAAAAGAGAACAGACAAAAAAGGTGAGGCAACTTAATACACCTTCTAATCCTGATACACAGATTATACAAAATGGCTAAAATTAGATATTTGATGAGATATAAAGTGTCGACATGTTTCGGCCAGTAATCAGATGGGACAGTTTCTCAAGTGTCCATACAGAAGAAAAATGTAGTGGCCATCTTCAGGACAGGACATTTCTTCAAGATTAGCCTTATGAACAATTTAATATTGGCATCAGAGATCTAAAAAGATGTACATATATATACAATTAATCACGAGACATCAAAACATTGGCTTACATGATAGGGCTACAATGTCATTAAATACTTAACCTCAGATGTATAAACAAAACTCATGTAGGCTGTCTATTTTACTCATATTGCAAAACACATTCAAATATACCATCAAGTTTTGTCCTGCAGACAAGCTAGTTTCGGATACATGCTTAACACAGAACACAGTTAACATAACATCATGTGACATATAAGATAAATCCAACCCTTACCAGTAACTACTGGATCGAGTGTGATCAAACCAAAGAGAAGGACAAAGCCATCAATGACTCCTTCGTGGACAGAATTGTCGCGCCTAATGACTGATTAATAGTCATCTAGATGACTCATGGCACAATCTACATAAATAGACAAAGGGTGGCCAGTAATTACATGTTGGTCCTTTTGCACATTAGTCTTTACATTTGTCGTGTTATTACTACCAAGGGCAGTGCTAGAGAAATTAGCCCGTGGAAAACGGGACACAAAACAGCTTTATTCATACAAAAAAGTAGCTTACTTCCAAATGTCGCCAGTTAGGTCATACAAGAGACTGGAAGGAAACTGTAGTGAACATCATTTAGGCATCCAGTGTGAGACTCATAGTGATGTTGTGGCATCAGATTCAGGGAGTGTCCTAAGTCAAAAAAAGGAAAAGAGGGAAACCGCGGCGGTTTAATCTGAGCGTCCTTTCAGAGGAGAACAACCTTTAAGAGGGCATTATCTATGTATACTGAAGTGGGAGAATGGAAAACCAGACTCCCGTCCTTCACCTCTCGCGCTTGGCCTAGAGGGTCGCGGCCCAGACACCCGCCACGAGAAGAGTTTGCCCATTTACCAGATGACCAAATACCCTGGTACAGAAACATACGGATGTGTCCATCTGCCTGCCCAACAGCCCGCACTGGCCATGCCGACACCTGCGGCACGGACCAACTAGACTGAAATCTACACATCGTTAGAGATGCCATGACGACCTAGATAACGGGAAGCACCGCTGAACTATTATACACGCTGAACATTTCCACACCAATCTACACGAAGAACATACTCAGTGCTCTGACGTAGGCGACAGGCTTATTCACGGACGTGCATCTTTATTATTTTTACATAGGCTTTCAGAATGCAGAAACGCAAGACGCACCATGAGCTCATTTATAACGCTTGCTCACGCTTCTCTTGAAACCCGTTACCATCATGAGAGATATAATGGAAACACGATACTGGCCATGAAACTGTATGCCACTATAACCTAAAGCATCCATGCACTAAATGGATTACTCGTGCACCAGGCCCAAGTAGGCCTCAAGCAAGAGTTCCCGTGGACATTAACAAAGCAAAAGTCAGGTTGCTGAGCCTGCAGAAAGAACCCAGTGGAGCAACCAGCCAAGGTCGTAATGTTGCAAACCCACAGTCAAGAAACAAATCTTCAAAGGCACGATGTTGCAACCTCGCACTCCACGTACCAATGTTAAAATCATATCTGCAAATTAAACCAGACATACAGTGGAAAAACAATATTAATTGTGCAGAATTATGCCTCAAACACGGTCCCTCCCCACGTGACCAAGCCGAACCTGACGAGATGCCAAAACCCAGGAGAGAAAAGGCGTCTGGGTACCTCGCTACGAGACGCAGGCCGACACACTTGAAAGGCTCAATGGACACCTGCTACAGTGGGAACGGTCAGTCTCCCACCTATGAATAAATCCTCACATTGCCTGCACGTACCCATATTGAAACACTGTTGCAACCACAGGTGCACCGTGTGCTGGGAACAACGGTGGTCCCAGGCTGGGGAGCTCACGGATGCACCAATCAGAACATGAGGTTCTTATCTCAGACGTCAGTAACGTTAGCCAATCCTCAGGGGTCTTCATGTAACAATTCTTATGTATCTAATTGTAGGGACAACCCAGATATACCACCTGACTACATCTTAACCACTAATATCATTCTCTATATGCGTACTATACTAACCCCACCACTCGAGCAACCAATCAAGAGTGGCGATAGGTTCTTTTGGTAACTTTTTGGAATGACGCAAGTAGCGCGTCATAATGTAGTAAAAAGGGCCTGCGAGCCCCACTATTGTGTGTGTGTCAGGACGAACGCGTACGCTCCTTGACCCATCCCTGCCGTTTGCATAATAAACGACAGAAGTTGCCTTGCTCCTTGTGTGTGCCTCATACTCTGTCTCGATCCGAGATATACACGGGAGGAGTTGGGGCCTCCCTGCCCGGAGGTCTGCGGACGGCCCGGCCGACCCCGGCAGAATCCCCCCCGACAAGTTGGAGGCACTGCTGAGATCTGTTTAAGATCGACTTTTATTTTTTATTTTTCCAGGCACTCCCGTTGCGGGGAGGCCCGGCGGCGCGGCCCCCTCTGCCGTTGCCCCCTTCTGAGGACTACAGGACCATCGCGGAGCTGCGAGAGGACCGGACAGCGCAATCCGGATATTGGCCCTCGGGAGCCGGTTGAGAAGTATCCCGCCCGCGGTCGGCGAGTGTCCAGACGTGGTCCAGACGAGGGGAGGTGGCGAGCCGCTTGGAGGGGTGCACGCAGTCGAGCGGCCCTGCATCGAGGGAACTTGGTGAGCATGACACGCACAACAAGCAATGCGAAATTGTGAGGGAGGGGGCGGAAGTAAATAAGGGAGGAGGGAGGTATTGTAAAAAGGTGGGGTGAAGGTTTAATTGAGTGATGATAATGGAATGAATGGTAGTGAATTGAGTGCGAGAGAAGGCGGCTAACGTTACGCGAAAGAGGGGGGCAGGGCACGAGAACAACACGTGCAGACGCTCGCAACAAAAAGCTAACGTTACGCGAAAGAGGGGGGCGGGGCACGAAAACATCACGTGCAGCCGCTCGAAAGACACTGATTGGCCTAAATCGCGACTACGTGTGAGGGTGGGTGTGTGTGGTTTCCTACGATTTGACATTTATCATTCAATGAGTAGATGAGGTTCCCTATTGTTCGAGCAAGAAACTCGATAGGTAGATGAGGTTCCCTATTGTTCGAGCAAGAAACTCGATAGGTAGATGACGTTTCCCTGTGGGCGGTGGCTAGTTACGTAGTTGCCCAAAACGGAAGATAATTGGCTGGTTAAGCCCTCCTGTTGAGGGGCGTATCACACGCGAGGCGACGCAGCGTGCGCAGTCCGGTTATAGTATTGATGAGATTACCTTGTTCCAGGAGAGACAGGAAGACAGCTGTAGGGTTAGCGGGGTAGATTGCAAGTGTATTTTGAATTTAAAGAACATAACACGAATATACCAGTAGTTCGAAGAAATAGGTGACGTCACCAGTAGGGATTTAGTAAGATATCGTGAACACAAGAAGCTTTGGGTTTGACATTGGTGGGGAAGAGAAACATGATAAAGGAGCGGACACGGAGATAAACGATAAACGAGTGGATCAAAGAGGAGAAGGGGAAGGGGGCGTGGCTGCGCACGGAGAACGCCGGCCACGGCAAGTGTAAAGGTGGGAGGAGAACGGGGAAAAAGGACGACTGTGTAAGATCGTCGTAAGGGGTACGCAGCTGCAGGGGGCTGCGTGCGCTTCGGCCGCAGGGGGCCGTAGGGGAAGGAATATAATATAACATCATAAATATATTTGTTTTATAATTTTTTTTTTTTTTGTGATTATTATCATTGCATAATTTGTCAAAGGATTGTCGTAAGTCCCCACACTTGCGGGGCAAGGTAAGCAATAAAAGGTTGTATGTTGCAAACTGGTAGCAAGGGGAAGGGTAAGAAAGGGTGCGCTAGTATGTCATACGGGAGAGGGTTGGGAGGGTGGGGGAATACCCTCACTACCCCACTACAACATATATGCACAACACTGCCACCACATAGGGAGAAGTTAATTAAGTACAGCATAGAGTGGACCCAGGGGACGGACAACAAAATGTTGACACCATGGCCGCCTAATGGTAGCTTTGACCCATATGCCCAACATTCACTATTAAACCATCTGCACAATACATACAAGGGGAAGAAGTTGGCAAACCATGTGGAGGTGTTTAACTTATGGAGGATGTTCCAGGGGTCTAGACCAGGACCAAATGGAATGTTCACTATGGGGGAAACACCGGAAGAAAAGGAGATTAAGAAAGAAGGAACGGATGGGGAAAAGGAGAGTGAAGGAACAAAGAATATGGGGAATGAAAAACTGGGTGGAGGAAAGGTTGATAAATTAGCTGACATAAAACAGGAACCGAGCAATGAGATACCCTTAACACCGGGAGTGAAAACAGAGGGGGGAGGGTTGTACCCTTTAAGAGAATTAGGAGAAATAAAAGGACAGTTAAGGGCGGCTGAAGGATACTCAAACCCGGCATACAGCCCTCCACCATATGTGGCTCATGGAAAGATACCAATGGGGGACGGGAGGAGAGAAGAGCAGACTGTAGAGATAGGAAACGATGAGTGGGTAGCTGCACAGATATTGTTGAAATTACGAGGATCACTAACTGGAGAGGAAAGGGAGGCGGTAAAGAGAACAAACGAGGATAGTGAAAGAGAGAGTGAAATGAGGGGAGAGGAGCTGCTACGGCAGAAGGAAGAGATTTTGGAGGAAAGATTAGCTAAACTAAGGGATGAGCAGAATGAACTGATAAAACAACTTGAGGGGGAGGAAAGAGAGAGAGTGAGGAAAAGGAAAGAAGGTAAGGACGAATTGGAAAAATTAAGGGAGCAAAGTGAGGAGAGAAAGAGGGAAGCTGTAAGGGTAAAAGCAGCAGCAGAAAGGGTATCAAGAGTAGTGATGAGGGAGAAGAAGAAGGAAGAAGAAGAAAATGAAAAAGAAATGGAAATATGGAGGAGGAGGATAATATCAGAGACAGCTAAAAAATATGAAGAGGGGAAGGTAATAGAGAGTATAGTAGAAAGAGAAAGGGTGAAATGGGAAAGGAGGAGAGAGGATGAAAGGATATTGGAACAGATGAGCAACGAAGTAATGGAGGAATTAAAAAGGAAAAGAGAGGAAAATAGTAGGGAGATGGAGGAGAGGAGTGAAGGGGAGAGAGAAGAGAGTAAGAGGGAGAGTGAAAGATGGGGAGAAGTATATAAAAATAGAGAGGTAGCAACAACGTCAGCACTAAGGGGAACAGGTGGTAACAACGGAAAGGAAGAGGGAGACCTAATAGACTTAAAAACTGTAACAATAAAATGAAAAAAGGCAGAGTGGGGGGCGCAATTTATGAATGATTTTTGTAGTGAGGATGGAAGGAAGAGTGAAAGGGAAAGCTTAGATAAGCTATACCTCACTAGAACAAACATAGATTCGCCATGGGTGAGTAGAAGATGGGAGGAGATGGAGAGAAGTAAGGAGGAAGTGAAAAGAATGGGAGAAACACAAACTAACGAACACACGCCACCGACGCTCACCAACCAACACACGCCACCCACATCACCATCACGCTCTCTAACGCCACACCCCACATGTTCAACAACTGCACGCTCTCTGCACAGAATAAAGCTCGCACCCTTCATGGACGAAGTTACACCTTATGCATGTCGGCTTAGGGACCTCCCTAGTCGCAGGCAAGACAGGCAAACAGACGTGCCAATATTGAACACAGGAAAGGATGAAAAAAGGGGAAAGGAAGAAGAGGGAGGTAGGAGAAGAGGTAGTAAGGAAGGATTTGAAGTAGTAAAAGGAATGGGGGAAGAGGAGGGGTGTGAAGAGTTAACATCATGGAGCATAAAGGATGACACAAGACAGAATGTAATGCCACTGCTGGAGAGAGGAGGGGTTAGACCACAATATGTACCTTGGAAACATACGGATAAGGAAAACATAAAATGTAGGCTCCCATCATTAAGTGGAGGTGCGGGTAAATGGATATATGAAATGGAAAAACACACCGCAGGACAGAAACTAGCAGTGGGAGATGTTAAGGGCCTGTTAATATCAATATTAGGGGATAGAGCGGATGATATTTGGAAAAGAGCGGGATTCCATGGGGTAACAATAACAAACACATCGCATGATGGAGCACCATTTGCAAACTGCAGACATGCGCTATGGCAGGCACTAAGAGTGCAGTACCCAGACACATCAGACATAGGAGCCATTACTTCCCGTAAGATGGGTGAGAACGAGGATCCTGTTGATTATATCCAGGATATTCAAGAGAAGTGGCGCATGGAAACTAGAGAACAATGGGACAAAACACCAGCCATATTTTATCATATACTAGTACAAGGGCTCCCAGAAGGAGTTCAGAGACAATTAAAGAAAGTAGTGGGGATGGAAGCAAAACCATGGCCGGAAATACAACTGACTATAGTACATCACTGTAGAACATGGCAAGGAAAAATGAAACAAAAGGAAGAGGACAGGAAAACAGAAGAGGCCAAATTAGTACAGAAAAAACTTACTAAATATACCATGGAAGGGGCACTAATAACTGCGCCAACACCAATGGCCCAAAGCCCAACGCAAGTAGTGGCTGCACAAAATCCAGCTCAAATAGCGCCCCCACAAGAGGTAATAGAGCAAGTGCTGCCTCTGCAATCACACGCACAGAACATGGGAGGAGGGTACCCAATGCAAGGAGCTGGGTATTATAATTATAATAGAGGGAGAGGAGGGTTTATGAGGGGAAGAGGATACGGATATAATACCCAACAACAGGCTGGGGGACTCAGAAATAACTACCAGACAGGGCAACCAGTATACCAGGACAACACAGGGAACTTCCCATGGCAAAACAGGGAACCACCCGTGTGTTGGAGCTGCGGACTATTAGGACACATGTCACGTACATGCAGGGTCAGGCCAGGAACACCAGCATGGAACGAACAAGCACAACATAGGACATCACAAGAACAGCAGGGCATACAACCACAGCAGATGTCACCACAAGGGAGTGACCAACACTATTCCCTACCACAACAACAAATAAAACAATACCTGCCACAAGTAACTGGTGCAGCGTTAATACAACCACCACCACAACCTGAACGAACGCAATTGGGTGGGGTGACGGTGTTGGGGCACAACCCTTACACAGGGAATGGCCAGTCATTGTACCCCCAATAGGACAGCCCACAGACGGCCTTGGTGTGTCCCATCCTGTCAGTAACACCTAATAGTGCGGAGGAGCCACGCATAGAGGTAACGATAGGTGACAAAAAATTATCATTCCTTGTTGACACCGGGGCAACCCGGTCTTGCATAAGGGAAGGTAAGTTTAAGATGTCAGGCGAAGCCATGAACACACAAGGGTTTTCTGGGGCTAAAGGGTTGGTTCCATTTACTGATAACGTTCCGCTATCTATTGGAGATTACGATCTGTCAGTACCACTTTTGTATTATAGTGCCTCACCAGTAAACATACTGGGGAGGGACATAATGAACAGATTAAATATGACGATCTCCTTTACAGAGGATGGCATAATTTGCTCTACTCCAGGGATTAACATGCTTGCAGCACGACAGATTTTGCAAGCATACTGTGGACAGATAGCGATCAGGGCGGAGCCGGTAGACGGCGAGCTATTCCAGTACGGAACAGACATGGCATTTGCATGGATGCCAGGGATAGGAGGGAAAATATGGAGGAGACCAGCAGCCTATCTATTCCGACCAGAAACACCAGCTAATGAACTGGAAGGGAAGGTCATTGCAGTGGACATTGAGAGCATTATTGCAACAGCTGATTATGTTGCTGTGCACGCCCAAGATAAAGAAGGGAGAGCATGGAGGGCGGTGATAGCACTAGCAGAAGGATGTAGGCTGACCCAGGTGTCAGATGAAGAGTTGTTTTCAGAAGAAAAGGAGGAAAATGAAATGGTGTTCATGATGAGTGTAGAAATGTGGCTAACAGTGGCTCACAAACAAGTGGCACAGAAAATTGCAATGGCACTTGAGGCACCCGCTGGCACACCAGTCCCATTTTTTAAAGAAGATATGTCAAAGGTGCCAAAATCATTATGGACTATTAGCCCTTATGATGTAGGATGCATTAAAAGCATAGGGGGTGTAAGGATAAAATTAAAAAAGGGTGCCATACTACCAAGAGTGAAACAATACCCATTGTCAAGAGAGGCAGATGAGGGCATATACGAAACCATAACAGCCCTTATAAACAATGGCATATTGGTCCCCTCAGAATCCCCATGCAACACAGCTGTGTACCCGGTGCGCAAGGCTAAAGGAGGGTCTTGGCGGTTCATACAGGACCTCAGACCGTTGAACAACATAGTAGAAGCAGAGTATCCAGTAACAGCAAACCCGGCCACAATTTTGTGTGGCATTCCAGCAGAAGCATCACGGTTTACAGTGATTGACCTTAAAAATGCTTTTTTCTCAATACCATTACACCCAGACTCACAAGACTTGACAAGCTTCACTTACCGAAATAGGAAGTGGAAACATACCAGATTACCACAGGGATATTGTGAATCACCTTCAATTTTCAATAGGGTAATACAGATGGATTTGGGTAACGTTGAGTTGGAAAGCACAGTGTTACAGTATGTGGATGACATAATAATTTGCAGTACAAATGAAGATAAATGTAGAGAGGACTCATTAAAAATGTTGACGATATTGGCTGAAAAGGGGTACAAGGTAGACATGGAAAAGATACAATACTGTCAGGAACAGGTACTTTACATTGGCCAACTGATATCACAATATGGAAGAAGGATTGCACCACAAAGAGCACAGGCAATATCAGGCACTCCCGTGCCACAGACTGTAAGAGAACTGCAGCAATTTCTGGGACTGTGCAACTACTGTAGAGCATGGGTATTTGATTACAGCTCTTACATAGGACCCCTGCTTGAGGGTTTGAAGGAAGCAAATAAAGGGGAGAAAAAGTTGGGATGGACTATGGAAATGAAGGAGGCATTTGATGAATTAAAAGAAGCAATATCAACTGCTCCAGTACTAGCATCCCCAGACTATGAGCGACGATTTTTTATATTTTCACATTGCGACTCAGCAGTAATGAAAGCAGTATTGGCCCAAAAGACTAGCATGGGCTATAAACCAGTAGCATTTTACAGCGGTCACTTAGATCCAATAATGTTAGGACAATTCTCTTGCGAACAAGGTCTTGCTGCAGCTGCATTTGCAGTAGAAAAAGCATCATCAATAACTATGGGGTGTCCAACTACACTATTTGTAGAACATGCACTATTTGCGATATTGAATAAACCTAAGTCCACACTGACGACACAGAGGGCAACAGGTTATGAGATTATTTTGTCCAAAGCTGAACTGGCAATTGTTAGATGTAGCACGGTTAACCCTGCAAGGTTCCTAGCAGAAGTAATTGAAGAGGGAGATTACGCCCACGACTGCACCCAAGTAACTGAGATGTACTCATGTACTAGGAAAGTTGAAGAAAACGCACTAGAGGGAGGTGAGCTTTTGTTTATTGATGGGTCATCAACTATTGATCAAGGAGACGGGATAAGGAGGACTGGGGCAGCAGTAGTACAAATGATGGAAGCGCCAGTGTGTGTGGCTATTAAGTGTGTACAATTACCACAGCATTACTCTGCTCAAGCGGCGGAACTGGTTGCACTCATATTGGCACTAAAGGAAAGTTTTGATAAAAAAGTTACTATATATTCCGACAGTGCATATGTTACATCCACTGTCCACTCAGGGCTATCAAAGTGGAGAAGAAGAGGGTTTAGGAGAGCTGACGGCACTCCAGTACAACATGCCCTCTTGTTGGCTGAACTAATTGAAGTAATAAACGATCCCCAAGAACTAGCCCTAGTAAAATGCACAGCACACACCAATGGAGAAGACTATATATCAAAAGGAAATGCAGCAGCAGACGCACATGCAAAATATGCTGCATATTTTGGTGAGATATGGAACCCCACAGACTCACAGAGAGGGAGAGGGAGGGGAATAGCGAGGGAGATGTTAATAAAAGAAGGGTACACCCATCTCCCAGCCACCCAGATTATGGAGTTACAAGCGGCTGCACCAATGGCCGAAAAAGAAGTATGGGTGAAAAGAGGATGCACAATGTCACCAACCGACGCACTATGGCGCCAGGGTGGCACTGGGAAAGTTGTAATACCATTGGCATTGTTAAATACCGCCTTGAACCAATTACATCACCCTGCCCATACAGGCAAAGAAATAATAGCAGCACGAATTAGAGAAGATTGGTTCTGTCCCGAGTTAACATCCCATGTGTCAAATTTTATCAGCAATTGCCTTACATGTCAACAGTTCACGGCCGGTCATACTTTAAAGGTGATAAGAGGTACCATACCCCGACCAGAAGGACCTTTTCGGCACCTCCACATTGACTATGTTGATATGATCAACATTTGTCAAGGCAATAGATACATGATAGTAGTAGTATGCCCATTTTCTAGGTGGATCGAAGCAGGGCCCTGTTCACACCCTGATGCGTTTAGAGCAGCCAAATTTATAGTAAGGGAGGTATTCCCCAGGTGGGGAGTGTGCGAGGTGTTAAGATCAGACAACGGACCCCATTTCGCAAATGAAATGTTCCAGCATATCACATCCCTACTGAACATTAAACACAAATTTGCATGTGCGTACCACCCTCAGGCCAATGGTGTATGTGAACGCCTGAATGGCCTATTGAAGGAGGCAATTGCTAAAATACAGCAAACAACAAAGAAAAGTTGGTTGTATTGCCTTCCGTTAGCACTGTTCGAACTTAGAAACAGGCCAGGGTCCGACCACCACCTCACCCCACACGAGGTGGTTACTGGACGCCAAATGCGCCTTCCCCTAACACCAACGTCAAGGGCATTCACCGACCAAGAAAGTTCTGCGAATGTGTTAGGTGATGAAATGTATCAATATGTGTCTTCTTTGATTACTAGCGTTGTGTTTGTGTCTCAACAGCTCGAGCGCACACGGGGCGGGTCCACCAGCAACCAAGAAATAGACGAAAATACAGAATTGGGAAAGGAGAACTTGTGCCAACTTGCCAAAGGTGACCACGTACTACTTCGAAATTTTAATAGAAAGTGGAACCAGCAGAGGTTCACTGGCCCCCATTTAGTAGAGGACGTATCAACAAGAGCAGTAAAACTAAAGGATAAGCGTGCGTGGAACCACCTGCATGATGTAAAAATCTACAAACTGCAGACCCGCCCCAGCGCCAACGACAGGTCCATTGGAAAAACGCCAACAACATCCCCGGCAGCGGAAGAAAACACAACCACAGACAACGACCCAATTGTTCCCTCGGAGAGAATAACGGACGAAGAAGGGGGTGATCCCCACACTGCCCACCCCATGGTCACACGTTCAAAGAGTAAAACTGCTCCCGCCATCTGAGCAAAACCCCCCCCCCATTGACTACTAAATACAATTGTAATAAAAACTAAGGACTTCGCTTGCACCAATACACATGTAAACACGTGAATGTTCTCTTTTTCTCTCGCACATACAGGAGCTGCGTAATATTGTATTGTTAAGAAAAGTTATCTAACAAATTCAGTGTGCAGGCGTAGATGGTGCTGCCAGACGATAGTTACCCAGAAGAATTGTCACACCAATTTGTATACGAAATAAAAAGGCCAACATACTTAAAAAAGAAAAGGGTACGTGTATACTACACGGCCTTCCTCCTGGCCATAGAAAATTACATGCCCCACCTCCGCCCATACTTGCCGGTCTTGAGAGACCGATCACTTAGAGTAGCGTGGGAGCAACTCTTCACCTGGGCACTGAATGACTATTTGATAGGGAGAGCTTAATGAAACAAAACTAACATTTAATAACAAGCACTTTTTGAGAATTTTTAGGCGGGCAACTTTAACGTCGCAAGAATACGCTGCCAGGACTGCAGCAAGGTAAGAGCAAAAATGTCGGTGAGGTTAGCATATGTAATAAAAATAATAGGGATTTTTATGATCACCGGAGTTTTGGCTGCCTCTGTATGGCAGTACAGCTATGCTATGAGTTTTTTTGCTGCACCCAAACCTAATGTACCCCACCTCCCTGCTGCAACAGGTGTTACGTCAGGTGGTAACAGTAACAATGAACAAAAGCGAAATAAAGTTAAACGCAGCACATACTCAGACAATAAAGGTATTGATAATTATGTACAAGATTCAGCACACGTCACAAACAACATATGGTACCAGCACATGACCCGCATTGGTAAGCAGACAACTGAGGATAGCTGTTACGTTTGCTCATTAATACCATACGCCATGAGCGCTTCACGAACATTTGTTGCCACAGAAATAGATGAAAAAACAGCACAGTGCATAATATATTTGGCCCTGTTCCAAACGAAAGGAAGATTCCAAGGAACAGTAGTGCACATGACATGGAAAACACGAGACTCATACCCATATGAAAACAACTTCCTCAAGACCTATCTGAGTTATCACAAGACCAGTTTACATGCTGAAGCATTCAGATACATAACAAGTGGCCCTGAAAAAGGAGAAACAAAGAAGGTAACACTGCAGTATCTACCATGTGATTGGTACGCCACGGAAGTTCCGGGTAAACAAGGATGCTGGGAGAGGCCATTACTGACGATAACAGGAAAGGTGTTCCTGGGTACCAGCTGGGAGATAGGAGTGGTTGGCAGCAACATGGTAACAAAAGAAACTATCTCAACCATCGAGACACACAATCATCGATGTTGGACGACATGGATCAAGTATGTACCAATGCTCACGTGGGTAGAAGAAGATGAAGACCCGATAACTATATTACCATTGACTGCGCCCAAAGTATGTTACCAGCATAAAGGAGAGGTGGACGTGGGATATAACACCAATTGTGCAAGTGTGATGGAGTTACCTGAGGGGGGAGCGGGAACAGCAGTAATAATGGACCATTATTGGGCCTGCGGAGAAAAGGCATATCATACACTGCCTCCCCTGTGGAGTGGTGTGTGCACAATGGTACACGTCAATGTACCATCACTAGTGGTACCTAAGAAGCATGTCGATGTGGCGAAATTTCCGAAAATGGATGAAGGAGACAGGAGAAGAAAGAGATCTGCACCACTCCAGAAGGAGCAAGAAAACAGGACCAACAGCAATGATACTGTCCTAAACAGGAGAAAAAGACAAGGAGAGCCATTAACAGGAAATTATCTGTGGGGAAGGTCGGAAACGGAACTAACATCAATACCGCCAGAACACAGACTATTCAGCAGAGCAGCAATGTTCTTCTCCTCAATAATACATCCGGGACTGCAGGCATACGCAAACGCAAAATGGCTGCAAATAACCAGATGGGAACTAATGATGACCATAAATTCGACAGTAAATGGGTTTAACGCAATTAAAGAGGAGCTGCGAGCTGTAAGGATGGTAGCACTACAGAACAGATATGTATTGGACCTTCTCACAGCAATGGAAGGAGGAGTTTGTGCAAAGATAGGACAATCATGCTGCACGTTCATACCTGCCAACGATGCCGACAATGGTACACTGACAGAAGCAGTTTCACAATTGGCCCAGATGCACTCCAAAATGATGGACGAAAGTAACGGCGTAAACAAGGATAAAAGCTGGTTTTCACTATTATGGTCATGGATGCCATCTTGGCTGTCAGATGGACTGAAAATAATAGTGGGATGTGCTATTTTGGCTGGAGCTGCACTGATAATAATTAGATTTTGGAAAGCCCGGAAGGCGCGCTCAACTGATGAGTTGCTGGAAATGGTGGGAATGCACCCCTTGATGCCAGCGGATGACGGCCAGCACACAGGTGTGATAATACACGAAAGGGAGAAGTTGCGCACCCAAATCATCGCCAATCATCTAGACCCACCATCAGTGAAGATCGAGAACCCAAGGAACCCTAGGAGCTACATAGGAAGATGGGTGTACTGTACTCCTGGAGGAACATGCGAATACATGTATTGGTCATTTGAAGATCACGTAAACCATTATGGACATCTCGGAGGGATAACCAAGATATGGAGAGTAAGAGGAGATAACGAGAAGGATATGTTTGTGGTCGACAAGTCGACCAGAGGGGGGACTGAAGTGGGAGAATGGAAAACCAGACTCCCGTCCTTCACCTCTCGCGCTTGGCCTAGAGGGTCGCGGCCCAGACACCCGCCACGAGAAGAGTTTGCCCATTTACCAGATGACCAAATACCCTGGTACAGAAACATACGGATGTGTCCATCTGCCTGCCCAACAGCCCGCACTGGCCATGCCGACACCTGCGGCACGGACCAACTAGACTGAAATCTACACATCGTTAGAGATGCCATGACGACCTAGATAACGGGAAGCACCGCTGAACTATTATACACGCTGAACATTTCCACACCAATCTACACGAAGAACATACTCAGTGCTCTGACGTAGGCGACAGGCTTATTCACGGACGTGCATCTTTATTATTTTTACATAGGCTTTCAGAATGCAGAAACGCAAGACGCACCATGAGCTCATTTATAACGCTTGCTCACGCTTCTCTTGAAACCCGTTACCATCATGAGAGATATAATGGAAACACGATACTGGCCATGAAACTGTATGCCACTATAACCTAAAGCATCCATGCACTAAATGGATTACTCGTGCACCAGGCCCAAGTAGGCCTCAAGCAAGAGTTCCCGTGGACATTAACAAAGCAAAAGTCAGGTTGCTGAGCCTGCAGAAAGAACCCAGTGGAGCAACCAGCCAAGGTCGTAATGTTGCAAACCCACAGTCAAGAAACAAATCTTCAAAGGCACGATGTTGCAACCTCGCACTCCACGTACCAATGTTAAAATCATATCTGCAAATTAAACCAGACATACAGTGGAAAAACAATATTAATTGTGCAGAATTATGCCTCAAACACGGTCCCTCCCCACGTGACCAAGCCGAACCTGACGAGATGCCAAAACCCAGGAGAGAAAAGGCGTCTGGGTACCTCGCTACGAGACGCAGGCCGACACACTTGAAAGGCTCAATGGACACCTGCTACAGTGGGAACGGTCAGTCTCCCACCTATGAATAAATCCTCACATTGCCTGCACGTACCCATATTGAAACACTGTTGCAACCACAGGTGCACCGTGTGCTGGGAACAACGGTGGTCCCAGGCTGGGGAGCTCACGGATGCACCAATCAGAACATGAGGTTCTTATCTCAGACGTCAGTAACGTTAGCCAATCCTCAGGGGTCTTCATGTAACAATTCTTATGTATCTAATTGTAGGGACAACCCAGATATACCACCTGACTACATCTTAACCACTAATATCATTCTCTATATGCGTACTATACTAACCCCACCACTCGAGCAACCAATCAAGAGTGGCGATAGGTTCTTTTGGTAACTTTTTGGAATGACGCAAGTAGCGCGTCATAATGTAGTAAAAAGGGCCTGCGAGCCCCACTATTGTGTGTGTGTCAGGACGAACGCGTACGCTCCTTGACCCATCCCTGCCGTTTGCATAATAAACGACAGAAGTTGCCTTGCTCCTTGTGTGTGCCTCATACTCTGTCTCGATCCGAGATATACACGGGAGGAGTTGGGGCCTCCCTGCCCGGAGGTCTGCGGACGGCCCGGCCGACCCCGGCAGAATCCCCCCCGACAATACCTTTTTAAAGTCTAGCACGAAGAACAGCATCAATACTGATTCGTGGTGGAAAGATGCGGCATGAAACTCTTACCGGCGTTCGAAACCGGGTGAATTTTAGCCTGTGTAGTCAAGAGCTTGCTGTACAATTACTATGCAGTCCATCTGCAAAACACAGAACACAAAGAGCTAATCAGAAACACACTGTTAGCAAAGTCGGGCTTGTCACTGTGAGCAGGGTAGAGTTCAGGGGCTTACCTCGGACTGCTCGATATGGAACCGAACGATCTTCTCGTCAAGACCGCGATGCAGCAACTGGTAGGAGCGGTCGTCAAGAGTATGAATTTAAATACGTCTCGACGTCGGCGCAACGGCGGACGGAGACTCCTGTATTTAAAGGTACAGTGTATCTGATACCTTGCAGAAAGCAAGGTCTTAGTACACACGTCAGAGAATGACGGTGTTTAAGAGAACTATTAATCAGGGGCCCCACGATGGTGTGGAGGGGCCAACCTGGGATGCACACAACAATGAAGGCAGCTTATATGGGCAAAGATCAGAAGAATGAAAAGTCAACCGATGTCTGTGTTTGACAAAAATAATAATTTATGGGTGCCCAGAGGTGACATAACAAAAACGTCACAAGGCCAAAGTATGACCAAACGAAGGGAGGAGTGGGGGGAGAAAAGGGGTAGAGGGGGGTTGGTTGGAGGGGGGAGGAAGAAAAGAGTGAAGAAAAGGGGAAAGGAGGAAAATAAGGAGGGGTGGGTGAGCAAATGTTCAGCACCCTTCCACATGGTCACAGGTGCAACCCGAATCATGTGATTAAATTGTTCCATTCCACAGAGGAATTCAGGCCCTGGCTGACCGTATTCAGGTTGTATATCAGCCTTTGTTCAGCTAGGCTCAAAGACAGATCTCTATTACCTCCTCTCGGGGAGGACAACATTTTTTGAATAACAAACCATTTTAGATCGGTGTATTTGTGCTTTGCAGCAATATAGTGAGACACAAGAGGTTTGTTCTTGGTTTTATTCTTCAAACACGACCTGTGTTCACAAATACTAAGCCGTACAGCACGGCTGGTTTTTCCTATATACAATAAATTTCACGGGCATTTAATGCCATAGATAAGCCAATCCGAAGCACAATTGGAAAAAGATCTCAAATTCCATATTTTGCCATTAAGTTAATTAGTATATAGGAAAAACCAGCCATTATTCAAAAAATGTTGCCCTCCCCGAGAGGAGGTAATAGAGATCTGTCTTTGAGCCTAGCTGAACAAATGCTGATATACAACCTGAATACGATCAGCCAGGGCCTGAATTCCTCTGTGGAATGGAACAATTTAATCACGTGATTCGGATTGCACCTGTGATCATGTGGGAGGGTACTGAACATTTGCTCACCCACCCCCTCCTTCTTTTCCTCCTTTCCCCTTTTCTTCACTCTTTTCTTCCTCCCCCCTCCAACCAACCCCCCCTACCCCTTTCGTCCTCCTGCCTCCCTTTGTTTGGTCATACTTTGGCCTTGTGACGTTTTTGTTATGTCACCTCTGGGCACCCATAAATTATTATTTTTGTCAAACACAGACATCGGTTGACTTTTCATTCTTCTGATCTTTGCCCATATAAGCTGCCTTCATTGTTGTGTGCATCCCAGGTTGGCCCCTCCACACCATCGTGGGGCCCCTGATTAATAGTTCTCTTAAACACTGTCATTCTGTGACGTGTGTACTAAGACCTTGCTTTCTGCGAGGTATCAGATACACTGTACCTTTAAATACAAGAGTCTCCGTCCGTCGTTGTGCCGACGTCGAGACGTATTTAAATTCATCCTCTTGACGACCACTCCTACCAGTTGTTGCATCGCGGTCTTGACGAGAGGATCGTTCGGTTCCATATCAAGCAGTCCGAGGTAAGCCCCTGAACTCTACCCTGCTCACAGTGACAAGCCCGACTTTGCTAACACTGTGTTTCTGATTAGCTCTTTGTGTTCTGTGTTTTGCAGATTGACTGCATAGTAATTGTACAGCAAGCTCTTGACTACACGGGCAAAAATTCACCCGGTTTCGAACGCCGGTATGAGTTTCATGCCGCATCTTTCCACCACGAATCGGTATTGATGCCGTTCTTCGTGCTAGACTTTAAAAAGGTATACATAGATAATGCCCTCCTTAAAGGTTGTTCTCCTCTGAAAGGACCCTCAGATTAAACTGCTGCGGTTTCTCTCTTTTGCTTTTTTTGACTTAGGACACTCCCTGAATCTGATGCCACGACATCACTCTGAGTCTCACACTGGATGCCTAAATGATGTTCACTACAGTTTCCTTCCAGTCTCTTGTATGACCTAACTGGCGACATTTGGAAGTAAGCTACTTTTTTGTATGAATAAAGCTGTTTTGTGTCCCGTTTTCCGCGGGCTAATTTCTCTAGCACTGCCCTTGGTAGTAATAACACGACAAATGGAAAGACTAATGTGCAAAAGGACCAACATGTAATTACTGGCCACCCTTTGGCTATTTATGTAGATTGTGCCATGAGTCATCTGGATGACTATTTATCAGTCATTAGGCGCGACAATTCTGTCCACGAAGGAGTCATTGACGGCTTTGTCCTTCTCTTTGGTTTGATCACACTCGATCCTGTAGTTACTGGTAAGGATTGGATTTATCTTATGTGTCACATGATGTTATGTTAACTGTGTTCTGTGTTAAGCATGTATCCGAAACTAGCTTGTCTGCAGGACAAAACTTGATGGTATATTTGAATGTGTTTTGCAATATGAGTAAAATAGACAGCCTACATGAGTTTTGTTTATACATCTGAGGTTATGTATTTAATGACATTGTAGCCCTATCATGTAAGCCAATGTTTTGATGTCTCGTGATTAATTGTATATATATGTACATCTTTTTAGATCTCTGACGCCAATATTAAATTGTTCATAAGGCTCATCTTGAAGAAATGTCCTGTCCTGAAGATGGCCACTACATTTTTCTTCTGTATGGATACTTGAGAAACTGTCCCATCTGATTACTGGCCGAAACATGTCGACACTTTATATCTCATCAAATGTCTAATTTTAGCCATTTTGTATAATCTGTGTATCAGGATTAGAAAGTGTATTAAGTTGCCTCACCTTTTTTGTCTGTTCTCTTTTTGGCTTTTTGTTACCTGTAGCCTTGCCTTATTTTCCCTGACACAAATACTGCAACTTCATTTTGTGTCCGCTTTTACTTGTTGATGTACTAGTCTGTTGTTTTTTAATATGTTTTACACCCCCAATTAAAATTACCCTCATGTACGCTTACGCGTGTGGCTGCCTATATTTGCTGTTTGCACAGATCAATGCTGTTATGTAAATGTATATATGTGTGACCATAAGTTTTCCAAATTAACAAGGGGGGTCCTGGGAGTCCCTCTGCCAGACATTAGTCCTGGTTGCGAGAGACTTACCCAGAGTCTTTAGCTCACTATCTTTCACAGAGAAGAAATATCCCAAACATATCAGTCTTTGTCCTGCCCTGGGGCAGTCCAGTACCGAAATGCTAGGCAATTCTCCTCTGAACAAGAGTACCAACAGAAACCCCAGACACGTGTTTCGGTCTGGTTGGACCTCATCAGTAGGCTGGATCTGTGCCTCTCTAAGAATAGTGAGCAAGGGGTCCACGTCTGGATTCCCCTAGTAACTTAGGGTGAGACCCAAAGTTACTTGCATATGCAAATTAACAAGGGGGGTCCTGGGAGTCCCTCTGCCAGACATTAGTCCTGGTTGCGAGAGACTTACCCAGAGTCTTTAGCTCACTATCTTTCACAGAGAAGAAATATCCCAAACATATCAGTCTTTGTCCTGCCCTGGGGCAGTCCAGTACCGAAATGCTAGGCAATTCTCCTCTGAACAAGAGTACCAACAGAAACCCCAGACACGTGTTTCGGTCTGGTTGGACCTCATCAGTAGGGTGGATCTGTGCCTCTCTAAGAATAGTGAGCAAGGGGTCCACGTCTGGATTCCCCTAGTAACTTAGGGTGAGACCCAAAGTTACTTGCATATGCAAATTAACAAGGGGGGTCCTGGGAGTCCCTCTGCCAGACATTAGTCCTGGTTGCGAGAGACTTACCCAGAGTCTTTAGCTCACTATCTTTCACAGAGAAGAAATATCCCAAACATATCAGTCTTTGTCCTGCCCTGGGGCAGTCCAGTACCGAAATGCTAGGCAATTCTCCTCTGAACAAGAGTACCAACAGAAACCCCAGACACGTGTTTCGGTCTGGTTGGACCTTATCAGTAGGGTGGATCTGTGCCTCTCTAAGAATAGTGAGCAAGGGGTCCACGTCTGGATTCCCCTAGTAACTTAGGGTGAGACCCAAAGTTACTTGCATATGCAAATTAACAAGGGGGGACCTGGGAGTCCCTCTGCCAGACATTAGTCCTGGTTGCGAGAGACTTACCCAGAGTCTTTAGCTCACTATCTTTCACAGAGAAGAAATATCCCAAACATATCAGTCTTTGTCCTGCCCTGGGGCAGTCCAGTACCGAAATGCTAGGCAATTCTCCTCTGAACAAGAGTACCAACAGAAACCCCAGACACGTGTTTCGGTCTGGTTGGACCTCATCAGTAGGGTGGATCTGTGCCTCTCTAAGAATAGTGAGCAAGGGGTCCACGTCTGGATTCCCCTAGTAACTTAGGGTGAGACCCAAAGTTACTTGCATATGCAAATTAACAAGGGGGGACCTGGGAGTCCCTCTGCCAGACATTAGTCCTGGTTGCGAGAGACTTACCCAGAGTCTTTAGCTCACTATCTTTCACAGAGAAGAAATATCCCAAACATATCAGTCTTTGTCCTGCCCTGGGGCAGTCCAGTACCGAAATGCTAGGCAATTCTCCTCTGAACAAGAGTACCAACCGAAACCCCAGACACGTGTTTCGGTCTGGTTGGACCTCATCAGTAGGGTGGATCTGTGCCTCTCTAAGAATAGTGAGCAAGGGGTCCACGTCTGGATTCCCCTAGTAACTTAGGGTGAGACCCAAAGTTACTTGCATATGCAAATTAACAAGGGGGGACCTGGGAGTCCCTCTGCCAGACATTAGTCCTGGTTGCGAGAGACTTACCCAGAGTCTTTAGCTCACTATCTTTCACAGAGAAGAAATATCCCAAACATATCAGTCTTTGTCCTGCCCTGGGGCAGTCCAGTACCGAAATGCTAGGCAATTCTCCTCTGAACAAGAGTACCAACAGAAACCCCAGACACGTGTTTCGGTCTGGTTGGACCTCATCAGTAGGGTGGATCTGTGCCTCTCTAAGAATAGTGAGCAAGGGGTCCACGTCTGGATTCCCCTAGTAACTTAGGGTGAGACCCAAAGTTACTTGCATATGCAAATTAACAAGGGGGGTCCTGGGAGTCCCTCTGCCAGACATTAGTCCTGGTTGCGAGAGACTTACCCAGAGTCTTTACTCTTAGGGTCTCACCTCTGCATAAGTTTTCCAACCCATCTCTGAGGTTAGAGTAGTGAGGGTTAAGCAATTCTCTAGTGCCAGTTCTCTGACACGCCTATATATTTTCTCGTTATTTATCCCAATTTTGAGAATTGCTCCCCCGTCAACAAAAAATGTTGGGATTTGGCCTACTTTATTAGTACACCCAGAAGAAGACTGACACATCACAGCCCTATTCAAAGTACGGTTACGATCTCCCACACTCCAGCGACTGTCCAGCAAAAGGGAGAGTCTGAGGGCACTGCTGGGCGGCAGGACATTTTGCCAGAATGTGCCAGGCCGCTGCCCGACTGCGATTCCCCGAGGCCCGAGTAGGGCGACCAATACAGGACCCCTGTAAAGACGCCGGTGGGGGGTGTCTGTACTTCCGCTCTCTATATGGTAGAGGAGAGGCACAGAGGACCCCAGCCAAGATTCTCTATTATTGGTATCATGGTTGAGCAATCAAGGCCTAGCTTCTCAAGGTGATGCAAGCTGGTTCTTAAGTACAGTGTAGTCCCCAAGCACCCACAAAGGAATGTCCACACACTGTATCGGTTAAAACACAGTCTTTATATAATTAATATTCAAGGTCACGTAAACTATCACGATAACTCACTTTGTACTCAGAAATCAACAATGGTAAATATATACAGTTCTAAAGTGGTACCACTATCAGATCTCATTAAAGTGCATACGGTCAGAATGACACACAGATCATAATAAAGAGGAAACCAGCAGTAGAGAGAGGAAGGAAAGCAAGATGGTTGAACAATTGGCAGAACACAGGCCCTGCTATCGAGACACAGTTCTGTGTGGAGGTCTCCCCACCCGGGCAACCTGTAGAATAAAGATATATCACAAGCCCAGTCCATATATTGTTCACACTAGACCTTACAATAGTTCTGCAACCTCAAAGTACCTGGCATTGTAGCGTTCCTCGTCAGGGAATCGACGGCCCTTCTTGAGTGTCCTCCCTTTCAGGCAGGAGTCACGGGTCGTTGAATATCCGATGGAGAACAGGTCGAGTGGTGCTCATTGATGGGGAAACGTAAACGTCCTGCAAGGAAGAGGCATGCGGGGCACCTCGGTGTCGATAGTTCTGGACCGCAAAGAGTTGGAGGAACTGTGGCCCAGCAAGGGCGTCTAGTCGTCGACGTCTCTGTGGTCTTTGGGTGGCGGGAAACCCACCGGTGGATGCTCCTCGGCGCGTCAACAGTCAGGCCTTCTACAGCGGCGACGATGCGGACGAGAGCGTCCTTGGATCAATGAAGTTCTTAGGCAAAATGGGAGCACGGTGGCTCCGTTCGGTGACGGCGGTCGTCGAACAGTGTCGGACAACAGTCCGGACGCTTCTCCTTGGAGTTCCGCAGCAGTCCCTCTATCGGGTCGGCAGCCTGTCGAACGTCTGTCTACCAGGGGGCTTAGGCAAAGATCAGCTGTGCACGATGGTCCCTCGTAGCTCGGGAACAGGGCGCCTTTCCAGGTCCTCTCTGGGTCAATCCTTGAGGCACAGCAGCTTTCAGATTGCAAAGGAGAGCAACATCAATTCTTCTCGTACAGCCGGGCTTCAAGATCAAGCTTCATGCAGCAAATCAGGAAGGGGCTCACTCTCATCCTCTTCTTGCCCTGACGCTAGCAAGAGACATGAGACTTCGGCTCGCCTGTGGAAAGGCTTGAGCCGGTTAACATGGAATACTTGAGGGGCTATCCCAGAGGCTCCCATGTCAACCAAATAATTGACCTTGCCCATCTTGGAGATTATCCTGAAGGGCCCAGTCCACTTATCTGCCAAAGCCCGAGGCTTGGTAGGCTCCATCACGAGGACTTCCTGTCCCGGAGTCCAATCCACTTGCGATGCTTTAAGGTCATGCCAGTACTTATTCAATTCCTGGCTGGCCTTAAGATTCGCTGTTGCCTGACCCATCATCTGTGTCATCCTCCGTCTGAGCCCTAACACATAGTCCCCCACTTGCTTGGCGGGACCTGGAAGGGGGGCCTCCCAACCTTCTCTGATCAAGGCAAGGGGCCCCCTCACGGGATGTCCAAAGAGTAACTCAAAGGGGCTGAAACCAACACCCTCTTGAGGTACCTCTCTGTAAGCAAACTGCAGGTATGGCAGGAGAAGATCCCACTTCTTCCTTAGAGGCTCTTCCAAAGCACCTATCATGCCCTTGAGAGTTTTATTAAATCTCTTAACCATACCGTTGATCTGGGTGGTATGAAGTGGAGAACTTGTAAGTTACTCCGCATTCTTTCCACATGGTTTTCATGTAACTGGACATGAAGTTGGATCCTCTATCAGAGACAACCTCCTTAGGGAATCCAACACGGGTAAAAATGCCCAGGAGAGCCCTGGCAACCACCTTGGCCATAACCGTCTGAAGGGGTATAGCCTCAGGGTACCTGGTGGCATAATCTACCAGGACCAGGATGAACCAACGTCCACCCGACATGGGAGGGTCAAGGGGATCGACAATGTCGATGCCCACCCTCTAAAACGGTGTGCCAACCACTGGCAATGGTTGCAGTGGGGCGATGACTCTGCCTCCAGTTTTACCAGACAACTGACAAGTTGGGCAGGTCTTGCAGTGGGACTCCACGTCTACTCCCATCCGTGGCCAGTAGAAATGGACAGAGAGCCTCTGCTTAGCCTTCTTGGTCCCAAGATGACCAGCTAAGGGCTCCTCATGTGCCAACTGCATAAGGAAGGGCCTGTAAACCTGGGGTACCACCAACCTCTTGAGCGTACCAGGTTCAGGCTTAGTGGGCTCACTAACAAGGAGCTCACCCTCCCAATAAATCTGAAATGTCCGAGGCACTTCTGCTTGTGCCTCGGACAGGGCCTGTTTCCTCAGACCCTCGAGAGAGTGGCACTCTTTCTGTCCCTTACAGTCCGCCTGGGAGTGTCCCCCTTCAGCTAACAAGCATTGAAGGTCAGGATAATCCTCCGGGTTGAGAGCCTCTACCACGGGAAAGTCTTCTGGCTCTTCTCCCACAGGAGTTGAGACAGGATTCACCACTGGACCCCGCCCGTCCGGAGCATGGATCCCAATGGGTGCTGTTGGAAAAAAGCGGGAAGAGAAGGGGCTCCCACCACAGAGGTGGCCTTCTTACTCTTCCGTTTTCTTCGCGCCTTGGGTTTCCCCGTCAGTGAGGGTACCGGGCTCGCAGCCGGACCCTGTGTGACCTGCGATCGGGTGACCGCCACAGCAGCCATGGGTAGACCATCCGTGATCATCCCCAACTCGACCAAATCGTTTCCCAACAAAATGTTCGCAGGCACGTTGTCCTGAACCAGGACCGGAAGCTTTGCTGTCTTGTCTCCAATCGTAATGTTAACTAAGGTTACAGGCGATAATTTGGGAGGCCCACCAGCTAACCTGGTGGTTCTCAGAGGAGCACCTAAATAGTCCTCTGGCTTGAGCAGGGTCCTGTCCACCACTGTCATGCTTGCCCCAGTGTCTCTCAAACCAGTAGAAGGCTGGCCATTCAAGAGGACACTTCTCAAAAACCTACGGGTGTTCTGTGGGATAGTCGCCAGTACTTCTGCGTACTGGTCCCAGGCCCCAAGGGACACTAAGGAAATCTCCACGGGAGCACCGAAGGAGATCCCCGTAGAGGAGGGGAGGACTGTGGCCTCCACCTCAGGTACGGAGTAGGGATAGGTCAGGTTGACACCCTGGACTCCAAGTGCCTTACCCTTACACTTGGGGTCACCCCTTTGGTGGTCCAGAGCCCCACAATCCCAACAAGTGCCAGGAGTGCGGGGTACGGTACTGGAGCCACTGGGACCCTGCTTTGAAGCAGGAAGACCAGTACTCTTACTCCCACCCACAGCAGACTTATCCCCACTAGGTTTTTGGGTCTTCGGAGAGGAAGGTTTTCCCGACTGTGATTGCTTTTGGGACTCCTCAGCTTTCTGAGAGGCCCCCTTTTCTTTGTCCTTGTCCTTCCCACTGAAGTCCTTAGGGGACACACGGTGGGAGACCCACTTGTCAGCCAACCTAGCCACCTTAAACGGGTCTAAAATGTTCTGGTCAGCAAAATACTGACGCAGCTCTGGTGAACAGGCTTCCGAAAAATGCTCATAAAACAAGAGGTGAGACAATTCAACAAATGTTTTCACTTTGTAACCATCAATCCACCCCATCATGTTCATGTGTGCAGCACTCACCCAGTCAACCCAAGACACATTGGGCCTCATTACACGGATGGCGGTAGGGATTTACCGGTACTGGTAAAATACCGGTACCGGTAAATCCCTACCGCCTTACTACGAGGTCCCTTTGCGGGTTGGGGGATTTAACGCCTGCTTTTTGCAGGCGTTAAAATCCAACCCGCTAAGGGACCTCAGAGCTAATTACGGCACCGCAAAATTGCGGTGCCGTAATTAGCGCCTTCCCCATTCCCATAGAGCCCTATGGGGCAGAAATGGGAATGGGGAAGGGCAATGGCGGAAGGGGGATTTACCGCCCCTCCAACCTTGGAATGGGGCGGTTAATCCCCTTTCCGCCAAGGCGGTGCCGGTATTTTACCGGCATGAGCCATGGCGCTAATAGCGCCATGGCTCACCGCCTACCGGGTAATGAGGCCCATTCTCTTGTTTCTTAAAATCCTTGAACCGTTTAAGATATTGAGTAGGCGTCTTGCCAAACCTGGCAATTAAAGCAGACTTCATACACTCATACTAATCCCTTTCTTCCACACTCAGTTTCAGAATACAGTCATATCCAGTTTGAGGCACTCTGCTTAACAAACACTTAGCCCAATCTCTCTTGTCAACATCGTGAATTGCACAAGCCATTTCAAATGCTTCAATCCACTGGAGGATATCAGAACCCTCTGCATACACACCAACCAAATCTTTCATAAACTTGGTTGCTGGGTCCCTGACATTCTCAACGGGTTTAGCTGAAGTCTCTACTCGAGCTTTCTCTAGCTGGATTCGCTGACATTCAGTGTCCCGGTTCTTGAGTTCAAGGTCCTTATCTTTGAGTTCAAGATCCCTATTCTTGAGCTCCACTTGCTGTGCAACTCCCCTTTCTTAAGTTCAGCATCTAGTTCCAACTTCCTTAATAACTCAAGCTCTAAAGAACTGCTGGGGCTTGGAACAGAGGCAGCAGGAATGGTGGCATTCCCAGAATCGGATTCAGAGACAACCCCCGGGGTAGAGTCCTCATTGGTTGCATCCCCCCCTTCAAGAGTTTCACAATCAATCTGGTAGTCCACCAGGGCAGCTATCAGCTCAGCCCTAGACTTATCCACAAAGTCTAACTCCCTGGCTTCACAAGCACTCTGGAGAGCCTCTAAGCTCATCCAAGTCAATTTACCATTCGCAATAGATTCCATTGCTTGTAATGCAGTTATCTTGTACACGAATAAACCTCAATTTAACAAAGTGCAGATATCCTTCGTAAGTGGCACGGTTATACACTGATTCTTAAAACCGTGAGCATCCCACTGATACCACCAGCTGTAAAGACGCCGGTGGGGGGTGTCGGTACTTCCACTCTCTATATGGTAGAGGAGAGGCACAGAGGACACCAGCCAAGATTCTCTATTATTGGTATTGTGGGCGAGCAATCAAGGCCTAGCTTCTCAGGAGGTGATGCAAGCTGGTTTTAAGTACAGTGTAGTCCCCAAGCACCCACAAACGAATGTGCACACACTGTATCGGTTAAAACAGCATCTTTATATAATTAATATTCAAGGTCACGTACACTATCACGATAACTCACTTTGTACTCAGAACTCAACAATGGTAAATATATACAGTTCTAAAGTGGTACCACTAACGTTATCAGATCTTATTAAAGTGCATACAGTCAGAATGACACACAGATCAAAATAAAGAGGAAACCATCAGTAGAGAGAGGAAGGAAAGCAAGAGGGTTGAACAATTGGCAGAACACTGGCCCTGCTATCGAGACACAGTTCTGTGTGGAGGTCCCCCCACCTGGGCAGCCTGTTGAATAAAGATATATCACAAGCCCAGTCCATACATTGCTCACACTAGACTTTCCAATAGTTCTGCAACCCCAAAGTACCTGGTGTTGTAGTGTTCCTCGTCGGAGAATCGACAGCCCTTCTTGAGTGTCCTCCCTTTCAGGCAGGAGTCACGGGTTGTCGAACGTCCGACGGAGAACAGGTCGAGCTACGATGGTGAAGTGGCTGCGTCGTTCCTAGCAGTGCTCGTTGACGGGGAAACATAAATGTCCTGCAAGGAAGAGGCGTGCGGGGCACCTCGGTGTTGATATTTCTGGACCACAAAGAGTTGGAGGAACTGTGGCCCAGCAAGGGCGTCGAATCATTGGCATCTCTTTGGTTTTTGGGTGGTGGGAAACCCACCGGTGGATGCTCCTCGGCGCGTCGACAGTCAGGCCTTCTCCAGCAGGATACAGCGTCGATGATGCGGACAAGAGCGTCCTTGGATCAATGAAGTTCTTAGGCAAAACGGGAGCACGGCGGCTCCGGTCGGCGACGGCGGTCGTCGACAGTGGCGGACAACAGTCCGGACGCTTCTCCTTGCAGTTCCGCAGCAGTCGCCGTATCGGGTTGGCAGCCTGTCGAAGGTCTGTCATTTCAAATGCTTCAATCCATTGGAGGATATCAGAACCCTCTGCATACACACCAACCAAATCTTTTATAAACTTGGTTGCTGGGTCCCTGACACTCTCAACGGGTTTAGCTGAAGTCTCTACTCGAGCTTTCTCTAGCCGGATTCGCTGACATTCAGTGTCCCGGTTCTTGAGTTCAAGGTCCTTATCTTTGAGTTCAAGATCCCTATTCTTGAGCTCCACTTGCTGTGCAACTCCCCTTTCTTAAGTTCAGCATCTAGTTCCAACTTCCTTAATAACTCAAGCTCTAAAGAACTGCTGGGGCTTGGAACAGAGGCAGCAGGAATGGTGGCATTCCCAGAATCGGATTCAGAGACAACCCCCGGGGTAGAGTCCTCATTGGTTGCACCCCCCCCTTCAAGAGTTTCACAATCAATCTGGTAGTCCACCAGGGCAGCTATCAGCTCAGCCATAGACTTATCCACAAAGTCTAACTCCCTGGCTTCACAAGCACTCTGGAGAGCCTCTAAGCTCATCCAAGTCAATTTACCATTTGCAATAGATTCCATTGCTTGTAATGCAGTTATCTTGTACACGAATAAACCTTAATTTAACAAAGTGCAGATATCCGTCGTAAGTGGCACGGTTATACACTGATTCTTAAAACCGTAAGCATCCCACCGATACCACCAGCTGTAAAGACGCCGGTGGGGGGTGTCGGTACTTCCACTCTCTATATGGTAGAGGAGAGGCACAGAGGACCCCAGCCAAGATTCTCTATTATTGGTATTGTGGGCGAGCAATCAAGGCCTAGCTTCTCTGGAGGTGATGCAAGCTGGTTCTTAAGTACAGTGTAGTCCCCAAGCACCCACAAAGGAATGTGCACACACTGTATCGGTTAAAACAGCATCTTTATATAATTAATATTCAAGGTCACGTACACTATCACGATAACTCACTTTGTACTCAGAAATCAACAATGGTAAATATATACAGTTCTAAAGTGGTACCACTAACGTTATCAGATCTTATTAAAGTGCATACAGTCAGAATGACACACAGATCAAAATAAAGAGGAAACCAGCAGTAGAGAGAGGAAGGAAAGCAAGATGGTTGAACAATTGGCAGAACACTGGCCCTGCTATCGAAACACAGTTCTGTGTGGAGGTCCCCCCACCTTGGCAGCCTGTTGAATAAAGATATATCACAAGCCCAGTCCATACATTGCTCACACTAGACTTTCCAATAGTTCTGCAACCCCAAAGTACCTGGTGTTGTAGTGTTCCTCGTCGGAGAATCGACAGCCCTTCTTGAGTGTCCTCCCTTTCAGGCAGGAGTCACGGGTTGTCGAACGTCCGACGGAGAACAGGTCGAGCTACGATGGTGAAGTGGCTGCGTCGTTCCTAGCAGTGCTCGTTGATGGGGAAACATAAATGTCCTGCAAGGAAGAGGTGTGCGGGGCACCTCGGTGTTGATATTTCTGGACCACAAAGAGTTGGAGGAACTGTGGCCCAGCAAGGGCGTCGAATCGTCGGCATCTCTTTGGTCTTTCGGGTGGTGGGAAACCCACCGGTGGATGCTCCTCGGCGCGTCGACAGTCGGGCCTTCTCCAGCAGGATACAGCGGCGATGATGCGGACGAGAGCGTCCTTGGATCAATTAAGTTCTTAGGCAAAACGGGAGCACGGCGGCTCCGGTCGGCGACGGCGGTCGTCGACAGTGGCAGACAACAGTCCGGACGCTTCTCCTTGCAGTTCCGCAGCAGTCGCCGTATCGGGTTGGCAGCCTGTCGAAGGTCTGTCTACCAGGGAGCTTAGGCAGAGATCAGCTGTGCACGATGGTCCCTCGTAGCTCGGGAAGAGGGCGCCTTACCAGGTCCTCTCTGGGCCAGTCCTTGAGGCACAGTAGCTTTCAGATTTTCAGATTGTGAAGGAGAGCAACAGCAAATCTTCTCGTCCAGCCAGGCTGCAAGATCAAGCTTCAGTTAGTCCAGTTACTCATCGTATTGGACTTCAGCTTCTGAACATGATTCCTAGCAGTGAGAGGTCCCCAGATATATTGTTGATCTCCCATTCATTCCGCTGGGTCACACTCAAGCATCCAATCACGACTAAGGGCATTCATGCATGCAGGCAGCCAATCAGGCACACGGTGCATTCAGACCATTCATTTCTCTTCAGACACTTACAACAAGTTATATGTATTGGGACAAGTACCGAGCCATTCAACACTTCATACTGCATTCATACCGGTTTCAGGCAGGGTTGTCTCAGGCATTGTGTCAACCACCAGATACTAGACACCCACAACATAGAATGCATATTCGTCACACACTCCATTCACCCAGGTCCCACCCACAGGCGTACCCACAACATACGGTCATTGAGAAGGCTCCAGCCAGTCTGGTCTGTCTGCACTTCCCCACACTACCATATATGGAACTTCCACCCAACAGCTAGTCAGAAGGACAGAGTCAGGGCTTCCCGGGACTTCAGGAAGAACAAGGTAACAGGTGATGGAAGGCAAGAGGCCATGTGGGCCATTTTGTCTCCAGCTGGAATCTACCAATTCCAATGACAGGGCCTGGGTATCCCAAAATGGAGGACGCTCAGGGCACCCGTCATTTCAGCATGGAGCTGCCACCAGCCCGTACCCTGCTCTGTGGGTCACACACAGGTGCCCAAAAGCATACACTAGGGGCACAGGGTTGCACCCCTACCCATGGGTGCCATAAGGGTCTCCCATGGGTCTGTTTACCAAACCAAAAGAGAGAGCTGCACCGCCAGGAGTCCCACATGAACTCCTGTGTGGAAAACACGACAGAACACACGATAAAAAGCAGTAAAGGACAAGGATACAGAGGCCCTGTCCCTCTGATGCGTTTCCAGCATCACAACCGCGCAAGCTGAGAAACGTAGCCATGGTGGAAAAGGAGCTCCAAGAAATGGGCATCACTGAAGAAGAGGAGGAGGATGAGGAGGTGTTCTTCATGTCAAACATTGACTCGATAACAAAGAAAAGGCGGCAGCCTATATGTGTGGTGAAGATTTGCAAGACTCCAACTCCAATACTGATTGACACAGGTGCATCAGTGTGTGTACTTGTGACACAGCATTACGAGTTGCTCCCTGGACCACCAGCACTGGAAGAGATCAAGGCAAAGATTTACGCGTTTGGAGGGACCCCGTCCATTTCCGCTCTGAGGACTGTTTGTAGCCCAAGTCACCCACGCCAACAACAACATCAGAGCGAGATTCTTTGTGACGGATGTCAGCCCCCACTCGCTCCTGAGTTGTGCTGCGTCCGAGGCGTTATATATTGTACACTTTGCCCTCTCAGTGTATGAAGCGGATATCAAGGACCTTGTTGACAAGTTTGTTGACATCTTTCGAGAAGTTGGGAAGCTAAAAGTGGAACCCATAAAACTACACATTGATGAGACAGTGCACCCAACGGCACTGAAACACAGGCGCATAAACTTCCACCCCTGTGCTCAAGTGGAAAGAGAGCTGCAAAGTCTAGTGGATGCAGACATTATTGAAAAAATAGATGGCCCAACCCAGTGGGTATCCCCCATTGTCATTACAGCTAAACCTATGCAGCCGGGCTCCGTACGCATCTGCGTGGACAACCTTGCTATAAAGCGGGAACGCCACCTCATGCCAACACTGGATGACGTGGTGGGTGAACTGCAGGGAGCCAGGGTGTTTTCCAAGCTCGACTTGCACTCCGGATATCACCATCTTGAGTTGCACCCAGACTCACGCTATATAACCACGTTTACAACACACAATGGACTGTACAGATATAAGCGCCTGAGCTTTGGGGTCTCCTTTGCAGCATTGGTGTTCCAAAACGTCATCAGGGGCGCCCTCGATGGCTTGGACAGAGTGATCAATTTAAGTGACTATATAATGGTGTTTGCAGCATCGGAGACAGAACACATGGCCCGGCTGGAGAAGGCACTAGAGAGAATCAGAGACTTAGGTTTGAATTTCTCAAAGACGGTATAGCATTCTTTGGCTTTGTTTTTCACTCCAAGGGTATATCACCTGATCCCCAGAAGGTGAGAGACATTCAAGAGGCAAAGCCACCGGAGAATGCCTCGGAGGTGAGAAGCTTCCTCGGCATAGTAACGTACAGTGGGAGGTTCATCCAAAACCTGCCGTCTCTCTCGGAACATCTCCGGGTACTCACGAAGAAATACATTGCATGCATCTGGTCGGACACTTAACAGACGGCGTTCGATACCATAAAGACCGCCCTCATGGGGGATGAGACTATGGCATTCTTTGACCCGGGGAAGGAGTCTGAGCTGGTCGTGGATGCCAGCCCTGTGGGGCTGGGAGCTATGCTACTTTAACCTGATCTCCAGGGGCAAATGAAACCCATTGCATATGCCAGCAAGGCGTTGACAGAGGCAGAACAGAGATTCTCCCAGATCGAGAGGGAGGCATTGGCCATACTCTGGGGCTGTCACCCTTTTCGCATTTATATTCTGGGGAAACCTGTGTCCATTATCACTGACCACAAACCCCTCATCCCTATCCTGACAGGATTGTCATCCAAGCCACCACCGAGAATAGAGAGATGGATGTTAGCTCTCATGGAGTATGGGGTGAAACTGTATTACAGACCGGGAACCCACAACCCAGCAGACTGCCTGTCACGTCACCCTAGGGGTGTCGGTGGTCAAGAGGCAAGACCGGTAGGGGATTTTGAGGACTATGTTCACCAAGTATTAGACGCATCCATACCAGTATCTCTGATGCTTGAAGAGGTGGCTGACGCCTCAAGCACAGATGGATGTTTTCAACTCGTCCAAGGCACCATGGAGAGCGGTGACTGGAGATTAGCTCTAGCAGACATGTCCCTCAAAAATAAAGCCACTCAACGTGAGATTCAGCTACTGTGGCGAGTCCGACATGATCTGTCAAGATCAGATGAAGGTTTGATACTTCGAGGGAGACAAATTTTAATACCAAGAGAGCTGATCGGGATTAGCCCACTGGGGCCACCAAGGTACCGCAAAGACCAAGGCAAGACTGAGATCCAAGGTGTGGTTCCCAGGGCTGGAGGAAAGGGTCGATGACTATGTAAGCAAATGCATTTAGTGCCAAGCGTCTGCCCCTGTTAACAAAGAGCCATGCATTGAGTCGATGGAACAAAGCGACAGCCCGTGGGGCACAGTACATGCTGACTTTGGATCAACAGGGAAGGGGATGTACTTTTTGGTGCTCTTCGACCAATGGTCACGCTATACAGAGGTGGAGCTTATCGAATCCATGTCATGTGAACAAATCATGCATGCGATGGAAAAGATATTCGCAACCCATGGGCTTCCTTGAGTCGTATGCTCAGACGATGGGCCGCAGTTTCAGGGCAGGCAGTTTGCAGAATGTATGAGTGGCTATGGCATCACGCAACGAAAGGTAACCCCAGGCTGGCCAAGAGCCAATGGAGTGGCGGAACGCTTCATGCTCACGCTCAACAAAATATTCCGATTCTCACAAGGACAAGGAGGCGAATTGAAGAGAAACCTATATCATTTCCTCCGGTAGTATCGATCGACCCCCCACCAATCTACAGGAGTACACCCAGCTGAGGATTTCTTCAGCAGGTGCCTGTGAGGGCTGATTCCAGAAGCGGACGGCAGACCACTGGGTGTCATTAAGAACCAAAAAACACTAGAGGACAGACAGGTGCACAATGAGAAGAAGAACACCAGGCGAGGGCTAAAGCCCCCAAACATAGAAGTAGGGGACACAGTCCTGGTGAGGAAAAGACACCAGAAGGGAAGTTATCCCTCAACTATGAGACAACTCCTATGGGAGTCACACACATAAAAGGGTCCATGGTAACGGCAGCTGACCAGAGGGGGACGGTAACAAGGAACTCGTGTTTCTTCAGGAAGATTGCGGGAGACGAGGAACAGCAGGAGCCGGCAGTCGGGATGTCCCTGGCCCGAGTGAGACAAAGGGGGCCCACTCTTGAAGAGTACATGGGTGACCCCGAACCAGGAGGACACAGCCCATAGAAGGAACGACGTGAAGGGAGACAGGGGCGTTGCTAGGGGGGGGCTAAAGGGGCTATAGCCCCTGATCTTTTGGTTGTAGCCCCGGATAGAATCTCAGGAGCTACAGCCAAAAGGCTAGCTAGCCCCCAGTCCCAACAGTTCCGCATACATGCCAACATTCTGTGACCAAAAATCTGCAGGAATCTTAAAGTTTCAAAAATAGTCAGGCGAGGAGGTAATGATAGCAATAGGGCGCGTCAGCAGCCCATTGTCATTGAATGAGCCCCCCGCCGCGGGTGCATTCAATGACAATGAGGCGCCTGCCACGCCTTCTGCCATCACGCCTGCTCGGGGGAGCCCTTGAAAGACTCGCCGGAGTTGACGTGGTGGGGGGCTAATGGCGCCTTTTGTGAAAGGCACTTGCGGCGGAGGGGCGCCCTTAGCCCACCGCCGTGGGCGCCTTTTACATCAAAGGCCTGCATGCTGCGCCTTCTCCCGTTACGCCAGCTCGGGGAAGTCCGTGAAAGACTCCAGCGAGCTGACGTGGTGGTGGCTAATGGCGCCTTTGGCCAAAGGCACCCACGGTTGAGGGGCGCTTTTAGCCCACCGCCGTAGGTGCCTTTGACATTAAAAGCCTGCATGCTGCGCCTTCTCCCGCTACGCCAGCTCGGGGAAGTCCTTGAAAGACTCCCCCGAGTTGGCGTGGTGGGGGGCTAATGGCGCCTTTTGCCAAAGGCACCCGCGGCGGAGGGGCGCTTTTAGCCCACCGCCGTGGGTGCCTTTGACATTAACAGCCTGCATGCCATGCCTTCTCCCGCTACGGCAGCTCGGGGAAGTCCTTGAAAGACTCCCCCGAGCTGGAGTGGTGGGGGGCTAATGGCGAATTTTGCCAAAGGCACCCGCGGCGGAGGGGCGCTTTAGCCCACCGCCGTGGGTGCCTTTGACATTAAAAGCCTTGAATGCCGCGCATTCTCCCGGTACGCCAGCTCGGGGGAGCCCTTGAAAGACTCCCCCGAGCTGGCGTGGGCAAAAAAAAATGTACACATTTTTTTTTTTTTTTACAAAACAAATCTGTATTTGGTGTCAAAAAATCAGTAGGCGGTAGGACTGCTTAAAAAGCGGTATCCTACCGCCTAAATCGGTAGGGTTGGCAAGTATGGTTCCGACATCAGCTTAGTTAGCCCCGGGTCTTTTCCAGACCTAGCAACTCCCCTGAAGGGAGATATGCCCGTCGAGAGGGCCAGAATTGTCTGGCCAGGTTCCAGGACTACATCATGGACTCGAGTTGAAAATGACCAGGAGTTGACGGTATCCGCCCATGTTGGGCCTAGAGACTGTTTTGCTAGGTATGCCTTTGTTTTTGTGTCACGTTGAAATGTAGTTAATGATAATGCATGTCATCTGTTTTGTTATGAAAACGGAGGGATGTGACGGAGTCACGTGAGTGGTCACGTGAGCGCGGCGGCATGGTTTGCCATTGCACATTCGTTGAATAAAGGAGTTGACCGGCTCGCTTCAGAGCACGCCGGGTACCCGTGAGAGAAAGATCTGTGTCCTGCGTATTATTCACGGTACCGGAGGGCAGGGCCTGATCACGGGGGTTCCGGGAACATTTTGGAGGCCATCACAGCGAGAAAAATAAAAGAGGTTTAAAAAGCAGTAATTAGGTACATTTGTAAAAGTGGATCTGCCTTGTATAAAGCGACATTCCGTCAACAAGAACGGGTCTGAGAGTTATACTGCGACAATCATAACGTGGTGCCAGGGGTGAGAGGTGCACGTACTCAAGATGCACGTAACATCAGGCTTACACCGGCAAATAAGGCCTGTGCTCCGAGCAGCCTGATTGGCTAGCGTCCCACCCAGGATGCTAATTTTCTTACACATCTGTTTTGCTTAGTGATGACGACAGTGAACCAATTTACATCTTATTTGTCTTGATTATATAAAGTCAACATGCCAACTACATTGGCAGCTTCCGATGATATGCAAATAACATTCACTGCTGTGTCTTTAATAAAACTGATACTTCCCATCACGTTAGTTGGGAAAGTCATCATTTGTCACATTCTGCAATTTCGCAAACTGCTGAACCGTAGTTGCATCACATTTTGCAGAGTGATTTAGCGCACTAATCGGCCCTGGGATGCAGATTTCTTGTGCGAACGTTAATACATTACCGAGCTGCGGGCAACTGAAATGAGGTCTTTGCGCGCAGCCATAGAGAGAGGACCTTTCAGCCTTAATTAACAATGTGAATGAGTGAAGAGACATGTCAGTGCATTACGCACAGCATGGCGCGTCTTTTCATGAAGTCGTTAAGATGGTTATGGTTCATTTAGTTCAAGTCAATTGTGAAATCTCTAACTTCATTGTGAATATGTTTACTGCTGGCGGTGTATTGCCCACCCTCCCTTGGAAACACTGACCTCAGAGCGTGCGTTTCTTCAAATGTGTTTGTTATTCAGACAAAAGTGTGCTTTTGTTTCTTAAAATAATCTGTGCTGTGTTTGACGGACCTAGAACCGGCAAACAGAAGGGCCATTTTGAGAAAGAATGTATTGTAATAGAAACAACTTAAACTTGAGCTCAGGTACAATGGATAGGAGGCATTGTAGGAGACACTATTATTATGGTGTGGGGGTGGAAACCTGTTGACTAGCGCGCTACTTCTCTTTCAACCCCCTCTGGTTGGCGGCCCAGTGTGGTGTCTTTACAGGTGGCGCAGTGTGTTAGCCAGGCTCTGTGTTATCCATGTGGACTAGCGATGGCCCACTCTGGTGCGTCCTGCTGGTGGTTATAGCAGAGTCTGTTAGATCAGCTGCCACAAGTTTAGTCTGGCAGTGTTTTGGTGGACACCCTGTGGTGTGTCCTTGTACACCCCTATGTCTATCTCCACCAGTATGTGTGGGGTAGTACATCTACCCCACAAGCAGCTGCCCCTTTCCTTTGTCTCTTCTTATTTATATGTTTTTGTTTTCTGTGTGGAGCGCCCTTCCTGGCTGTGGCTTGCACTGCAAGCAGGCACACGTGTTTGTTGAAGTGCGCATGCCAGTGCGCTCTGTGGGGCAGTCCCTGCCATGTCGCGGCAGAGCTCCTGCCCCTCCGTGTATTATGGAATGTTGTAGCCCCATGGGCTGGAAAAGACAGCCAGAGGTGTGTATAATGAGCGTTGCAGGCCTTCGGGCTGGAAAGGACTGCTGGAGGTGTGAAGAGGTGGAGGAAGTCTGACAGGATCCGGCGCAGCCCTGCTACAGTTAGACTTTCGCAGGATGCCTGCACACCGGGGGATGCCGGCAGGACACGCCGAGGGCAGGAGAAGGACAGCTCACTCTCGAGCCGCAGCAGATGCTGTTTTTGGTGTTTCCTAGTTTGTTTCCTTCGTCGCCAGTTGTTATCTGAAAGACAGCCTACTGGAATCAGGACAAAGAAAGGACACAGAGACGTGCAAGGGTTTCATACCACCTTCATTTTCTAACTGCCCATCCTCTTCTCTGGGCTCCTCCTCTTCCTCCCACTGATGACGTACTCTTAAAGGGTACTTCTACAAACTGCTTCCCTCACAACAGCGGTCTCAATATACAGTCAACCTTCCCATCAAGCTTGAACAATTCCCTTGCATAACCAGGGACTCCCTAGCTGTTAACATTTAAATCATCATAAAAGGACTCCATTGCTGCTGAATTAAGACTCATATATAACATCAAGATTTTCCTCTGGACACGCACCTTGAGGGATAGAAGCCCCAATCCAAATCGGATTGCAGAGACAGGTATACAGCTGGGGACTTTCAAAATTCGTCTCCAGATATAGGCCTCCAATTTATCGAGAAGCCCAAAGGATTCTGCAATCCATCATTGTCAACCATAAGTCAATTTTGGAATAATCTTCCCTACATTAAAGGAAATGGCCGGTTGTGATGAAAATCGGCCGAACTTAACATCCATTTTTAGTAAATGATTTGTCAATGCAGCCGTTTTCTGCTTTAAAAAGATCCCAATATTCCCAAATCCTTGATTTGCCGTTATGTGGAGCCCTTTTGAGGAGAACCTTTTCACAAGGTGCGCTCGGAAAAAGAATGCATCACACGAACCAAAGAGTGAAAGGGGATAACGGGAGCGGATCAGGGAGGTAAACCACAAGGGAGTGTCTCGGGGACCCATAATAGAGAAGTGGGGTTGCATGGTGATTGTCAGGGAGGACAGGCAAGACTGTTACGAAAGGAATTGGCAAACATTATGTTGTCGCAGGAATGGGCATATTCTGTATTGTCACGGGACTAATTATAGTGAATTACGTCCATGGGAATGAAGGACACCAGCAAAGTAGTTATTTCTATCGCAGGAATAAAAAGAGGGCAAGCACAGGGGTAAATAAATAGCCTATGGATCACAGGGACTTGGAAATAGTCTTTTAAACCTGCACAGAGGTGGGATCAAAACTTCTAGGCAGGGGTATATGGGTCTTTTTTAATAATTGGTGCCACATGTACAGTGGCCTATGGCCTTGGCCAGTGGAGACAGAGGCTGCGGGCTAATTCTCTCTGTGTTCTTAAAGATTGGGGGAAACATGGAAAGAGGGGAAAGGTTGAAGAGCAATGGATCCTGAGTGTGCTGGCTATGGATTTATGCTATGTCTAGGGGGATGTGGTTTGGTAATAGGGAGGGGTATGGGCCTCGGCCAGTGGCCTTCTCTCGTTCAAAATAATTGGTGCAACATGAATAATGGGCACGGTGGAAGGCCATGGCCACTAGTGGTCCCAAGAAAACCCTTGCAGTTCAGTGAAAAAGCCTTAGTTGGGAGAAAGTTAAGGTGATGTGATTTATTGCAACCAAACCCTTGAAATTCAGCCTGTGTGGGAAGTGATGAGCATCTTAACACAGCGTCCCCTACCCCCATTTGCAAAGCCCCTGAGCACATACCATACATGATATCACAGAAGGGATCAAAAATGACATACACAATGACATCGAGGGAACATGTACAGGGTAGGCTGAGTTTTAGATGCTCATCACTTCCTACAGCTGTAGAATGTCAAGGTCTTTGTCAATTTAAATCTCTCTTAACTGAAGTTTTTTTCACTGAATGTATATCACATGGCATCACACATGTGCGTCCTCTTCAACCCATCACGTTAAGGATATGGACGTTTCTATTCACAGGGACACAGTGCACATGTTATACTAATTATCTTTCGTCCCTGCAAATAGATGCTGTCTAAGGATATTGACACCATTCTCATACATGCAACACAAATAACCAGATTGCTTTAAACTGGAGAGAGAATATCACCTTCCTAAGTACCAAAGCATCATTTTAAGAATAAAGAATGGTCAGGTCCCTGTGCAGATACTGGTAGCTCCAAAATGTCCCGACTTGGGGCATTCTTACAGATGTAGGTGCTAATTATCAGGGCAGCAAATTGATGGATTTTTATTTCAAAAGCAACAGGGTCCCTTTGCAACTGTGACTGTGTGCATGCGAGCCAGTACCTGAAAAAAGGACACTGTTTACTCTACCTTCCCTGCATCCCTCTGCACTACTCTGTTCAGGCAAATCGTGAGTAGGCAAGTACAAACATATTCACACGACTCTCAAATCACCCGAATTTCAGGTGATTTGAGCAGGTTAAACTTTGGTCAATTTTTTTAAGCAGTTCGATTGCATGGCTTAAATGGGGGCACATGGTTGGAGTGCCTACTCAGTCTGAGGCAGCTTTCAGAAGTGCAGACTGTCGCTGCTAGAGACAGACTTAGGAAATTATCTGCAGGGTGAATAAACTGGAGTGGTGTTTAAGTAGTTGAGTAGGCAGCGGTAGTGCGTGACTCGGACTCAGCATTAGATGTAGGGTAGGGTTTTCTTACGCAATGCTGTCTGGATCATTCAGTGTAGTGGTCAAGAACAACTGTGCCATCTGCTGTGAGTTTAAGGGGGAAGGAATCCCTGCAGCTGGGGTGGCTGTGAGACACACACAAGAAACCAGGCATTCTGTATCTAAGTGACTGTAAGCTGCACATGCTCTGCCCAGCTTGTGCTTCCTACTAGGAAGAAGCAGGAGCAGCAGGGATTCCCTGGGGGCAGCTTGTACGAGATTAATCCTCGCATGATTTTGCTGATAGGAATCAGCAGAGATTCTGGGAGGCGGGTGATAGGCCATCTCTTGAAGTGAGTGGATGAGACACATATCACAGGCTGACACATGGGAGAAGGAGGAGCCGAGTATCCATGGGGCAGCTTGTGGGAGGATAATTGTTATTATTATGGTATTTATTGAGCACAGAACTAGATTCAAGAACCAACAGAGCGCTTTCCAGAGGTATACAACAATACAGATGCACAACAGAATGCTTCACAGAGGTATACAACAGTACAGATGCATAACGGGGCACTTTTCAGAGATAACAATAGAACAGATATACAGCAGGGGTAGGATACAGAGGATGGTTACAGCTGTACAGGGTGGCGGGCAGGAGGGGATCGATGGCGTCAATCAAATCAGGTGACGCTGGGGGTGACTTGATGGCCTAGGTGTCGTGGAGAGACTCCTTCAAGAGGTGGGCCTTGAGATCTTTTCTGAATTGTAGGAGCGTGGGGGCAAGTCTGATGCTGACGGGGAGGAGGTTTCATGGACTTGGGGAGCAGGCAGAGAAGGCTTGTGTTCTGGCACTTTACTTTTTGCAGCAGTGGATTTCAAGTTTACACATGTCCTGTCTTCTGGTGGTGCACTATCTGCCAGAGATGCTGAGATTGTCTGTGAGGTAGCTGGGTGACTTGAGGGTGACTTGAAGGTGATTTGTGCGTGCAGTCGTAGCCAGTGAAGATCAATGAGGGCCAGGGTGATGTGGTCATATCTGCATAGACCCTTGATGAGGTGTGCAGCCTCGTGTAGCTCACTTCTCAAGGGCACAAGGGAGGATGTTGGGAGGCCTTTGAGGAGGGCATTGCCCCCATCCAGGTGGGATAGGACCAGTGCTTCACCCATGGAGCTAGAGCTGTCTGGAAGGAGTAAAGGCTTGACTTTCCATAGGAGGGAAAACTGATAGCAAACTGTCTGAGGTTTTTTTTAGAAATATGTGTGTCTTGAAGGAGAGGTGCTTGTCGATGTGGAACCCAAGGGACTTGGAGCAGGAGATGAGCTCAGGGGTGAAGCCCTAAGGGTTCATGGTTGATAGCCAGGTCTGTATGTCTGGGTGTTCGATGTTGTTGGTGAGGAATAGGAATTCGGTTTTGGAGGGGATGAGCTTCGAGTATGTACTGGACATCCAAGACTGGAACAGCCAGAGGCAGGTTTTGAGCCTATGGATGTCCTTGATGGAGTCGATATTGAGGAATAGCTGTGTGTCATCTGCATATTGGTGGATGTGGATGTTATATTTGTCAAAGGGGACTCCCAACAGCTCCATGATTAGATTGAAGATCCGTGGGGAGAGGATGGAACCCAGCAGTACTCCACAGGTGACGGGTAGCATTGGCGATCTAGAGGAGTCCATCTGAACAAACTGCTGGTGGTTGGCGAAGTAGGTCCTGAAACAGCATAGGACAAGGCCGCTGATCCCCATGCACTGATGTATGGTGTCTGTGATTGCCTGGTGTTCTACTGTGTCTAAAGTGGCAAAGAGAAAGAGGTTGAGTAGAAACTAGAGACTGGGTTGGCCATCATCAAGGATGTCAAGGGCATCGTCGACTACCTCTATGGTTGCCATCTTCATGCTTCATCTGGGTTTGAACCCAGATTGGTAGGATTGGAGGAGATTTTTGGTGTTGATGTGTTGCTGCAGTTGCGTAGCTACTGATTTCTCAGTGATCTTACCTAGGAAGGGAAGATGGGTGATGGGGTGATAGTTATCTAGGTTTTTGGGTTCCAGAGTGGGTTTCTTTAGTAGAGGGAGGAGTTGCCCTTCTTAAGGGTCAATTGGGAAGGTGCCATGAGTTAGGGAGCTATTGATGATCTCCAGGTAGGGAAGGAGAGCCTCTGTGGGGAGGGTCTTGAGGATGGATGCTGGGAGGATGTTGTATGTATACGATGTGGCTTTGAGGGCGGACAGGGTTTCTACAAGGTCCTCTCTAGAGGGTGTCTTGAATGTGATCCAGGGTGTGGAGATTTTGCGAGGAGGGATGTGAGGTGGGTCTGTGGATGCAGAGCTGGTGTTTATGTGCTGATGAATCTTGCTGATTTTGTCAATGAAGAAGCTCTTGATGGCAGTGAATTATTTTAATGAAGTGTGGTTTGGCAGGGTCAGGTAGCTGGTTGATGCAGTGCTTGACTGCTTTGAAGAGGGCTCTGCTTTAGTTGTCTTCTTCTATGCTGTTCTAGTAGTAGGAGGCCTTGGCTGTGTTGATTATTTGTCGGCGGGTTGCTCAGAGTTTATTGAGGAGTGCCAAGTTGCATGCGGTCCTAGAGCGGCACCAGGTTTTCTCTTGTTTCCTGATGACTCTTTGCTGAGGTTGTGTTCTTGCGTGTTCCGGGTGGTGACAGTTTCGGTTTACAGGTGTGTTGTTTCAGAGACGCTTGTGGTTCGATGGATGCTGAGAGGGTGGCGTTAAGTACTTCCAGTCCTCGTCACTTGGGGGGTTAAAATCGCTTAGGAAGATGTTCTTGGCGTGAGTGAGGGACATGATGGTGACCAAGTCGGTGAAGTCTCTGATGAAGGTGGTGTTGGGTTTGGGTGGTCTGTAGATGAGATGGAAGGTGACTGTGTCCATCAGGGAGAGCGGGAAGTGGCAGAAGAGGTCTTTGAAGGATCCAATGTTGTCGACATCAAGTCTGCTGCAGTTCCACAAGGTCTTGTGTATGACTGCAAGGCTTTGGTCTATCTTATTTGGCTGGTCTCTATGTTGGATGCTGTAGCCGTCAGGGACTACGACATCTCAGATGTGGGTGGAGGTGGGTGTCAGCCAGGTCTCAGTGATGATGATGGCATCAAGGTTGTGTGTAGTGATGATTTCGGTGATGTCTACTGCATGGGTGAGAGCTGAGCGGATGTTGGCGAGCATCAACTTCCGTGTTGTGGACAGTGAAGGGGTGCTGATGGGTTTGAGGCTGATGTTGGTGAGGTTGCTGCATTGCAGAGTCCATGTATTAGAAGAGGGGCAATGCCATTGACAGTGGTGTTGCCTGGTGATGGTGGGGTGGCCTGTGGGGATGGAGGGAGAAAATATATGTCGGCAGTAGCTTACCTGTTGTCTGAGCAGGGGTTCAAACAGATTAAACAGGAAATTCCTTGTTTCATGATCATGTGAGTTTTGAGGGAGGAAGCAGGAAAGATTCAGTGAGCTGGGTAATAAAACAGTCAATTTCTGTCCCTTAAAGTGATTGAGCAAGTAATGCTTCAACGCTTAAAAACTGTGAGGTGGAGCAGGAGGAACCGAGAAACCCTGACGCCAGCTTGTGGGTGGATCATGCTCATGCAATTTCTGAGGGAGGACACAAATAATATTTCAAGAGGAGTGTTCTACACCAGTCAGTGTCATCCTCTTGAAGTGAATGGTTGAGACATGTATCTTTAAGTGACACTTAGGAGGAACACCAGGAGAAGACAATAATCCCTGAGGGCAGCATGTGGGAGAGCCACACCTGCATGTAGTTTTAGGTAGTCAGCAGCAAAGATTTAGGGTGGCATGGTATACACCAATCAGTGTCCATTGCATAAGGTGACTGATGAGACACATGTCATTTGGTGAGACTTTGAATAGGAGCCAGTAATCTCTGAGGGCAGCTTGTGGGGTAGTCATGCTCATGGAATATCTGTAGAAGGGTGCAGTAGACATTTAGGGAGGTTGGTGCTACACCAGAATATTTCCCTCTCTTCGTTGTGTGTGAATGAGGCATGTGTCACTTGGTGACATCTAGGTAGAGGGGGCAGGTGGAATTGAGAATCCCTGAGTCCAGCTTAGGAGTCATGCTCACATGATTTACAAGGAAGGGTGCAGCAGAGGTTTGGGCAGGCAGGTGCTTGTTTCTTGAAGAAAATTGATAAGGTACATGTCATTCATTGGGTGAATCTGGGTGTAGGAGGGGGAGGAGCCAAAAATCCCTGAGGGCAGCTTGTGGGGCAGTAACTCTTGCATGATTTTGGTGGGAGGAAGCAGCTTAGATTCGGAGAAAGTGGTGATACCGCAGTCAGAGTCCGTCTCTTGAAGTGTGTGACTGAGACACTTATAATTGAATGACAACTGGGAGCAGGAGCAGGAAGAACTGAGACTCCCTGAGGGCAACTTGTACCAGATTCACTCTCAAATTCACTCTCAAATGATTTTTAGGGGAAGAAGCAGAGATTAGACTAGGTGGCGTGTTACACCAGTAAGTGAGTGGTGTATCACGGCAACATGAAAGCAGCAGCCACATAAGCCAGAGTCAGGGTGAGACATGCTTCTCATGCACATCTGCAGCAGCACTTGCCTTGTGCACTGGGATTTATTTATCTATTTATTTATTTATAAAAGTAACGGGAAAGCAATGCATTTTTGGCACAAAAACGCATATAAAATTTACCATTGATAACAGAGTGGAGGAAATTGGTCTTTACAATAGGGTGAGTGAATATGAAATGGGCAGGGGTAAAGCAAGAAATATTGAAAAGTGTGCTGCCCGCAAAGTTGAGGACTTAGTCCAGAAGTGAAAAAGCATAGTTGTGAAGCCCATAGAGGAAACTGGCACATAAGTCAGATCTTGAAAGGACTAAGGAGGAGATTAGCTGTTTAGTAGTTTTGAAGGGAAGAAGATGACAGATTTTTCTGATATGGAGAAGGCTGAGTCTGGCTGCACTGGCAGATTTGAAGATGAAGAGCGAGACATTGTGTCATGGGTCAAAGATGACACCAAGGTCACGAGTGGAAGCAGAGTAAGGAATATAGTCGGTATATAAGAAAAGAAAAAGGGTAGAGTAAGAGATAGCCTGTTTGGCTGCAAAGTAAAGAACTTCGCAACAAACGCTTAGGTAACTGGGAGCACAGCATAACAAGAATACTTAAAGCTTAGTTACAGGTATAGAAAGGTACAGAGTTCTTAGAAGCTTAGATACAAATGTAGAGAGGTACAGGTAGGAAGCATACACGTATACATACAACTGCGATCATTCGTCTTAAGGGTGAGCAATGAGTGCGGAATCAAACAAACAGCTTCACTCGAACTACTAAGGTACAGTCATTTGTAGAACATGTTTAGATTTAGCAATGCACAATCACGTAGTGTTAGTGCTAACGCATATCAATGTTTCGTCCTCTTGCATAGACTACCTATATGCAGTTGAAGTTCCACACCATCCATATCAGGTATTCGCTCCATTTGATTTGGTATCAGGTGACTGTTGGCCTTATTTTTCTTGCATGCTTACACGAAATCATAACATGCATGACCACGGGATGCTTTGAGGCATGCATAATGGAAAATCACTGATTGCATTTACAATGCACAAATTGGGTCTTTCCTCCTCTGTGCTTCTGCATTGGGGACAGACTCTGACCCGTTCACATGAATTATGGTGTTATCATAAACATGATTGTGACAATCAAAACTTATGTTTTGCATTTCTCATGCCAGTGAGAGATGTATCACTGAAATGTATTGTTTGAAAATGGTTAGGAACAAATCAGGTTTGTTTTTCAAAATCTGATAACCTTTTATCTTTTCTTTCCAATTTCCTTTATTTGCCCATTTCTTTTTGTCTTGTCTTTGTGTTTTGATGACCCATTTGTGGTTGAATATTGGTTTTGTTTTTAACAACTTTTGTTTCTGTTCATATGCCTGTTGGCATACATGCAATTGATTCTCCTTTTTCACTTTACAACGTCATATATTGGTTTATCCTGGGCCCAATATCCTCTCGCAACATGTTATGGTCGTATTATGTGTTTTGATTTGTGTTGCCAAATAGGCCCAGCCTTGAAAAGGACCGAAGTCGGTCGAAACACGTGTCGGTGTGAATTGGGCCTTCATTGTGATAAATTATCTGCTTACTCCTTCTTTATAAGGATGTGTTAAATCATATGTGAACTTTATTTACTAATGTTTTGATAATATTGAATTAGTTTACCTAATTGAACAGTTGGACAGTGGACATCCAGAGATACATTTAATGTTTTACTGAACACTTTTTAGGTCTTGGGAGACAGGCTTACAATCTCACAGGAGTGCAGCAGTCCAAGGTCCCTCTAAATTTCATTTCACTTCTGAAACGTTTTTCTGAGCGCTCTTATACCTGGTAACTCACCATTGTGTTTTTGCATCACTGTTAAGATACCAGCTGCCTTTATTTTGTCCCTAGGCATTGCTAGAATTATACAACAAGGTTATGATTACATTGGGGAGGGTAATACAGCAGTCTGTGGGACAAAAAAAAACACTTTATAATGAACATGTGGAAAAGTGCTCAGAGCGCTGGCTAGATGGCTGTCACACTACACTGGATGGACCTTCCTTCCTCTACAATCCAAGAGGGGTGCCAGAGTAATATAAGCGGATAGCAGCTGTATGCATTTTGGCAACAACCAACATTGTGCAAGTATCTCAGGGCATAGGGTGTGTCACAGGTTACCAGTGTGTAGCCTGAAGACTTCAGTGGCCACCTACTGCAACTAATTGGACACGTGCAATGCAACATCATCACAGATTGCTACAAAGCTCTCATCTGGGCTCTAGATGGGGCACAATGCCAGTGGCAGCTGCTAATGTCTACACCGTGCCATTACCTTTTGTGGAATCCACCAGATGGGTTAGCCATCACTGTGCATCCCTCAATGAGGCTCTCCCTCTGGTGTAGCTATTTTAGCTTTAACCTTACCAACATGGCAAGAGTCAGTTACTTGGAATATGATGTCACTGTGGCACAGCTGGTGAGGTACCATCTCTCAGATGTGCATTGTGATCCACTGGTAATTGCATTTAAATGAAACTTTACCTGCTTCCTTCCTTTACGCAAATACATTTCAAGAAAAACGTGGCTGCTTTGTATTTACTTGTTTAAGGGAGGAGGACCTGCAGCAAACATCACAACACAGAGACACTGTGGAAATATGCCCTGGGGCTTCCCTGCTGTGCTTGCAACATCAATTGGAGAAAGAACGGAAAAAGGAGGAAGAACACAACCAGCCCACATGTTTGCACCAACACTGGGAATGTCAAGTTCAAGACTGATACATGAATGGCCAGAACATCACTGACACCTGATGAAGCAGAAAAATTGTGTGTAGTGCGAGCATCAATTGAGAATGCGCTGTGAGACACCATCCTCAGTGACCCAGCATCTTGAATACAGATGGGTCATTAACAGGATCGTAGAGCAGAGGAACCAGCAGACAGGCATCAAGAACACAGATACATGATGCATATCCACTGGACACTTCACCTGTGAGCATGGATGATGACCAAATAAGGTACTAGTATAGCAAATGGCTGATCTGCCCGGCAACACTTGTGTGAGTTGCTGTTGAATCGCAGTAAGTGTGCAATCTGAAACAGTTTTTAGTTCCACCAGGGCTACTGTCTCTAACTGCAGGAGGAGACTTGCGGTGCCACATATTGAAAAAAGAATGGACATGTCATTGACTGACATCTACCCATAGCCAACACTCCAACTTGCATGATAATGATGATTTGTAACCTGGTACAAGTCACATAATGAAAGGTGGAGCAGGGTTATTCCCAGGTGCATGTGGCTGTAATCGTGACTGAGAGGCCCTGACAAGTTGCTGACTGAAACTTGCCATTGCCTATTGCAGCAGTAATGTTTTTGAATTCTACTATTGTTACAGGCACAAGCACCGCTTGTCAAATATTCCTGTGCCCTCTCAAAGGGAGGAAAATTCTTGTGCATTATGACAGTGTGCGGCCACCCACTAAAGGTCTCTGGCTCACCCATAGGGTACAGCCACCCATGAAAGTTGTTGTACTCTCTATTAGGGGGTAGCCACCCCTTAAAGTTCTTGGGCTCGAAGATAGGTTTCCACACCCTCCAAAAGAATGCAGCTGATGCCTCTCACTGAAGTTCACACGTTCTCTCATTGAGCATTGCCTCTCTCTGAAGTTATCAAGCTCTCCAACAGACAGTTTCCACTCTTGTATGTGGTCTGTCTTCTCTTGCATATGGTCTGTCTTCCTATGGGCCAGTCCCTCCCCGATTACTCTGTCATTGCTTCCTCCTGTGCAGCGACCTATACGAAGGAAGGATGGTACAGCTACATGTGCCTCTCTAGGATGCATGCCACCAGTGTGTAGTCCAGCTCCCTCTGGCTTACAGGCAGCATGTAACACAGGCAATAGGTGTCAGCCTGCCTCAATAGACAGTCACTGAGGTTCTGTCCAAAGGTGGGTGCTGCCAATGTCATGCCGCTCCAAACCACATTTTAGGATGGTACTTGCAATAGGGACTTTAGCTAGCCACAGGTGCTAGTGCCAAAGACACTTTTTAGGCAGGCTGGGAAGTTGCAAGGTTTTTAGAATGGCATGCTGTATTTGGCATGGCATGCTGGATGTCTCTCTGCTGCACCCTAGCTTTGGGAAGTAATAGGACCTGCCTCGTCACCACCAGTTCAGGAGGTGGTGGTGACAGTAGAGTCACTAAGTGGCTGAGCATATACAGGGGACTCATTTGCCCAGTAAATTCATTTACACAACTAGCAAACATGGTTTCCCATTGGCAAAATCGACATGGCACAGCCCTTGACGTGTGCCCCTACTTCACCTTCTTCTCACATCCCCCACCCTGCAGAAGATATTACTTGCCACCTTCTTGGTGGTCTACTGTGGTGGCTGGGCAAAATACTCCCACACCAAGAACCATGTGGGGTGCAGGAGGCGTAAGGTTGTCAATCTCTGTGACTCTGTCTATATCTGTCCTGAAATGCCAGCTGGGCCAGGGCAAGGCTCCTCCTCCTTTCTCCTCCTCCTCCTTTCTCCTCCTCCTTTCTCTTCCTCCTCCTACTACTTCTCCTCCTACTCCTCCTCCTCCTTCTCCTTCTCCTTCTCCCCCTGAAGTAGGTCCACCACCTGCTGCAGCATCTCCACCGGCTGATCCACCACCCAAGTCTCCTCTTGTTCGATCTTCTTCCTCAGCACCTTTGCCCTGCTACTTGGAGACCACTTCCTCCTCAATACGCCCCAGACAGGCAGGAGGTGTCTCATACTCCCCTTCCAATGTGCTTGTCACAGCTGCCCTCACATTAGGAACATACCCTCCTTCTCCTCCACCAGCCCTGCCCCGCAATTGCAGCCTAAAGAGACCTTGCCTAGGTTGGGGTCATACACCAGATGCCCATTTTACCTTGCCTTTGCTCTTAGAACCTCCTCTGAAGGCACTGACCCTGCCTTCTCTCCCAGGCCATCTTCTAGGTCCTCTCCAATGATTCATTCTCCCTTGCTGACATGGAGAACCAGTTATATTGCATGGCCCAGTCCTGTGAACTGGTGCCATTGAATAGCATGATGATCCTCCTACTTATCCAACATGATGGAATCCTCCTACTTCATGGAGAAACACTTGTATATGGGCGCAATATAAATAAACTATCATATCACATATTATGAATGCTGCTGCTCCTTTTCTCGCTACCGCTCCTCCTATCCTCCCACCTTCTTCCCCTCCAAGTGTTGCAGGCCCGCCATGAGAGAACTGGACAACAAACTTGGAGAAGTGGAAAAATGCTATGAGAATACAAACCTGTAAAATCACCTGAGACCAAGAGCACTCAGAGAAATAATCACCTCCTAACTAGACAAACAGCACTACGAACAGCACTACATGATAAAACAACAACCCCAATGACCGCATCTCTTCAGCCCTAAAATCTCTTCACTGGCTCCCGGTCACCGCAAAGATCCAATTCAAGACCCTTTGCATCATCCACAAGTCCGGGGCCTGTTACACCTCTGCATCCAGTGCTTTCTCTCCCTAAATACCTCCCAGCTAGAGTTCTTCGGTCCTCTAGCTCCAACTCTCTGCAAGTTAGACGCTTCTCCAAGGAGAGAGTAGGAGGTAGATCCCTTTCTTCTGCAGGAGCCTCCCTCTGCAATGGTCTCCCTGGCCTGCCCATCTCAGACTTGAGCTGGATCTACTTAAATTCTGGAAACTTCTCAAGACTTTCCTTTTTTCCTCCTCCTTCCTTCCCTCCTCCTGTGCTAATGTTCTCTGCTGCTGCAACTGGCGTATGGTCCCCTATGAGTCTTTCAGGGGCCAGGCCCTCCTTGACTAGTCTCCCCTCAGCATCCCTACCACCACTTGCCCTCGAGTACCCCTCCCGGACTAGTCTTAATCTGTGCCACCCCTCATTTGCACTTTTCCCACTCTCACTTCCCTTGCACTTGCCCTTTGTGGCTCCCCTCAGCACTTGTTTGATCCCCTGGGCCCGCTACTCCTGCACTTCACCCTCTCCCCACCCCCCTATACCCTCCCCAGCCCTGTCCCCACTTCTTCCCTCCCTTGCCCTTTTTGTCTCTGCACATGCACGGTAAGAATGTCACAAGGCCTAGTACAACCATTACTGTTGTTTTTTTCCCCATGACCCCCTCCCACTTTGTTTGCCTTGTGGCACCTGGAAACACTTGTGTATAGGTGCCATACAAATGTCCAATAAATAAAATGAATAAACAGCACATGGAGAGAAGGGGATGACAACAACAACAACAAACATGGAAGGGAAAACTAGGAAATGCAAGGATTACTTTAGGTGCTTTTTGTGTTTCTAGAGGCTAAGACAAGGGACAAGAGGAAAGGGCAAAGTTTTTTTCTCTCTTTTTGATATGGGGAAACTGACAACATACTGAACAAACTCTAAAGCAAAGGGGTACACAAATGGACAACAAAACAGTCTAGACCAACAATATAGACAAAAAACTGCACCTAACAACTAACACTCTTCAAAATTCCTGAAAGCACTCCAACCGCCTTCCAAACAGCCAACAAGTGTTGCCTTTTCTGTGTACTCCTTCCCTCGGAGCCTTGGAAATGCCACAAAGTAACAGCAAGTGAGCAGCACAAACTTCATATTATGGCTTCATTGGCTGACAAATTAGCCAGAGAGGGCCTTCATTGGCTGAAGAACGCAATGAATAAGCCTGAGATCCAAAGCTCCCAATTGGATGATGAATCATTTTGAGAGACCTGAAAGCACATCACGAGATTCAGAGCAGCTTGTCCAAAATGGGTGAGGGGGCGCCGACCCACCATGACGCTCACCCATCATGAAGGAGCTGCACCAGCCCAGGAGCGCTCCCTCAGCTGCTGAGGGTGCGCTCCTGGGCTGGGTTGAGCTGTCAAGGGAAAACAACATTTTCCCTTCACAGTTCTTACCCCAGCTGCACATGTCCAATGGGTCATGCAAGGCTGGGGAGTTTTGCTTCTGGAGGGTGACTGATTATGGTCCATCATGGATGAGCCACGCCAGCCCAGGAGCACTCCCTCGGCTGCTTGTTGCAGCTAAGGCAGCGCTCCTTGGCTGGCTTGAGCTCTCAAGAGAAAACAACATTTCCCCCTGACAGTTCGTACAACAGCTGCACATGTCCAATGGGTCCTGGAAGTCTGGGAAGTTTCACTTCTGGAGGGTGACTGATAATGTCCCGATCTACCAAAATGGTAACAGGAATGATCGAGCAAGTTATTGCCCTATTTCCCTGATCAGTAACATTTGCAATATTATTTACTATTTGCAGGGTATTACTTTACCATGCATAGGATTGGGAGGAAGAAAAGGGAATCTTGAATCCAGTGCAGGGCGGAATCTAGGAGTGGGATGGGATAGTTGACCAAGGCCTTAGGCTGTCCCTGTTTATTCCTAAATATGTCCATCTATGGAAAACGCCCTCATTGATTTAAGGTCAGGCTTTGGCTCCACAGACCATGCCCCCCTTGGGGAATTCCTCAAATTAACAAGGCCTCCCATTTCAGTCCCCAGTCTGGTAAGGCTGCTTTGTTCTCCCCTCGTACTCCTGCCAGGGGGAAGAGCATTGATTTCTGCTTGTTGAAGGAGATCTCTGATAACCTGGCAAGGTCGTCTAAAATCTAATAGTATTGGTAGGTTGTGTTGTGGTTCACACAGATAAAGCAGCACGGCATCTGCAAATAAGGAGATGAGGTGTGCAAATCCCCTGATTTTAATGCCTGCCTCCATGTATTCCTGTCTCAGGTACACAGCCAGTGGCTCTAATGCTAGTATATAGAGCATGGGTGACAGTGGGCATCCTTGCCGTGCTCCCCTTCGTATATTCCATTGTCCCGATATCTTTCTACCTGATCTTACCCTGGCTGTTGGGGAAGTATATAAAAGTTTAACCAAAAGAATACAATTTGTCCCAAACCCAAAGTTATTTAGCGCTGCAGTTATCCACTCCCAGTATACTGAGTTGAAAGCTCTAACAGCGTCTAACAATGCCACTACATAGTGTTCAGTGCAGGAATAGGTTTGGTCAATCACATGTTGCAGTCTGTGCAAGTTAAGGGTGGTGTTGCAACCAGGCACGAACCTGCATTGATCAGTGTGTATGAGTGTCGAAATACATTTACGAAGACGTATAGCTAGCATTGTAGTAAGTAGTTTCACTTCATAATTCAACATGGCTAGGGGGCGATATGAGTCACACTTCTCAACAGGATTTCCAGGTTTGGGGATAGGTATTACTAGTGTTTCCTGCATGGTGGTCCTAAGTATACCTCTATCAAAGGACTCCTGGAATACCTTCATTAGTGTGGGGGCCAAGGTGGATTGATAAGTTTTATACAGTTTTACCGAGAGGCCATCGCTCCCCGGCATTTTACCTGTGGAAAGGGAAGCTATTGCTGCGCCCAGGTCTTTGTGGCTGGCAGTAAGTTTTGAGAGACGAATCATTGTAAAAACCTCAGCTATTTCTTCGGGAGGTATTCGTAAGTCGTGTCTATACAGTTTAGCATAGTAATTGGCAAATATATATCGTTAATTACCCCCTGCGCCCACCATGAAGCCCCACACTCGCCATAAAGTGGCGTAGTCAGAAGTCTAGGCTGCTTTCTTCTGCACAGCCAAGCTAATAGTTTCCCAGATGTGTCTCCTTCAGTGTGCGCCCGTGCCGTTCGGGTGGCATAATCAAACTTTGACAGTCTTCCCCATGCCATTAGACACTGGGACCTGGTCTCCCTTAGCTCTCCTTCGACCGCCTGTAGATCAGGGAGCAATCTCTCAAGAGTGCCAATGTTGTCCTCCAGGGCCTCCAATTCTTCTCTCAACTTCCTCCGGATGCCCCCAGCTCCTGCAATGACTTCACCCCTGATCACTACCTTCAGAGATTCCCAGACAGTTCCCCAAGTGTCTACACTCCCAACATTGTTTTCCAGAAAGGATACCAGTGTTGTGTGGAGTTGTTCTTTAAAAAGGAGGTCTAAAAGGGCTTTAGTGGGCATTTGCCACGTGGGTAAAGGGGTCCGAGGTGTCCCGATGTCCTACATAACCATTAAGGGGGAATAATCAGACACTGTGCGACCCATGTACTCCGCGCTGACAAATTCATCCTAGTTGTACCACCCCCACAAAAACATAGTCTATTCTGGTGTGTATCTTATGCGGGGATGAATAGAAGGAATACTCTCTAGCCCCTGGATGTAATTCTCTCCAAACATCCACCAAGTCTAAGTCAGTGATTGAGTTATTCAGGCCATTGGTAGCTGGGGATGGGACACCCCGAGGTGGTGGAGATCTGTCCAGCGTCACATCTCACACACAATTAAAGTCACCACCCCATATAAAGAAATCATCACATTTTAAAACAATGTGGGTGCACAGTGTCCGGATATGAACCGGTATCAAGTGGTTTAAGGAAATACTAGTTTACAATGTATATTTCTTTGTTGCCCAGGTAGCCCTTCAGGATTATGTATCAGCCCTCTGTGTCCCTGTCCAGGTCCAGCAATTGGAATGGCAATTGATCAGCTATCCATATGAGCATTCCCTTAGCAAACCTGGGTCCCACTACCCCCAGCGGTTTATGGTACACTCCTGATCCTCTGCGGTCAGGTGCGTTTACGGTAGGAGAGCTATGGATATCTTTTTACAATGTAAGTAGGATTTCACCTTGTTCTGGCGCATGTAGGTTCAAAGACCCCTCACATTCCAGGTCAATAGTTTACTTTGTGTCATAACCAATTATGTTCATCCCTATGTAGCTGTAATACAAAGCACAGTGAGTACAGTTTGCTATGCAGTGGCATATACATGGCACCCACCCTTCTGTGATCAGTCCGCATGACTTTACCACAATTATGAGGGACAAAGGGTTTCTTCCATCTCGAGGCCACCTGTGATCAGTCAAATACAATACAAGCATCCTGTCGCAGTTTAGGTATTTTAAACAAAACAAGAACAACAGACCCCTAAGTGCGGGGTACACAACACAACTTGTGCAAAAACAGAACAGCAATAATCCAGAACATTGCCCAACATGAGTTTCCTGTTCAGGCTTGCCTGCACTCCTTAGGCCTACCACGGCCGTATGTGCAAGGCAGGTAAACCAGCAACAGGCTGGCACCAGGTATGAACCTGAACAAGGTTAACCAAGCTCACCAGTGGGTAACAAAATGTCACCCCCACCGGACATAAGAAGGGTGCATTTATGAAATATCAAGACCCCTCAGTTGATGTCACCAACAAGTTCTAAGTCTAACATTTCACAGTGCACTGTCCAACTCCTTATTTAGCCAGGTCATGGTGATTGTCTCTGGATCTAATTGGTTCTTTCTTATGTGAACCTTTCGCAGCTATTTGGAGAGCGTAGAACTGTGTTGGAGTTCTCAAAAGTGCGGGATGCTTCTCTTCCCAAAGGGTCTGGAGGGCAACGCTGTGTCTTTTCAGGGACCCGTAACCATCTTATCCAGCAAATTATTGTGTTCTATCCACATGTTTATCGCAGCCGGGCTATCGAAAAAATGTGATTTGCCACCGTATAGCACTTAAGCATGTATTTAAGCCCCATTTGCCTGAGCCTTGCCTTGGTGGAAATGAACATGTGTCTCGCTTTTTGCACTGCTGGTGTGTAGTCTGGGTACATGGCCATCTTCGAGTAGCCTCTTTGTATTTCACCCCCTCTGCCCGCCTGGAAAATGGGATTACTTCCCTGTCTCTGAAATTTTTAATTTTAGCTATGATGGGTCTGGGGTAGGACCACGGTGGGGGTTTCTTCTGAAGTGATCAATGTGCCCTTTCCATTTTTTGGATGAAGATTTGAAAATCCTTTTGGATGGTGCAAAGGTGTTGGTCCAGCTCATATGTGCCGACTATAGTAAAATCCATAAGCCACAGTCCTTGAAGATCATGGAGCCATCCTGGTGTGTGTTAATGCTGGAGCAGCCACACCACGTTGCGTCACTGCACTGGAAGGACCTCAACAAGCATGTGCATAAGAAGCATGGTCACATGAGGCAGCTCAGCACAACCCCCCACCCTCCCCCGTGAAACTGTGGCCCTCAGTGGAGCAGTCCATAATGGTGATCCACCTGCATGGCCAAGACAGAATTGGAGTGGTAGAAACCAGAAGTAAAGGCGAGCCGCCACAATGCATGAAGAACAACAGTTTGCACGTGTGTGAGGGGATATCATTGTTAATATGTTCATCAAATGCACCCACGTACAGAAAGTACTTCGCCTTGACACATGTGTAAACACCATCTGAAATGACAACAGACACTTCCTAGCACTCAAAGCCATTTTCCCCAAGTCACTCTACACATGGTAGCAGATACATTGTGCAAGTAGCCCTGCAGCGCCCAACCCCTCCTATATCAAAATACACTCTCCAGTTTAATGATGGTATTGTTAGAGTTAGTAGTTTAATTGGGAAACACATGAAGATGTAAAAAAAGCAACTTAGCACAATGCCGGTGACTACTTTATGGTGTCCGAGCTGACATGAGACATCAGCTGAAGTGACATGCCCCGGGAGTGTGACTGCAGCCTCCCACATCATCATAGTGTAGAGGGTGGGATCGCCAATACTGTGCAGGTGGGTAAAGTACTTGGGAAGGAGAGGTGGGGAAATGTAGGCATTACTGCCATGATCAGCCGCTGTAGTAATCTCAGCAATCTTCATGCCAGAAATGGATCGTTGACCACATGTACAGGGTAAGCATGTATAAACCAACATGTCAATTGTGAAATCCTACCCCTTACCAACCACGCATAGACCCATGCCTACCACTACAGTCATGCTATAATCCATCCTGGAAAATCACACATAAGACCAACCAATGAAATGTGGTCGCGAATGAGGGTCAGTGGGTGGGCATGCTGCGGAAGAGCGCAGACCCCCAGAGGAATAGAAAACAAAACTAAACTAAAACTGGACACAGGCGTGAAGGGGATTATGAATGGGGACAGAGTGAGTCTGTGAGGAACTCCCTTGACAACAAAAAATTGTTTTGGAGTACTGTGCCTTGATGTCCACTTCGTGCCCCTAGCGTTTATTATTTTTTCCTTAAATCGTAGCGGACTTTGGCTAGGGGGTTCTGGTTTCTATGGGCACCAGGCATTGCTGGTCACTGTCAATCAGACCATGCATGTGCGTGCAAAATACTGGCTCCGAACATTCGGCCAGCCCCAAGGTGACTGGGTCAATGCTACCAATTCAAGGCCAATGGATCTAACTGGTCTAAACTGTTTATCTATGGCGGATGATATCCCAGGGGTAGAGACCTACGCCCCTCGCCTGAGGGGTATGTAACTAGAAATACGCAAGCATAGCTAGATTTTACCCGGAAGTGATTAATCAGGTGATGTCCCATGGGCATAGACATAAAGGAGACACACAGACCTATTGTTCTAGATAAGGAGTGAATAGGGTGCCGGAAGGCCGGTAAGTGCCTTTCGATGTAGTGAGTTCAATCGTCTGAAGCACATTTAGGGAATGCATATGAAAGGCGAGGCATGTTAGTGGGTTGGGAATGGGTTAATGCAAGGATGCTGTCTGGTTGTCTTGCAAGACTAACTGTAATAAGGCTTCTTTTGCTCACCTCGTCATCAGAAATTAAGACTCTTCTTTGTTTGACATTTACAATGCCAACCCAGCTAGGAAAGTACATCACATGACCTCACAAGATGCTGTTGGACACAAAATAGCATTATGCCAACGGATCTATGTGATTTCACTGCATCGCAAAATTTCGAATTCGAAAAGAAAAGCCAAATTCGAAATGTGCGCTGCGGTGAAATCATGCATGATTTCAGGCGTATTCCCCTACCCCACCCTCAGCTCCCCCCTACTTACCTGTTGGCGGCACACCTCGTTATGTGCTGCAGACTCCCTCTTCTTCCTGCAACTACGGTTCCATTAACTTACGTGGTTGGGAACCGGTGCTGCAGGTCCTCTTTTTCTTTTTTACAACTTTATGTACATGAAACGGGGGACACTCCCGCAACCCCTGGTATCATTTTAACGAACACGGATGCGGGGGACACCCTCGCAGTCACCACTGCCCTTGTTCACTACAATGGTACCATATGGTGAATTTGATCGAAATTTTCAGCTGTACGAAAATCGATCAAATCTACCATACTTTATTTTCGTGATTTTGGGGTAATACCATGCCAACACCTGCCCAGGTGGGAGAATGACATACAAATAGAAGATGGTGATGATGAATATCACCCACAAATGGGAATGTGCATGTAAAGGAGTAATGAGTCACACGGTTGGTCACAGCATGGTCATAGAATATTATCTCAGGAACTTGTTAGAGCAATTACCCATTAACTGTTCTTTGGTGTCTGGTGTACCTCCCATTAATCTATTTTTTTTTAAAAAATGTGTTTATTTGTCTTTATAACATAATCCAACATTTTCCCACAGTGCAATATACTGTTCAAGATTACACATTTCACATATGTCTCATTTCTCCTCCCAACCAACCTTCTTTCCTGGATACCACCCTAACACCAACCAAACTAGAACAGCAAACATGGCTATCCTCTTCTAAAAGAGCTCTGGCATATTTCCCGTTGGTGCTTAAAATCTATCACTGAGCTCTTTACTACCTTCTCTTCTTTGAGTCACTTTCCTTCTCTGTTCCATCAATCATGGCTCATAGGACCTCTAGATCAGGGGGGTTTGTTATCAGGTGAGGTGAAGAGAGCATGTTCCAGGGCATTCAACGCCGTTATATCTTCTGAACCTTCCCTCTTTCCCATTTGGAGTGCTTCATACCACACTGCAGCCTCCGCCATTGACCAGCTCTTTAAATCCTCCCACCATATATCTATATGTGGGCCGTCTTGTGACTTCCATGCCATTACGATTCTCCTTTTTGCTAGTACCCAGGCCAAATCCACCATCCTATTTCCTGTTTTATTCCGTTTGGAGCATACATACACCACGAGGAGGCACGCTTCCGGCAACCATTCGTATATCATTATGCCTCCCTTTCTCAGTCTTGCCTCTATCTCCCTCCAGGACACCCAGATTACTGGGCAGGACCAGAACCTGTGTCCCATATCTGCTCCCTCCGTTCTGCGCCTGGGGCATCTCTCCACGCCTGTGCTCGAAAAGCGCAACACCTGCTGGGGGGGGGTCACATACGCTCTATGCAGTTTGTAATACTGGGTCAGTTTGAGTCTGGCATTTCTTGAGACTTTTTTGGGGTATAGCAACGCCATTCTCTTAACACTTCCCATATTGGAACCACAAAATGATTCTATCCTCTGACCCAGATCTTCCCTCAATAGACTATCCCATAGGGTTTCTGCTCTCAATTTCCAAGTGGGTATCAGGGCAGGATGATTACTAAATATCCACTAGTGGTGAGTGATCTGAGAGAGTTCTCCTTTCACAGGAAGCACTTACAAAGTCTCCTAACTGGTCTATCCCTGTGAAGAAGTATTCTATTTATGTGTGTATTTTATGCACCCCCGAGTATAATTAGTACTCTCTATTTGATCCGTGTAACCATCTCCAGATCTCCTGCCAATCTAATTCTTTTGTCAGCATTCTCAGGGCCTCGGTTGGAGGGGATGGCGGTAAGTGGCTACTGTCTGATCTGTCCAGCCTCCGGTCCAGTATGCAGTTAAAGTCCCCTCCCCAAATCCAATCTCTAATGGGGGCCAGTCTGAGGAATAGGGAACGATAAAAAGTAGCAGCGCTATGATTGGGTGCATAGATGTTGATTAAGCACACTTCTTTCCTGTCCTGACCATTTTCGGCCTGATCCTGCAGCAGCCAAACCTTTTCTTTTAAGTCTTGGACTGTTTCCTGTAAATCCTTTGTGGAGGCTGAGGCGCTTTCCAATTTCTTTCTGTGTAACCCACTCTGCTAGCCAGGTTGCGGACATGCTGTCTCAATAGGCCCACATCACTTTTCACCTCTCCTATGTGGGACTCCCTGGACGCTCTCAGGGCTGCAATTGCTTACAGGATTCTATTGTCTGCGTCTTCATGCTGCGGTTCTGGGTCACTTCCTTTCTGGCAGTGGTCGAAGTGAGCGGGAGCGGTTGGGAGCGGTGCTCCTCTACTTTTTTAATTAAGTTTTACAGCTCCTATACTTTTATTTTAAAAAGAAGCCGTTCCGGAAAGGTTTCATATTAAAATAACAATGTAGGAAGAAGTTGAAACTTGCACTTTCAGTGCACTGCACTGAACATTCCCTTAAACAGCAGGCAAATGTGTTTGGGGGTTTGTATTGTGTGTGGGAGGGGACATGGCAATTGGGTTTGTGAGGAGATGGGCAGGTCAGCAGGGAACATAATTCCACTACTTCTTTTCTTACACTACGACCACTGCTTTCTAGTGTTCATCTGATGTCTTATAATTTGGTCCTGGGTCATTACTCTTGGCGTATGTTTCCAACGTGGTTTGTTTTGACTGCGCAGCAGTCTTTTTCTTCCCACCCTCTGGCATTATTCTCCTGTGCGTGTTGTTGGTATCCCTGTGGGTGACACAAGTGAGGGTGTCCCTCCCGGAAGTGATCTGTCTGTATGTCTCCTTTCCCAGCCTGGCCACCGAGATACAGTCCTGGGTGTCCACCACCCTAATGCAATGTTCCTCAGTGTGCCCTGAAGACCCCCCACAGACTTTGGTGGAGCAGCTGCCTCCTCACAAGAGCGGCTCTCTCACTTATGTCTGTGTCTATCTGTCAGCTCTCTTACTGTCTCGCAGCCCACGTCCTCTCCTCCTCCCTGATCGGGTGAGAGCAGGTTGCAGGAACCTGCCTGCAGGTATGTCCTCCTAATGCTGTCTCTAGTGTTTTGATTACAGGGTTGCCGCCAAGGCGTCCAGCACTCCCGGTAAATTGGGATGCCTGACACTGTATAAGAGCTGCTTGAAGCGCACCAATGGGTATTAGTGAAGAGTGGCTCCCAGTTTCGCTTTGCCAACGGGTCGCAGCAGCGTCTTGCCAGGAAATCGGTGGGCATCCGCAGTCCCCCTCTCTTCTATCCAGCTGATTTCTGTAGCTCGTATCACCATTATGCTTACTGTGGTCCTGGGCTGGCACCCTGCTTGGCTGTGGTCGCTGCAAGTCTTTTCTTCCCTGTGCTCGGTCATGCCGCCCGGTTCATCGCTCCGGGAGCCTTCCGGGCTGATTTGGCTCGGCTCTGAAAGGGCTGTCTCTGAATTTTTCCTCCTCACTGAGTCGCGTCTACATTTTTGGTAGTTGTTTGCGGAGTGCTGTTTCGGTCTGGATCTGGTAGGGAGCTCACGAGGAACCCAACTTCCTCACATCACTGCTAGCCACGACTCCATGCCATTAATCTGTGTTACCACTGTTTACATATAAAAAGATGTGTTGCACCACCTTACTGCCCATATTCAGTATATGGATAGTAATGGAAACATTAGAATGTCACCATTCATGTGGATCACATTTCATCCCATTAAGTAACACTGGGTGTAACAGTGATAGTGCAGACAGATGTGACTGTGATATAAATGATGAAAATGTACTTAAGTTATGATGTTTACAATGTATCATGCTGACTAACATTGTATTCTCGCTCACAGTACACCCGGAGGACTCCTATGATGAAGATGATGGCGTGGAGGATTTTGATAATAGCGATCATACTGAGGGGGCACGTCAGTTTGGCCATACCATCCAGGAAGTGACACCTGGTTCATCAGTCACCATTCACCACCTGCAACAACTGCTACACCCCGTACCCTGCAACAGCTGACTAGTTAAGCTGCTTGCACACAGTGACATCAGCAACATCTCCACCAGCGTTATTGTAACAGTGGATGCCCCAATTATGCAGCAGCTGAGGGCAGAATGCATCATGTGTGTGGGGGATGTGCTAGAGGACACCATCCCTCATGTTGAGCTGTCTCTTCTCCCCTAAGGCATGGATGTTGTCAGTCCTCTGGCAACTGGCATCTGTCCCTTCCCTGGAAAAAGCAGCCAGAGTTCCCCTCCCACCTCCTATACCGCTTGTGCCTGCCCTCAGTGCTGACAGTGCCATGGTGACCATCAAGGAGAGGCTATCAGCCATGAAGGCAGGACTAGCATGAGAGGAGGAGAATTTGAGGGATCAGGTAAATGCAAATGAAACCATGGGGCAGATCCTGATGCAGGTGAGCCACTTCCAGGTGTCGATAACGCAGGAGTTGCGAGCTACCGTCAGGATGACGGAGATGCTGGTTGATGGCCCATGAGAATCATGTAGGGAGGCAACTGAGGCCCAAGCTGAGGCCTGGTCCCAAACGCGACCTCCGCTCCAGCTGAGGGGGAAATAACCTGCTCCAACTTCCCCTTTAGCCGACAGATGGCAGTGGCCATCCTGCGGCACATCCAGTTGCATACCACCTTGAATCGGTTGTTAGCCCACCAGAAGCAGTCGATCTCCCACATGGAGGCATTTGTGGACAGAGATACCACTCCGGCTGCTCCCAGTATCCCCTCAACTGGGACCTCCACCACCTCCTCTGCACAGCAGTATCGCATCTGTCATGTCCACTGTCACCTGTGGCAAAGGCTGCTAGCCCCTCCCCTCTAATCCCACCAAGGACACCAGTGACCACTAAGGAAGAAGTGATCTCCCTTTGTGTTTCCTCATTTTAGTTAGGTTTCATGTATTCCTGGCTCCTTCCAAGCACAAATTTGTATTGGTGTTGGATTGTCCTCACCCAGCCTACACCCGGGTTTTTGTTGGACTCTTTTTGACCCTGAATAATGTTAACCCCACATGCACCCTGGATTTCCTTTGGACCCCCTTTGACCATGGTTATATTTTGGGTCCAGCCAACACTTAGGAGGTTTTGTTTTTGCACTCACCCAATTTGGAGCATTTTCATGTTTGTCCACATCCTCCACAGTTATGAAAAATGATCGGATATGTTTAAAACTGAGATACTGATGTTATCTGGATTCAAATATCTGGACAGTGATTTGATGGGGGCAGAAGGAAAGGGGCGAAGCGCTGTGTTATCTGTTGTAGTGATGCATTCACCTGTATCAGAAGAAATTGTTGATTCCTTTTTCTCACAGCATGATCGCGTCCACGTCATGACATTGTGTTGACCAAGCCCTCATGCCTGTCCAGCAGTAGCATCATCTGCCTGGTCATACTTCTCATCCACATCAGGCAGGGGCACATTGCATCTGGTGGCAATAAATAGCCACAGTGAAGCACGCCTCATTACGTAAGTAGATGAAAGCCCAAACAGTCCAGTGGAGGCACTGTGAGTTGTTCTTCATGTGTTGGCCTTGCCTTTATTTGTGCAGCAGTTCTCTCTACCCTCACCCAGATGTGTGTGTGTAATGTACTATCTGGTTGGGAAACATGGATGGTCGGTCTGCGATGACATGCATTCCTGTTGTGTGCGTTTGCGTACATATCTAGCAGTCAGGCCCAGCCTAGTTATTATACTTCCATGATGTGTGGCAGAGAGCACTGGGGCCAGGATCACAGAGTGCTGGATTGAACCAAGAAATCTTGCACACAGGTGCGTGCCAAACAGATCAGCCATCACAGGTCATTTGCCGGTTGATGGTCTGCTGCATGTGCCTGTTAGGGAAGATGTGGGTGGTAGGAGGGCAACATACGTGCAATCTAGAGCATACTCCTTTTTGGGGAGCCCAGCTATGGTATAAAGCTGATAATTAGTGCCATTGATGTCAATATTCTCAGTTGGAAAACCAATATGGTGGAGTAGCCACCCCATCATGACGGTTAATTCTTAGGAGAAGATGTGGCAAACGCAGGGCGGGGTGGTAGTATGCCACAGGCAGTGACAGAAGTGTACCAAGCAAGTACTGGAACTGCGACTCTGGCGGGGGACAGAGTAGATAGGAAGGGAGCAATGTGCAACACATTTTTCAAGGGCTGCAATCATGCTGGTTGACAGTCAGTTGAATTGAAAGCGATTTCAGTTTAGCTGTAACTAATATCCGGTGGTAAATTGGAGAAGTGTGCTTTATCTTGACAAAGAACAATTCCGGAATGGTGTAAATGGATGCAAAAAGTAGTGGAGCTTTTAACAGTAAGAAATAAAAGCGGTGGAACACCGCTCACGACTGTTCCCGCTCACTTCAACAACTGGCCACAGTTAGGTGATGATGCTGGTGCCAGTGGCACTGAAGTGGAGGCCAGGGAGCAGCATTAACGGATAGATGACCGTTATCATTTACCTTTTGGGCTGTAGAACCCTCTCTATTTCTGCCAGAAGGGAGATGACAGAGGGAATACTCAGGTGATGGGTGCTGAGCAGTGGTCGAAGTGTACGAAAAGAAGTAGTGGAGCTATGTTCCCTGCTGGCCTGCACCCACTCCCCACAACCCCCATTGCCACGACCCCTCCCACACACAATACACTGCCCAAACACGTGCACCTGCTGTTTAAGGGAACGTTCAGTGCAGTGCACTGAAAGTGAAGGTTTCAACTTCTTCCTACACTTTTATTTTAAAACGAAACCATTCCGGAACTGGTTCTTTTTGAAATAAAAGTATAGGAACGGTAAACCATAATTTAAAGAAGTAGAGGAGCACCGCTCCCGACCGCTCGCGCTCACTTCGACCACTGGTGCCGAGGACCTGCAGGTTTGTGAGGTCTAGCCAGGACAACTTTTCCATAGGAAAATGTTCTGTGAATCAGGCCCTAAGTGTTTACATCCTTCCCACTCTCCTATAGGTCCTATTGAGCTGGCGCTACTGCTGTGGGGGCTGCGGGTAGGATAACGGACTACCTGCTGAGTGGGCTATAGGATGGGCTGAGGAACTTACTGCGGGGTAGGGGCGTTCTGATGCTGCTGACCCAGCAGGCCAGCTTCCAGGATTAAATGAGGTTGTTTTATAGCAAGCAAGAGGTGTGGTGCATCACCTATAGTGCTGCAATTTACTTTTTTTAAAAAAAATTTTAAATGTACTTTTTATGCTGTCTCCACCCCCTAATTAGTAGCTGGCCCTACGTGTTGATTGTTGCAGCAGTTGTGGCTTCTTTAGCTGACAGGGGCCTCCTGATTAGTGCCCTAATCCTGTTACAGCTCATCTGAACAGCTGCAATTTGTTTGAGTAATTCTGATTGTTATGACGTCAGCAGTAGGTCTTCACTATTGTTTGCATTTTCTGCATGTAAAAATCTACTGAAGGTTGGCGCATTTTCTGCAGAGATAACCTAATGTTTCAGCATGCAAAACCACTGCATGGACCAAGAGGCCTGTATTTTGCATGCAATTGTTTCTACACGTAAGGGACGTGTGTACCATTATCACACAAAGAGGAAACACCATGCGCTTACTCATGCTTTCACGTGGACAGCACAGAGAATGGGCTGGAACTAGACAGAGCGGCGCTATGGCAAAACATGTCTTGCTGGAGCGCTGCTCCGTCTCCCAGAACCAGAGCCTCTGAAAGCTGACTCTTGTATAACTACACAGTGTGCGGCCCTTTCCCTAGGCACATGTGGCGCACACACATCTACTCAACGTACCTGAAGCAAATTTTTGCACACACTGACTAATTCGCTCTTCAAGGACTTTTCGGAAGTCGCTGCACTGAAGAGTACATACAGAAACTGCCAAAGCCTCACATACAGAATTGCAGCTATCCAAACTGCTATATATGTCCTGAAATGTAGACATCTCTTTCTTATGGTGAATATTGTGGCTATGCAAAACAGAAGAGTCTAGTATTCGCTTAAAAGGGTTTCTTACTGAATCACTATAAGACATGTTTAACATTTAAAATTGTGGACATTATGATGTTCCCATAATGCACGTTGCTTTTATGCAAATCCTCAGGATTGGGTTCTATGAAGAGATACAATGTTGTGCATCCTGGTCAGGCCATGCCCCTTGGCCCTGCCCCTTCCTTCCCACAGCCCTGCCCACCCCTCCAAAGAGGTGACAGTTCCCCCAGTAATTATTTTCCATTTCCAGCACTGACCATGGAACTCACTTTATCAGTGGCGTAACATGAATGAAAGGTGTTAAAGGCTTTTAAACCTTACTATCTTACCACAACACATTTTCGTTCATTCGTGTAGTCGAAAGAAGAAGAATAAAGAAACTTGTGTTTACGCCGCCCCCTTCCTCTGCGCCATATAAATGCTACAGCATTTGCACCAGCATGCCTTTTCATGCTAGTGAAAATGATGGGGATCCCTGTCGAGCGTGCAGTCTTCATGAACCAGCATGTACAATTAAACGCTACCTACAGGTAGCGTTTAATTGTAAATGAGTGTACGCTGCCTTTTGCCCTGCACATTTGCACTCTGCTGCCCATGTGTTTGTCTACACATAACAGCTCTGCGCTACCAAATTAAGCAAATGAGTGTAATTAGGACATGCTAAATGGGTGCCTAGCAGCAGGGCCGTCAAGAGGAGGGTGCAGAGGGTGCAAACTGCCCCGGGCCTCACACTTGCGGGGGGCCTCGCGGCCCCCTCTCCTAAGTGGAAGGCAGCACAGTCTCCGTGTCCTTTATTCACACGGGGGACTGTGCTGTCTGCTCTCTGCCCCTGCAATGAATTTGCTGTTTGTTGCGAAGCCGTTTGGCTCCGCAACAAACAGCAAAATAATGGGAGACAGCAGGGCTCAGAAGTGAGCTGTGCTGCCTCCCGTCATTCAGCTGAAAACGTGAACATGCTGAATGACAAGAGAGGACTCCTCTCCTGTCAGTCAGTGTGTTCACGTTGCTCAGCATAACCACGCTGACTGACAGGAGAGGAGTTCTCTCTCGTCAGTCAGTGTGTTCATGTTGTCAGCGTGATCACACTGATTGATGGGAGAGGAGTTCTCTCTTGTCAGTCAGTGTGTTCACGTTGTTCAGCATGACCACGCTGACTGATGGGCAAGGAGTTCTCTCTTGTCAGTCAGTGTGTTCACGTTGTTCAGCATGACCACGCTGACTGATGGAAGAGGATTTCTCTCTTGTCAGTCAGTGTGTTCACTTTGCTCAGCATGACCACGCTGACTGACAGGAGAGGATTTCTCTCTCGTCAGTCAGTGTGTTCATGTTGTCAGCGTGATCACACTGATTGATGGGAGAGGAGTTCTCTCTTGTCAGTCAGTGTGTTCACTTTGCTCAGCATGACCACGCTGACTGATGGGCAAGGAGTTCTCTCTTGTTAGTCAGTGTGTTCACGTTGCTCAGCATGACCACGCTGACTGACAGGAGACGTCTCTTCTCAGTGTGTTCATGTTGTCAGCGTGATCACGCTGACTGTTGGGAGAGGAGTTCTCTCTTGTCAGTCAGTGTGTTCACATTACTCAGAGTGACAACGCTGACTGATGAGAGAGGAGTTCTCTCATCAGTCAGTGTGTTCACGGTGCTCAGCATGACCACGCTGACAGGAGTTCTCTCTTGTCAGTCAGTGTGTTCATGTTGTCAGCGTGATCATGCTGACTGATGGGAGAGGAGTTCTCTCTTGTCAGTCAGTGTGTTCACGTTGTTCAGCGTGACCACACCGACTGATGGGAGAGGAGTTCTCTATTGTCAGTCAGTGTGTTCGCGTTGCTCATGTTGAAGACTCCAATCAAGCATTCCCACTAGGTCAGTGCCTTGTCTGGGATTGCTCAAGGGAAGCCCTTATTTATATATTTTTATGACACGTTATACTCTGGATGATGAACCCTTGTATCACGCCCCTCTCTGAGAATCCCCCTGACCCCACTGAGCCAAGAAGTAGGTTTGTTTTGCAAATTGAAAAGGTTTATTTGAAAAATTAAACAATAGATATATACCACACTTTCATAATAAATTAATATTTGATATCACACTTAGACATATGACAGTGATCAACAATGGATGATGTTATAAAAGCACACTGGTTTAATTACTTAGGAATAGTATAGAGGATAAGGTAGCTGAGAATGCTTTATATGGTACAAGGAAATGCAAGGTGGAAAAGAAGCAACACAGGAATAAACTTGATATGATTTCAGCAAAATATAATATAATCACTTTTCCCCTTTTGGCAATTCACCCCCCTCTATGCAATGTAAGGAGGTGGAAGTAACACACACAGTCTTCAGGAATACAATCACAGTACAATACGAATTCAGTTCCCCCCTAGCAAGCTTAGAGAAACAGGGATGATTTTAAACACAGGCGAAGTACTTTAAAGGTGGTATGCAAAGAAGGGAAAATATGCTTAAAATGCTTTTAATTCCCTCTAGAAGTTCAGGGTGGGTGATAGCTACTTTAAATCAGTTCAGGCCAGCCCAATCAATGATTCAGGGATGGTTATCAAGTTGAAAACAGAATTCCGTGATGAGAGCAAAAGACAATGGGGGTCATTCCGAGGTTGGAGGTAAGGGATTACCGGCGCCTGTAAGGGCACCGATGGCGGTAATCCCTTAGCTCTGTATTCCGAGTTCCCTTTGCGGGTCCCTCTTTACCTCCTGCTTTTAGCAGGAGTAAATTACGGGACCCGCAAAGTGACCTTGGAGTAATTTACGGCACCGTAATTTACGGTGCCGTAATTACCTCCTTCCCCATTCCCATTGAGCCCTATGGGGGCAGAAATGGGGATGGGGAAGGGCTATGGTGAATGGGGAATTACCGGTCCATCCAACCTTGGAATGGACCGGAAATTACTCCATTCACCATGCCGGTATTCCATGGAGTAAATAGCTCCATGGTTGCCAACCATGGAGCTATTTACCCCATGGTGTAGTCCTAACTCAGAATGAGGGACAATGTTTTTACACGTGGCTGGAATGAAGCAAAATGTTAAATTAAATTTCGTTCCTAGGACAAACGGTTCCAGAGTTACGGACGATTTTGTGAAGGTAGATTCTCGAAATTAAAATAAAGCTCAGAACGACAAATGACAGTTTTGCAGCTTTAGAATGTCAGAATGACACGATTTCTAGGAGGCAGTTCTCAATAGGTTAAAATAGTTTGAATTAGATTATATTAAATTAAGAGATTGGGTTTTGCACAGTTCTGGCTGAGTACACACACTATATTTTGGACAGGAATGCGACTTCGTCACGGATCGGGTCAGGATTGGCTGCGGTTCTCTCGCCACTTGGTACTGGTTCTGCGCACAGCGATCTGGGTCAGCTCTGCTCTGCTGGTCTGGTCTGGCACTCGGCACTGTACGGATCTCTGGACCTCTGGTCTGTCTGGATACAGCACTGCTTTCTGGGTCTGCTGCTGGTTCTGGCAAAAGTTCTTGGCAAAAAATTCAAACAGCTCGGCCGGCTGTGAACAGTTTGGTTAGGTTTTGGGGCCTGCTGAAGAGACCTCAGCTCATGGGTTAGGCCGTTGCTTTGAGTTCTGGAGTCAGAGTTCTAAGTTCTGGTCTCTGTCTTGCTGGAGTCAGTCCGGATCTCTGGATGTGAAGTCGTCTGTCAGCGGGCTCCGCAAGGAAATGGAAATTGAATGTCCCTATCTGTCCTGCATAGTCTCCTTTTATGTGTTTAGAAAGTGGGTGGGTCGGCTCATTCTGCATGCCCAACCCTCTCAACTTATCATTGGCCAGTTCCTCCTCTCTCCCTTGATTGGGGGAACTGAGTTGTGAGTCAGGGTGATGCTGCCATTTACAATCTATTGAAGAAACGCCCCTTTGCTTTTGCTTTAGAATTCATTCTCATAGCTAAACATATTTCCCAAACGCACAAGTGGTTGACATTACATGTACAGATTGCAGATGACTTAAGGTACATTCTGGCCCAACTCTGATCTTCCTGGGGGCTTGCATTCAAAAATGGCAATTTATTTTCGTTTTTAGTTGGTTTACCAATGTTAAATCTTTACCCAAAATTACACAAATGTACACCCCCTTCTACACATATTCCTGTAATTTACTAGGTCTCTAGCATAAGCACAGTGCCTGCAGTATTAATAATTAGCGGGGTTCGGTCCTAGGACACCGCACAAATTGGAGTTTGGTCTCAAATCGTGAGGGCCTTTTTTCCATTTTGTGGACCCCCAAATTGCACATTTCTGTGAGCTTAATAGAAGATTTTATAAGCAATTTAATCAAACATACATTGGCTGCAATATGAATTCACACTCCAGTCTGGCCCGCCCCTAGGAACTGGGAGAGTCAGGGATCACATGTCTCTCCTACCAGGCAGAGCTCTGTTTACAGTCAACACCCAAATCAGCATATCCTATTCAATGGAAAGAGTCTTTTGTGTCGACTGAAGTCAGCAGGCCAGGGGGCCACTCTGCATTTGGTTAGCATGTCCATGTGATCTCCTGTCTTCTTGTGTGGAGTTCTGAGGTGAGAAGGTTTCCCAGCCTCTTGGACTGTTAATTGAATCAGCCTGTCTTCTGTGAACAGCAGGTGTTTATGAATTTTAATTAACAAAAGGCTTTGAAGTTTCCAGCTGGCTCAGGATCCTTTGGCAACTCCTGAAGTACAGTTCTACTGTCAGAGTTTAGACCGCTAGCGCCGGTTTGTGGAAAATGCCAGTACTGCACCCATTTTTGGGATCTGTCTTGAATTAATGCATTTCAAAAAGGGGATTCTACTTGATAGTATATGATCCTTGCTTAACATTGTTTTGATGGGAATCCTTAGAGTAGAGTGGTGATGTGGAACCCCCCACAAGGGGAATCTTTAGAGTGGTCTTGTGCCCATGATTTTAGCAACTTTTTGACATCAAAAAAATGAATTCCCAGCAGTTCTGGGTTGCTTTTGGCAATCGGCATTGCCATTCCCAATAGTTTCAGGCTACTGTGTGTGTAGCCCAATGGTGGTTTTAGGCAGTGCCCTCCTGTGCTCACAAACATAGGCAAAAATGGGTGGCAGCCTATTCTTCATGTTTTCCCTTTCTGGGGAGTTCTGGCCATCATGATGTTTTCAATGCCAGTAATGCACAGTTTTGTGGTAGGGCTTGGATGCATGGGTAAAAACATCCCACACTCAGCATGACTATGCTGACGGACAGGAGAGGAGTTATCTCTTGTCATTCAGTGTGTTCATGTTGACAGTGTGATTATGCTAACTGATGGGAGAGGAGTTTTCTCTTGTCAGTGTGTTCACGTTGCTCAGCGCGACCACGCCGACTGACAGGAGAGGATTCCTCTCCTGTCAGTCAGTGTGTTCATGTTGTCAGCATTATCACGCTGACGGATGGGAGAGGAGTTTGCTCTTGTCAGTCAGTGTGTTCACGTTGCTCAGCATGACCACACTGACTGACAGGAGAGGAGTTCTCTCTTGTCAGTCAGTGTGTTCATGTTGTCAGCGTGATCCCACTGACTGATGGGAGAGGAGTTCTCTCTTGTCGGTCAGTGTGTTCACGTTGTCAGCGTGATCACGCTGACTGATGGGAGAGGAGTTCTCTCTTGTCAGTCAGTGTGTTCACGTTGCTCAGCATGGCCAGGCTGACTGAGAGGAGAGGACTTCTCTCCTGTTAGCCAGTGTGTTCATGTTGTCAGCATGATCATGCTGACTGATGGGAGCGGAGTTCTCTCTTGTCAGGCAGCATGTCTCCGTGTCGGCTGCGTGGATGCTTTTTAAGGGTGCATGGAGGTAAGGTAAGTGTTTTTGATTTTAAATTTAAAGTGTATATGTGTGTTTAAATTAAATTAGTATGTATATATGTATGTATGAATGCATGCATGCATGTTGGTGTTTGTGTCAATGCTGTGTTTGGTTTTATGTATACATGCATGTTTGGAGTTGTGTAACTGGTGGATGAATGCATGGGTGAAAGTGTTTTTTGTGAGTGTGTGTTCAGCACCACCCCTAAGGGTAGCGGCCCTGTGGGCCACTTCATTAAGGGGTGGGGTCATGGCATCAGAGGTGCACCTAGGCTAAAATGTTAGGGCAGAAAGGGGACTAACACTTCAATTGTTGGGAGAGGTGCTAACGTCAGAGGCTGTGAGGAAGGGGCAAACTTCCTTGTGTGGGGGCACCTAACATCTTTCTACATTTTGAATGAGACTATTCTGGTGAAGCTTCAATGTAACAAGAAGCTACCTCTTGCCTTCATTTCTGAAACGTCACACTTAAGGACTGGTGTGAGAATGAGATGTCACATGTCACCACTTCCCTTCTAATCACTCCCCTAGCATGCAAGTGCTAACCACACATCACAATTTCAATTCCCTAAAAATGTATGGATATGAATGCAGGTGCTAACATTGAAATGACTTCTCATGGCCATGCTAATCCCGATGGCAATTCTCACCCAGTTCCTGCCTTCCCAACCCAAAACACCTCCTCACTGGAACTCTTTGAGCTAGCTTTAAACATGCCTTGCCATCAAACTTTGCCCTCAATGCGCCTGCAATTGTTTCCTCAAAGGAGTCTTCTGAGAGTTCATGACTTCATTGGAGTTGTAAACACGTAGCTGGTGTAATAAAAATGTCTTAATCAGGTCTGCCCTTGGCCACTCAATTAAAAAACACCCTGCGTGTCTTTCGCTGAAGTTCTTTTAAAAATAAGCATTGGCAAAGCCAACAGCTTTGGCTTGTCTATAAGTATTAGGCATTTACCAGGCACTATTAGCTGCTCAGGTACTCAAACCATTTTGCACTGGCACTATCAATAGCCAGCTAAAACCAATACAGAAGTGCCTTTCCCATGCCTACACGAATGCCCAAACTGTAAGCATTGCCAGTGCTCTTTTTCCTTTACCCTTGATGCACAGGACTGTGGATCAAGGTTAAAGTAAACATACTACTTGGCTAAATTGGCCCACATTGAATGTAGGCCAATATAGCTAGTAATAACACTCATGGTACACAGTCAGCCTCGATATACTTTCTGTGGCATGGCATTTTTACTGGCTGGGAGTCCGTACATGGTCATAATGGCATATATTGATGCAGCCTGCATCGACATAATTGGAACAACCAGCATGAATACATTTTTATACTAGCATATCTCGCGTGGAAATGCGGCATGAAATGTATTGGAAAATGTTCCTATGCACAATTTGTGATTTGCAACTATTGGGAATTTCCATGTGCTCCCATACAAAACCAATTGTAAACTGTCTGGATTTCTACCCAATTTTGCAAAGAAAGTGCTGTAAAATGCATACTTTTAACCCAATGTTTCAAACCTTTTCTTGGCAGTGAGAACCCTCCTCAAGCAACCCTTGTTTTGTTTGGGCTCCCTCACTGTGCTCTGTTGATCCTGCCTAATTAGCACAAACATTTAATCCTCTTAAGTTCAGAAATGTACCTGCCTCCACTGTACATCATTTGTCACTGTGTATAATGTGTGTTTTAATGCGCACACAGGGGCAGGGTGTTCCTTAATGTTTTCATATGGCATTTATAATGTGCCTGTACACAAGTGTTTCTAGGCGCGACAAGGCAAGGAGGGAGAAACAAAAGAGTAGGACAAAACACAGATCTTAGTAGGCCTTGTGTCATTCAGATCGTGCAAGAGCAGGCAAAGGGGGAGGGGAGAAGTGCCGAGGGTGGGGTAGGATGCAGAAGTGCAGTAACAAATGAGAAACAAGAGTGCAGCCAAAGGGTGGAGAATAAGAGCAAGAGCGGGTACTGTAGGGTTACAGATACAGACCACAAGTGCAGGGGAGCCAAGAGGCAGTGTGGGTTTGCAACAGGACAGGCAGGGACCTGGGCCCGAATTCAGAGCTTGACCAGGTGACCAGTGCAGGGATCAGGCAGGTGATCAGTAAGGGAGAGGAAGATAGAAGGCAGAAGCAAAGAGACAGGTCTTGAGGTGCTTCTGGAACCGGAGATAGTTCTCCTCAAGTTTCAGCGAGGCAGGGAGGCTGTTTCCAGAGGGAGGCCTCAGCCGAAGAAAGAGATCTGCCCTCAACTCTTTGCTTGGAAAAGTGACTGACCCTCAGAGAATTGGAGGTGGCACAGTGGAGAGCTCATGCCATCTTACATATATTTATTCATATGATAAAAAAGTTAGTCTGGCATGAACCTTTCTTCAGTACAGCAATCTAACTTTGCTGTAGTTGATTTGGAGTTGTAGTAATAAACCATATTTGGGATCCTGCACACAAACTCAACAGTAGATTTCGCGAGTCTCCTGTTTGCGGATGTGCCGCCGCTGGCCGAGTGCAAATAATTGTAAGGGGGCCTCACCAAATGTTTTGACCCGGGCCTCACCACATTTTCTGACAGCCCTGCCTAGCAGTCATTTACAGATGCAATCATCTTTATGTGCTGAAACCCACCTATCTTGTATAAGCATGTACATGAGAGAAGAGGTCCTGTCACGTTGGCCTCCCAGGTTGTGCTGCTACCAGGCACCACCACTCCAGTGCCCCTAGCACAAATGACAAGTGTCAGGCCTCAAGAACTTTAGGGTGTATGCCCCCCCAAGCATACTATTATGTTCCCCACAGATATAGGGCTTTCAGCTCCACTGTCAAGCCAAAGTCTCCTTCACACTTCAACTTGTTATCAGATGCTGCTGCATTCTCTTCCCCTTCCTTCCTCTAAATTGACTTCTTCTTTACCTTCCTCTGCTGTCACTCTTCTCTTTTCCTCCTTTGCCTGATTCCTTCTTCCAGGCGTGTCTATTTCTCACACTCTCCTCTTCTCTGCGCCATCCTGCAGAATAGTATTTCCCTATTGACCCTCCTTCCTTTCCCTCTCTTGACCTCCATTCTTGCTCTAGGTGTTTTATTTTCCCTACCTCGCCTCCTCTCGTTCCATTCTGCTTTCTCCTGGTGTTTCTCTCTCTCTCCTCCTTGGTTGCACCCATGTCTCTCTCTTATCTCCTACTCGCCTCTGCTACCTCATTAGTCCACCTCTCAACACTCCATCTCCTAACACCCAGACTAATGACTGGGGTGAGTGCCTTTTTATATGTGCTCCTTCAATGTAATTGTATCAATAATCATCAGATTGGAGATCCCTGATCACTCTTAGCATTCATGGATCTGGGTTGGATGCTCGACCTGACTCCTACCCTAGAATCCAGGTAAAGAAAATAGATATATAGATATATCTTAGTGTGTTATAGTTTACCATGAAACTTTGTACCCATTTAGCTAAATTAATACATAAATAAATATAACCAATAAAAATGTCCAACCATATTCTATCAAATGGTATTGCCCCAAAATATCGTATCAAAAATGCTGAATGCACGTTTTCTGCGCATTTGGCATAGTTGATCATGACGAATCCCAAAATACCGAATTAAGTGAGTGAGGGTTGCGTGGGTGTCACCGGCTCCCCTAGTTTGGTATCATGGGCTTCGGGGTTGCAGGTGTGTCCCCCGCATACATGACACGGAAAGCAGGGACAAACAAGCACACATTCCCAAAAGCTCGAGTTTCAAAATGCGAAACAGTCGGCTTCGGAAATTTGAAATTCAAGCTTTTCGGAATGCGTTTTTTTTTTAACATAGATCCCAACACATTCCATTAAAATCAAATCAATTTCGTTTGTAAGATCTAAAGAGCCTTTGCTTAGCTAATGGGAGCATTGGATTGTCTGCCAATCGCATTTAAAAGTCTCAATAGAGACATAGATAAAAGCAGTTAATTCCTGGAGACTATACAGTGCCAAGAGATCTGGGAGGTCACCAAGCCACAACAATCAACACATTCCCCATACATCTGAAGGACTGATGGGGAGGGGCATTCAATTGCCAAGTGGCCCAAGCATTCCGGGCGATACAAGTCTTTGCAGAATTTGCAGAAGTTCTTTGCTGTAGAATCTCTGATTCTTAAGTGGATAGTTTCACCTGTTGGTAGTACATTCATTCGGAATGTCAGCATGGTTTCTATTGATAAAGATGTAGCCATGCATTCGAGTTAAGAGTGGTGACAGTCCGTGCTTTGAAATAATACATTGGTGAATTTTTCAATCCAGGGAAACACTGTTAGACCTCATGAGTCCCATGGCTCCACGGGCCATACCTGTGGGAGCAGAACCTGCCTTATTGCAGTCAGTGGGCTCTGCCCTTTACAAATAAATACTGGAAGGAAATAGTGTTGCCATCGGTATTTCTGTGTAAAAATAAGTAAAAATGGAAAACGGATTTTTAATTATAAAGTTTAATAAGCAGCTGTGAGAACACTCAATACACTGCGACTTGGAGGTCAATGATAATAAAGCAGTGCCTTCACCTACCTGTGGGGAAGAATTTCGGGAATTAGGAAATCTTTCATTACTGATAAGAGCTGAACATCTTTTTTAAAGCAACTGAACGACGGAGCCCTCTCATCAGTTCGGACGAGTCTGCTGCGTACAAAGCTGGACACCGCAGCGTAGATGCCGGTTTGGCATACATTTCAAAATGAAAAACCCTGAGACCTACGTCACTTGAATGCCCCGCCCGCACATTTGCACGGCCACGCCTACATGCTCACGCCTACATGCTCACAAGGCCATGACACATGCTCACATGGCCACACCCACATGCTTTTTTACCTTCATGTTGTATATGAAATGTTGTGCACTGCATGAAGGGAGTTAAAGCAGGCAATCTCCTGTTTTCATCTTTCCGAATCCATCGCGTTTGCTCAAGCTGCAAACTTGGTGGGAAGCGGTTTTCCACAGAGAACGAAGCCTCACTGTGTTATTTACTCAATTGACGTTATTTCTTGGGAGGGAGCAGCAAACGTTGAACGCTGCTTTTTTCCTTTTTCCACTGACCTGGGCCAAAATTATTGTTGAAAAAGAAGAGTAAACAATCGTATTGTCACAATTGCGTTTCTCCAAAGGAAAGAGGGTAGGGACAAGTGCGTTTCCTTGAACCGTGTCCAGAAGTGACTGACTGTACCTTTGTGTGTGTATCAGTACTGGGTGCGTGCTAGAGTTCATTTTGTGTGTGCTCTATGATGAGCTGCTCCCCCAGCGAGCGCAGGAATGTGTCTGATTGGGCCTGGCTACTCTGGGCTGCAGAATGGTACTGGGGGAATCCTAGCCTTTGAAAAGGAAACCCTGAGCCGTGTGATAAGCATTGGCTTCCCTCTGGGATCTCACAACGGGCATCCACCAGGCCCTGCATTGGATGTGTGCAGTACTGCAGCTTGTCAGCAGATGGAACTAATAAAATAGCCACTCTACAAAATAAAATTTCATGCAAACATATTGGATTAAATGAGCCCTTTGCCTCCAACATTACTGGTAAAGCCAGTAGAGATGAATCCACGCAATTTAACTTCACCAAGGTCTCTATCATTGAAGTGGGAAAATAATTCTATCCCTCAAACCCTCGAACTGTCCGTGGGACTTATGCCCGGCACAACTTATCAAAGACGCGGCCTGTGATCTATCGTCATTCATCACCAAACTCATTAATGCGTCCTTCACCTCTGGCATTATTCCCACCAACCTGAAACAGTCGTGGGTACTCCCACTCCTAAAAAAAACTACTCTCGACCCATCTATACCTACCAATTATAGTCCCAACACTACGGTGCCTTTTCTTTTAAAAATTCTGGACATGGTAGCATATACCCAAATTCAAAAACACCTGGAACAACATCATTTACTAGGAGATAGACAATCAGGCTTCCGCCCCCCGCTTGGCACCGAAACTGCCCTCATAGATTTGAAGACCCAAATCGACGAGCTCAAAGATAAAGGGAAATCAGCACTATTCCTCCTTCTAGATCTCTCAGCTGCCTTCAATCTAGTCGACCATTCCATCCTATGTAACCATCTAAATACAGCAGCACACTTCTCCGATCAAGCCATCACCTGGATTAGATCCTTCTTAAATGGCAGAACAATGAGGGTCTTCTCACCGCTAGCTGCTGCTGACCCCATACCCATCACCTGCGGTGTGCCTCAGGGATCTTGTGTCTCGCCAACACTCTACAACATTTTCCCTAAGCCCCTTTTCGATGATCTGGATCATCTCGGTATCACCTACACTTACTATGCAGATGATACCCAGATCCTCCTCCCGCTTTCCGGGGATTATGAAAAGGATTTTTCCTTGGTGAATAGAGTGTATATCATCATTCAGGCATGGATGGCCACTCATGGTCTATGCCTGAATGATGATAAAACTGAACTCATCATCCTGGGCACCCAATCCAACCTAAAAAAACTAGGTCCCAAATACTCATCATTCACAATCGATGGTAAGATCATAAAAGTAGAGCACAAGGTTAAAATACTCGGCTTCTACCTCGACTCTGACCTATATTTCACTAAACAGGTCAACTCCCTAGCATCCTCCACAGCCTACACATGCAAATTGATACGCACTGGTAAACCATCCCTCTCAGATAGTAGTTGCATTACTCTAGCCAGAGCACTCATCTTTTCACACCTGGACTACTGTATTGTCCTCTACTTAGGATCACTCAAAGCCCTCATCAAAAGAATCCAAATCCTTCAAAATAACGCTCTGAGAGCGGCCCTAGGCATGTCCCGTAGAGACCATATTTCCAAGATCAGTCGACAGAATAACTGGCTCCCAATTTACGACAAAATCCTCGTAAAAACTCTATCATTGACTCACAAATCTCTCAATAATGGCGCACCCATTTACTTAGCAGAGAGATTTCACAAGCAGACGTCTACTAGACCAGTAAGACTTGCCAATAAAGACCGTCTTGTCATACCCAGCTTTAAACGATCTACAATTGGTGGCAACAGTTTCCCGGTGAAAGCATCCAAATTATGGAACACTCTGCCTCCTAGCCTAGAATGAACCAAACCTACCACAAATTCAGAGCCAACACCTTTGCATGGCTAAAATCTGACAACCAGCATTCCTAACCTAAGCAGGAAGGCGTACTGATATGACTACATCAGCTTGTAATTTGCCACCCTAATCTCTATGCCTGCATAGGTCATATGTATATCATGTTTGTAAATATGCCTCACTGTATTTAATTCCTATATACATGTGTCCTGTATAATTCTGTGTATATAATTCTCTGTATAATTCTGTGTATATAATCCCTGTATAATCTTGTGTAACTAAGCTTCGCATACTCTTGTATCTGCTGCACCCTGTTACCCCCGGGTATGACGTGCATTATAAATAATAAACAAACAAACAGTACTCTCAAATCCTTGGAGAATCCACGCTCTTCCCCCGGAACACCCTGTTTCAGCGCCTCTGTTTTGGGACAGCAACCTTCGCCCTAGCAGCCAGTTATGCTTGCCCATTCTGGCACAGAAGCCATTCGGGTGCCGTTAATTTGGCGCGATGAATGATTGGGCGCGGCTGACGTTGCAGCTGCTCTGAACACCCTCATGCCAAATACAAATGAATTATTTTTCTGCAAATGCCGCACATTGACAGGTGCTGTAATGTGTGTCATTTGCGAGAAATAATCATACGTTTTAGAGTAATAAAAAAGAATAATGGGGTTTTGAAGCCAGTTCTAGCAGGGTCAAGGACCAAGCGCCTAACCACTAGGCCAGGGATAACTTGGTATTTCCAAGTAGCTAAATTGAATTGCAGGTCAAGTAGAAACATGCCCACAATAAAAAAGCCATGTATGGCCAAGTGGTTAATTGCAGTGCCATTAACCAAGCAAGACCAAGGTTCAAAACCCCTGATATCTTTTTAAATTAATAAAATGTATACACGCAATTAGCGCTGAGTTTGCATTATATTTTATGAGAACCCGTGCCTAGCCTTGGGTTTCTGTGAGGGCCTATCACGCGCGGGAAGCATGCAACAGACGCGGAAAAGCAGAGTTGAAGGAGGAACCAGGAGGACAGTTGGGCCTTGGCACTGCTTTGTGACAAGGGATTCAGCCCTTTAACTGAAGCTGCTTCTCAAGCAGACCCCTCCAATTGCAGAGTAATTCTATGGCCAAAGACAAGCCTCATGGAAGCTTTAGCAGGCAGGGGATGTAAGTAGCATCCACTATACATCCAGTGCAGTGAAGCTAACTGCACTGCTCTATCAAGACTGAACTGTGAGAACTAACCCCTTGTTCTGGACAATCGCCATGCCATCCTGTTTATGTAAGGTGTCAGAATAAACACTGCTACTTCAGTCAAGTGTCCTGTGTTCATTGGGGGCCACCACATAATTGGCGACAGGACCAGAAACGACCCACGCTGCAATCATGCTGGGCGCCACGCCACCTCCCGCCTTCCTCCAATCCCCCAGCACGCCCGCCATTCCCTTGCAACAATGGGAGCCACTGTTTTCCACAAACCTGGAGGCGTTGGGAGGAACAGGCTATTCTCTGGCCAGGAAAAAGGCCATGCTACTAAGCGCTATGGGGGTTGAAGGGCAGTGCATATCCGAAGGTTTGAAGGCTGTGCCCCCCGCAGCCGAAGGTGATGATATCTGCAAGGAAGCGATTTGCCACATAATTAAGAGGTTTTCCAACAAAGAAAATGTGGTCCTCCACAGACTCAAGTTCTACATGAGAAAACAAGAGGGTACTGAACCGGTCGATGATTACATCACCAGAATGAGAGAAATGGTGGCCTTGTGCGGATTTGGGGACAATGTGAAACAAGTAATTTGTGACATGTTGGTGGTCCACACCAATTCCCGCAAAATCCAGGACAAGTTCATCCAAGAGAAAGAGCTGGACCTAGATGAGGCTATCCAAATAGCGAGAGCAGAGGAAGAAACTTCGAACAGAAGCAGAGAAGTTGGCGGGCTCTCGCTCGCACCCATAATGGCAGCTGTGCAATGGAAGGGGCGCAGAGACAGGCAGCCGCGAGAAGCTAACAAAGAGAAAGGACCCAAGTGGAGAGATTCTCACTAGGGTTACAGATGTGCCAGCACAAAGCACCTGGTAAACAATAGAGACTGTCCCGTAAGGAACAAAGTGTGCTCCAAGTGCAGGAGATTTGGTCACTTTTCTGTTGCTTGCATGTGGCGGGAAAAGAAAGTCACCCATATTGAAGGAGACAGAGTAACGGGTGATGAGGAAGAACACCACGATAGGTGGATGGTAATCATGGTAAACTCATCTCGAGCCTGAAGGGAGAAATCCCATTGTATAGTGAAAGTAGATGGAAATGAAACACGCATCATGGCCAATTCGGGGTCCGACCTGACCATCCTCCCCATTCCGACAAACAGAAACCTGGTGGGTCGTGACTTGATTGAGATTAGAAGCACCAAGCAAAAGCCCACATTCTTCTGGGGAGACACTGTAGACCTCTTTTATTTATTTTAATTTAATTATTTGAATTTATAAAGCATGCAGCGGCCCTGGGGCATCGTGGCGCTGTTACATAAGGTTTATGAAAGCTTCACAAGGTACATAGGATATATAACATGGTGCAGAAACAAAGCAGAACAAGGCATAAACAATTGTACAGATATTTACAGTAACGGGCTAGGACTGGTACATTCCCTAGTTCCAATGGTGCTGCTTTAGGAGGTACCTAGTTGAAAATCTTGGTTTTCAGTGCTTTTCGAAGGCAGTGAGGGAAGTTTCTTTCCTGAGTGGGAGTGGCAGCGCATTCCAATTTGGATTTAAGGATAGATGCAGCACAACAAAAGTCTACTTCTCGACCGAAGGTCCCTCAGTATTGAGATGGGACGACATGCACAAACTGAGCATCCGGTTAGACCCCAGTACTGCCGAACAGTTACTGATGGTCTCCTTAGGAGGAGCGTCAGATCTGAGAAGTGAATTCCCTTTGCTGATCTCTGAAAAACCCAGAAACATAAAAAACTATGTGCAAAAAATCTGCTTAAAACCCAATGCTGTGCCAGTCAAACTCAAAGTCAGGCCCGTTCCAGTGACAGCGAGGTCGGCCCTGGAATCCCAGCTTTGTAAAATGGTAAATTAAGACAAAATCGAGACAGTTGAGTCCTCGGAATGGCTAAGCCTGGTGGTCCTGATAAAAATTAAATCCTCTAACGACTTGAGATTGTACATTGATCTTCGCAGCCTAAACTTGTAGGTGATCACAGACAGTTTTTGTTTGCCCAACATCTATGAAATTATACTAATGATGAAGGAAGCAAAAATCTTCTCAAGACTTGACATGCGTGATGCCACCCATCAGATTGACCTACACAGGGCCTCACATCCCCTCACAGCATTCATCTCACCATTCGTTACATTCCAATACACACAAATGTCATTTGGTTTATCATCCGCAGTGTCAGCATTCCAAAGAATGATAAACTCACTGCTGCACGGCATCGACAACGTGTCATACTGTCAGGACGACACCCTGGTGAATGCCAAAGATGCAGAAAACCATGTCAAAGTGGTGAGAGAAGTCCTTGGCAAACTTCAGCGCTCAGGTGTCCACCTTCACCACGAGAAATGCATAATTGTAGCATGTGAACTAGAGTACCTGGGTTACAACATCTCTAAGAGAGGAGTGAGCCCAAAGAAAAACCTGCTCCATAGTTGATGCCCTAGCCTCGATGTCAAAAGACAAGCTCAGGTAGTCCTTGGGCCACGCGTAGTATTACGCAAAAAATCTTCCCAGATTTTCTGAAATCACGTCCCCCTTGAGAGAGCTTTTGAGGAAAGGAGCGAGTACATGTGGGAATCACAGCAAATCAACAAGAGAATCTTACATTCCCACGTGCCTGAAACCATTCAACCCCAAATGGGAAACATACATGACAGACGCCAGTGTGTATGGCTTGGGCGCCACCCTCACCCAAAAAAGGGGGAATACCGAAAATATAGTTGCCTTTGCATCAAAAGCACTATCTACTTCAGAAAAAAGCTACTCCACTGTCGAGAAGGAGATGCTGGCGTGTGCCTGGGCCATGGTGTACTTCAGGTCGTACGGTTGGGGAACCAATTTCCGCCTGGTCACTGACCATAAACCCCTTGTGCACAAGTTGAGCCCTGGGGTGCAAAGACAGAAACACCACGCATAGCAAGAATTGCCTCCAAACTGCAAGAGTACACGAACCAGATAACCCATATTGCCGGCTGGAAGAACACCCAAGCGGACTGCATGTACAGGTTGCTGGATCAAAGTACCCCGGGCACCACATTCCTGGAAGACAAATGCGTTGTAGCATCCATAAGAGACCTAAGAAACAAGGACTTTATGGAAATGAACGAGTCTCATTGGCAGCACGAAATGAGTCTTAATTATATAATATGAAATGATAGATGATTTTTAATGCACTTAATACCCATAGGTTTCTAAGCGCGGACCCTGGGAATCAAACCTCTGTTGCTCCGACATCGTCTTGCTTCCAAGATGAGCACATTGCCCCTGTTCTATCCTCCCGAGACAAGTGATGACCGCACAGGTTGGCCAAACGAGAGAGCAATCCCAGAAGATCTACGACCATATCGGAAGGTCAACCACGAGATCGCAAAAACAGATAGCCTAGTAATGAGAGGCGACCAAGTAATTCCCCCAAGAGGTATCCGCAAAGTGATTCTATGTAGAGCTCATGCAGGTCATCTAGGCAGCAATATGACACGACGGAGAGTGCATGACGCATACTGTTGGCCTGGAATGGATGGAGAGGTGAGGGCAATAATTGAGAGATACCATGAATGCGCAAACAGCGACAAACGGCTAAAAGTGAGGCAGGAACCCATGATAGCCACAGAAATTCCAGCCGGGTGTGGCATAAAATAGAGCTGGACTTCATTGGACCATTGGATGGTATGTCATCGACAGCAAGTACGGGCTAGTCACGGTGGACTATCTTTCCAAGTGGGTGGAAGTTGAATTTGTGCCAGACATTACCACAGGCACAGTCATTGAAGTACTCAGTTCCATCTTACAAAAAGAAGGACTCCCCAAAGAGATTGTGACGGACAATGGAGTTCAGTTAGTTTCTAGAGACATGGATAGCTTTCTCAAGAAGCACAATATCTAGCAATTGAGAGCAAGCCTGTATCACCCACAAGCCAACAAGGCTTGTAGAAAGGGCAAACCGATTCATTAAAGGAGCTCGACAATTGGCATGTGCATCAGGCATGAATCGCTGCAAAACTGTCAGAGTCTGTGGTGGCGCATTGCTTGATGCCAAATGCCATTGCAGGCGTGTCTCCACTTCAGATGTTAAGAGGGAGAAGGGCTGCATCCACACTGGTACTACCATGGCAGCACAAGATCAGACAGGATGACGACATCGACATGACCGAGATCGTGTTCAGATTACAGAAGAGCAAACAGATCCTGAAATCTCAGAGCATCAAACACAGAGCAGCACATCACACATAGGTCAACGAAGGGGACTTGGTGAAGATGTGCCTGCCCCACAAAGACATTTCAACGGGCTCCAAATACAGCCAAGCCATAGAAGTCAAATGGAGAGCGACCAACCATATCTATATCAGTGACGGGAAAAGTTGAAACCTTGAAAGGGTGGCTGTGTACAAGAAAAGAACTTTGCAGCCCGCTCATCCATGGGACTAGGAGATGGCAACGACCCAAGGGAATTAAACAACAGCCCTCAACAACAAGAGACAGAGGTCAGGGGAGAGGAAAACCAAAGTGAGGGCGTCCCCATGAGCCCCACACCCTGTGCTAGAGAACCACACTGAGAAGCAACCTCAGTAGACCAAAACCCAAGCAACACATCCCGCATACCCACCCATTCCGCCAAGGCAGACATTGACCTGAACAGACCCCAATGAGAAAGAAGGAAGCCAACCATATTCACAGACTTCATCATGAAATAGGACTGAGCTTTTCCAATGAAAGGAAGTGTGTGAGAACCTATCACGCGACGTCTCAGTGGAAGCGCGCAACAGATGCGTAAAATCAGAGTTGAAGGAGGCACCAGGAGGACAGTCGGGCCTCGGTGCTTCTCTGTGATAAGGGAATCAGCCCTTTAACTGAAGCTTCTTCACAGGCAGACCCCTCCAACTGCAGAGCATAATTCCATTACCGAAGACAAGCCTTGTGGGAGCTCTAGCAGGCAGGGGATGTAAATAGCATCCACTATACATTCAGTGCAGGGAAGCTAACTGCACTGCTCTACCAAGGCTGAACTGTGAGTACTACCCCTTTGTTCTGGACAATCCCCATCCCACCCTGTTTATATAAGGTGTCAGAATAAACTCCTCTGCCTCAGTCAAGAGTCCAGTGTTCATTGGGGGCCACCACAGTGTCACTTGCAATAAGGCCGTGTGACGTGAGCTCCACCAATATGTCTTGAACCGGAGGGTTGGAGTGAGTTGGTTTAGGTTAATTGGTCCTGTCCGAGTGATGAAAAGCACTTAAACAATTTGCATTGCCAGGTCCTGCTGTGCGCAGGTCCAGAGCACCATCAATGAGTCTGGAGTTGCCTTGCAGCCTTGTGATCTTGAGCACCCCCGTTGCCAGTTGCTGTGCTCTAAATGAATGCATTATTCATACATATACATTGCACCCATAAGATAAAACCCACCCTATGACAGGCCGATAAGTGAACAATAAAGCTGCTTATCTTAGAAAACCAATACAAAACTGCACTATTTCTGCTATGTTCTCATTTCTATATTTCCCTTATTTTGATGTGTTCCACTCGCCTTTAATCTGAGCTTTGTGCACACGGTTTGTCATGTATCTATAGGTTTTAAATGATCGTTTGGTTTCGGCCACTTGGACTTATCAGGAATAGATATCAAACGTCAGTTTCTAATAGAGACATGTAGGCCACTATCCTAATATTACACTTAACACAAATGCAAGCCCGGTAATATACCTTTGCACCCCACTGGCAATCTTCAAAATCTGTGCCATTGAAAAATGTTTTTGTAAATCAGGCTAGACATGTGCACTCCATCATCCAGTGCAATGCGATGCGGAACGCAATTTTAAAATGATGCTCCCTGGAATTGTATTAAATTGTGACACAATACGCAAACTCACACAATATGAACCAACTATTGCTAACTTGTAGTGCATGTCAGCAATGCCATTGTTCCTAAAGGCTTGACCAACCAAGCACCAACGATTTAATCGCCCTCAGAAGAATGACCATCTGAGTTAGCCCTACCAGGAATAACCTGTGTGACTGGCAAGGGTCTGGGTCAGGTGCTTAGCCCACTGAGTTATCAAATGTCCTGGTCATTTTACACAGTTTGAAATGCCTGCTATCTGCGTTTGACCGCATTGCAAGACTGCCAAATAAAGCACCAGTACATTAAATCCACTGTTACTGAATAACAACTACACAGAAGTGCTAAAGTGGGCAAAGGCGAACAACGCTGGCTTTATTTGTTAGAATTTTTAGTTTAGTTGCTTTCAGTTCACACCGAAAGGATCCGAGGATGCAAGGGATGTAGATCTTAAAAGTCCATGTAATACTGTACTACATCTGGATACATACACATGGCATTGTACACTAAAACGAGCAGTATAATAAAGTCATTTATTTGCAAAAGGTCTTTTGAATCTCAGCTGCGTCAGACTGACCATTGCCGATTTGGACGTCACTCTTGTGCCCACGGTATCACAAGTGCGTCTCCCAAAGACTGTAACCTTTCCCTTTCTGCAGCATACCGGCGCCAAGAGGTCCGCGCGGCAAATATGGGGTGCCGAAAAGGGACCCGCGCAAAACGGCTGCGCCACCCATAACGTCGTGCGCCAAACGGGACGCGCTGAAATGTCCTGCTCCACTCTTCCCGCCCCGAGACTCTTTCCTCCGCTTGCTCGCACTTTGTATTTCAAACTTTATGGACAAATCCTTCAGGTGTTAGTACTGGTGGGTAAATAAAAGTGGGAGGGGACATAGTGGGATGCTTTGATCCAGTGAGCTACAGCAGGTGGAAACCCCAATTCATTTCCTGCTTTATGTCCATTTTACCTGCCTATGAGATCTCAGTGGTTGTTGCATGTGTTTGCCAATCTCAGTATGCTTTTTTATGTTATGTCAGAGTTACAGTTACAAATAAACCTTTTACACTGTTAACATTATTAAAACGTACAATTAATACAATACATAATAGAAGGCAATTTACAAATGCAATAATCCATGAATTTGTATCATAACATAATTCAACAATAGAAACGGCATTAGATACATTGTGAATAGGATGAACAAACGTACTCAATAATTTTCAAGAAAAAGAAGTACAGGACTCGGCGCCATCAAGATAAATGTGTATTTGTTCTTAAAGCACAGTTGTACATGAAAAATGGAGCCCTTGTGTGATAACATGTTTCGGCTCCTGAGCCTTTTTCAAATCCAGGCCAAAATAATTTATTTTGCTTAAACGCTCCTGCAGAAATTCCTAGCTGTCTCTAATGAAATGAACAACACAATCTACAGAGTCACTGGGATGTAGGAACTAGCAGTCCGGGACCAACGCGTGAGAGCAATTGATCGGATGTTACCAGAGTGATAAAGCGGTTCAGTCTGCGGTTACTAATCTCTAAGAGGTCGCTTTGAGGCTCACAAAAAGAAGCACTGTCTTGCAGGTTCCACCAGAGCTAGTTTAGATGCTAAATAATCTGTGTTAGAGCTGCTCCAATCATACCCAGATGGCTCATTAAATAGTTCCTTTTGTAATATTTGGAGATATTCCAAACTATCAAATTGGAAACCTGTATCGGTGTGGAAGACCAAACAAAGTTTAACGAACAAATCAAATCCGTTATTTTTCCTGATAGGTTGTTTAATCAACTTTCCAATAAGATATTTGGTATTAGATCTCTCGAGAGGCTTCTCACCGCAGAAGCTGCGATGACATAATGACTGGAGTTGATGGCGAGCTTGGCGCCTCAGACAAAATCTGCTCAAGTCTGTTTTATTTTAACAAACAATTTTTACTATCCAAGCTAAAGGATGTATTTATCTGTATGCAAAATGTTTTTAATCGTTCACGAACTACTTTAATGGGTTTTTTTGTGTTGTTTTGCCTGTTATTTAATTCTGTAATGTATCTGACATGTTTGGTAACGACCACGACAACCAACTAATACAGTAAACTAAGGCTGGCACAATTTGAAATGTATGCTTCAACACCACCTGCCCCACCAAAGTATCTTTACTAATTGGAGTATCGGTGCAGTAATAGGCGTCGCGCTTCATGTAGAGCTTTGCATAGATTCTGCTACGGAACATCTCTGGCATGTGCTTATGTGCTGGGTGAGTGCTGCCAATATAACTGTATCTAACGTTGCTGACCCGTTGACTTTATGACAAAGAATTAACCACAGTTTCTTTGTCATATGCATATATAGGCCCGCCCTCCTGACATCTAATGGGTGTAGTCTCCTCGACATATGGATTGTGGATCATTACAGAATACTGAAAAGTCAATGGTCTGATTAATATGACATTTCGAAGGTACCATGGGGGCGAATTGTGGCTGTCATTTTGAAAACGAAATACCCATTCTTTGATAATTCCTTACCCTCCAAATGAAAATGATTGCTATTGCCGCTGTGCTTCACTTCAAAGGGCAACCCTCTTGGTCCAAACGTGCTCATTGGAGACAGACCTCTTATGGTTATTGCAGGACATACAAGGGGTAGCCCAATCCAACCAGGACAGGAGCCTACAAAGAGGAGACTGCACGTTTAGAAAAGGGTTGCCCCCTCCTGCATTCTCCTACCTTCCCTTTCCCTCCCCATACCTGGCACCAGCCGGTTAATAGGGGCCAGTGCATCCTTAATGAAGGACTTTCGTTCCCAGGTGCCACTGGTCCAAGTCGCGAAGAAAACTACAAGTTGCACACTAGCCGACTGGCTCTTGGGGTTTTAAATGTATTTGCAATTTTTGAGAAGAAGGTGTTTGCACTTAGATTCATACAGGAGAACAGAGCAAGCATCCAAGTGGGTGTTTTCCAGATGAGTGGTGCAGGGGTGGATGCTAAGTCGTGACATAGACCAGGAATGAGGCAAACATAAGGGGGGACGTACAGAGGGAAGGGGTCAAGAGTCCTGGTTAGAGAGAAGGACTATCTATCCACGAGGAGAAAACGGGCTTTAATGCGAGCTTGAAAGCTTGGCTGCCAGACGTGTTTTGATTGCAGGGGTAGGGAGCCTCTATGAAGTTGGGTGAGCAGGGAAAGGGAACAGATCCTCAAGGGCGAATAGGGGGGGTCTAAGAATAGAGATGGAGAATAGTATTAGACCAAAGGGCACAAGAGGGGGATTAGCAAAACAAAGTGGCAGCCAGGTTGGTGTGTGAAAAGAGAAAAATAATATGAGGCCAGGAAACCCAAAGGAAACACACCAAACACTGTTTACAAAGGAACATACAAAGTACTTAATTTTAAGGTCAAGCAATACCAAAGTCAAATGACAGGTCAGATAGCTATCGGCCCTCAGTGCAACACAACAAACTTCAACGGGGTTCGATGTATTCAGTGAGAGACTGTACATTGGGACATTCAGGCTTTTATATATTTCTCCAGCCTATTGTCCAACCCCTTCACGGGTTAACCATTCCATGAATGTGTAACAGGTCTAGGGTCTCTGCCAGGTCAACTCTAATTTATTCATTTGTATGTACATAGATCAGTTCCGTTGATACAGGTAATCCATTTACATGCAGGTCAACAGAAGGACAAGGTCTGAGTTCACGACCCTAACAAGTGGCCTGCAGGCAAGTTATACATTAGCTGTACGTAGGTCATGCCGACCAGATTCTGTTCGGAATGGCATCGTCCACCATTTTGATGTTCAGGGTGACTTTTAAACAGCAAGAGAACCTAAAATGGCGGTTTGATTCAAGATGGCGACTTACATCAATTTCTAAGGTCAAGACCTTGACGTAGAGAGTTATTCGCATACAGTTTTATGCGACTTGGCGTAGGCCAATATTCATACAATCGTTTACGCTAGGAGGCATAATTTAATATCCAGTTTGACAAACCCTCATTTTGGCCTATGCGAAGTGCTAAGACTAGTTCTGATCTCCTTGCAAGTAACTCCATACGTCATCGTCCATACACCCTGAATCGCTGTCAGAGATATCTATGGCCATCAGGTCGTTCACTAAAATCTCTTTTAACACATACTCCTTGGAAGTTTTATCCGGGGCATATACTTTGTGTCCTATCGTTCCTATCGCCTGAGCACAACATCCCCCTAGCATCGAACATATACTAGGCAGACATTGGATACAACAACAAAGGAATAGCAGAACTCCCAAAATAATCAACAAAACTGAAAGTACCTTCCAACCCCAAGATCGCAAGAAATCCCAAAACCAAGCACTAAGATTCCAGTTCCCCTCGGGAACATGCACTTCTGAGCTAAGGACGTGCAGATTCTGAATTGCTTTGAAAATGGTTGGGGAGGAGTCTGGTACGAAAACACAGCAAGCGGACCCCACTAATATACATACTCCACCACGTTCAGCCAGAATGACATCTAATGCCATCCGGTTCTGGAGTGCTACTAATCTTATCGCTTTCTGCTCTAACGTCATGTTATAGAGTATATCTGTGGTCCGGTTGATGGTTCTCTCCAGTACTCTCGCTAGTCTGCTGATGTCTTCGGAATTTGCTATCTGCCCCCAAAATGGCACAACTGATTTCGCTATATCTCCCATCACTTTTGCGGGGGTATCACCATTCTCGTCCCGTCGTGGACGTGTAACGCTCACCTGATTCCCGTAGAGGCGCCGGTCTTGACTGGGCGTATACCGTATCTGCAAAGGTTATGTGTCACACACGGCTGGCTCTTTGGGCTGGACCTCTGTGCACTGTATGTCTGACTTGAAGGGTAAGATGTCTTAGGTAAGTGAACGCCGTGCTCTCCATCTGCCTCGGGGCAGGGTGCTGTAACCAGTTTCTTCACTGGATAAGGGGAGCAGGTCTCTTGACTTCAGAGGACTGCTGTCCGTCGTTTACTGCACGAACGGTAAGTTTCGAGTAATTCTAATGTCTTTAAAGTCTTTAGTAATGATGTTTCTTGTTTTGCAGGGTTCCGGCGATGGCGGATGACGGGCTGAAGTGAGTTGAAGATGGAGCCCGTGTGATGAATAGAAGCGCCTGGAAGCACGTAAGTAAGCGCTTGTTGCCTGCTTCACGATGCGCTCTAACTGTCTTTTTATTTTGCAGGTACAAGTTCGGAGCGGCTGCAGGGTGCCGGAATACCCACTGGGTTAGATGTGGAAAGGAGTAATGGCACGTGAGTATTAAAGTTCCCCAATGTCTTTAAACGGACCTTGTTTTGTCTTTCAGATGCGGGATGCAGCGCCGAAGGCCTCCGGAGCGTGCGAAGAGTTGGTAAGCTTTTGTCTTTCAGATGCCGGAATGCAGTGTGAAGACCTCCGGAGCGCACGAAGAATAGGTAAGCCTTTGTCTTTCAGATACCGGAATGCAGCGCGAGGCGTTGGTGACAGCCGATGGACCAGGTAAGTGAAGAGCTGTCACTGAAGACCGTAATGCTAACCTGTTCTTTCTTGTCTTTATAGGTGTTGCTGAAGACTGGATTCAGGATGGTAAGCCTTTTTCCTTAGGCCCAGGATCAGATGCAGAAGACACGATGAGCGTTCTGCTGCAGAGGATGCAGAATAACGCAAAGCAAGATTCATCCATCGGGTGTGGTTTAAATAGCCTCCTGTAGTGCTTAGGTGTCTCCTTCCACAGCCACGCCTAGGTAAGAAAAGAGTTCCTGCTTTCCAGAAGAGTTCCAGTGTTCTGAATCTAGGGAGTGGCTCCTGCCCCACCCAACAGGAAAAGTAGTTCCAAACAGAAGGGGATCAGAGGCTCAACTGGCAGGCAAGTAAGCAGCATGGTCTGCTGCAGGTAAGTCCACCCAAGCATTATGAGCCCGGTGCTTCCAGCGCTGGGACTGGGCATATTTATGAGCCTGGTGCCACTGGCGCCAGGACTGGGTCCAAAAGGTCCCAATTGGGACTGGTTGGCACTCGGAACCTGGGTTATGGATCTGCTTCCAAGGGAGTTGGGAAAACCCTGACCTTTTGGAAGCAGAGATCATGACAGTACCCCCCCTCAAGGCCCCTCCCAAACCGGGCTTCTCCGGGGGTTTTGGCTTGTCAGGAAATGTTCGGTGAAATCTTTTGATTAGGCGAGGAGCGTGGACATATTCAGCAGGTTCCCAGGATCTCTCTTGGGGGCCGTAGCATTTCCAGTCAATTAGGTAAAATAGTTTTGATTTGGAGATCTTGGAGTCCAGAATGCTTTTGACTTCAAACTCGAGTTCTCCATCAACTAGGATAGGTTTTGGAGATTTATTTAGTCGGGTTTGAGGTTGCACGGGTTTTAATAGAGAGACGTGGAAGACCGGATGTATCTTCATGTGCGGGGGCAAGTCCAACTTGACCGCTACTGGGTTTACTATGGTACTGATGGAATAGGGACCAAGGTATCTTGGGTTGAATGTGCCTGGCCCTTTTAGAGGTAGATATTTGGTGGATAACCAGACTTGATCCCCTACTTGATATTGAGGGGCTTCCTTCCGATGTTGATCTGCTCCTTTCTTGTATTGTTCTTTAGCCCTTTGAAGGTGAGAAACAGCTTCCTTAAAGGCTTGGGTGATTGTAGAATGCAGGTAGTCTACTGCTGGTGTTTCAAGATCTTGGAGGGGATCCAACTCCGAGGTTCGAGGGTGACTGCCGTACAAAAGAAAAAACGGGGTTTTCCCAGTTCCCGAATGGACAGAGTTATTGTAGGCATATTCGGCTATCCAAAGGATGTCTTTCCAAGTTTTTTCAGTTTGTTGCAGCATGCAGCGTAAATACTGTTCCAGAGTTTGATTGGTCCTCTCGGTTTGTCCGTCGGTCTGAGGGTGGTGACTGGTCGATAGTCTCACATCAATTTGAGCCGACCGACAGCAACTTCGCCAAAAATGAGAAATAAATTGACTACCTCGATCCGAAATTAGAACCGAAGGAAAACCGTGCAGTCGGACGATGTTTTCGAGAAATTCTCGGGCCAGAGTTGCTGCTGTTGGCAAGCCTCTGAGCGGAATGAAATGCGCCATCTTGGAGAATATGTCCACGATTACTAGAATCGTATTGTATCCGGAGCATGGAGGTAGATCGATGATGAAGTCCATAGAAAGCGTATGCCAAGGGCGAGGTGGGATGTCAATAGGGCGTAAGAGGCCTGCTGGTCTTTCCTTTTGACTCTTGTTTTGGGCGCATACTCCACAGGACATTATAAAGTCTCTGATATCTTTTTTCCAAGACGGCCACCAGAAGTAGCGCTTGATCTTTTCTGAGGTCTTGGCCATACCGGGATGTCCTTCCATTAAAGAATCGTGATAACAAGAGATTACTTTTTTCTGTAAATCTGTGCTGGGTAGGTATAATCGTTCTTGGAAATACAATAAGTTGTCCTTTACTGCAAAGTCCTTTCCCTGCAGATGCCAATTCTGTATGTCTGCTGTAGTTACAAGTTGCCTGGCCTTATCCTTAACTTCCTCTATGGATTCTGTGGCGATTACACCCAGAATTCTTTGTTCGGGAATGATTGGTACAGGTTTAGGGTTGATCAAGTGTTCTTCCACTCCCATCCGAGAAAGGGCATCAGCTTTACCGTTCTTTGTACCAGGTCGATAGGTAATTATGAAGTCAAACTCGGCAAAGAATAATGCCCAACAGAGTTGTCTAGAGGATTGGGCTTTTGCGGTTTTCAAATATTGCAGGTTTCGGTGATCCGTAATCACAGTAACAGTGTGTCGGGCCCCCAGCAGATAATGCCGCCAAGCCTTAAAGGCAGACTTGATAGCCAGAAGTTCCTTGTCAGTAATCGTGTAATTGATTTCAGGAGGCGAGAATTTGCGGGACCAAAATGCTACGGGGTGCAACTGATTGGTTACCGGGTCCTTTTGTGATAGAACTGCCCCCATGGCAAGGCTTGAAGCATCAGTTTCCACGATGTAGGGGAGTTCGGGGCGAGAGTGTTTTAAGATTGGTGCAGAGATAAATTTAGTCTTCAAATCCTGGAAAGCTTGTTCCGCCTCGGTAGACCATTCAAAACGTTTGTTTTTCTTTAACAAGGCAGTGATGGGCTGGACTATTCGAGAGAATTCGGGGATAAACCTGCGGTAAAAGTTAGCGAAGCCTAACATGCTTTGCACACCTTTTACGGAGGATGATGATGGCCATTTGAGCCTGCTTCACGATGCGCTCTAACTGTCCTTTTATTTTGCAGGTACAAGTTCGGAGCGGCTGCAGGGTGCCGGAATACCCACTGGGTTAGATGTGGAAAGGAGTAATGGCACGTGAGTATTAAAGTTCCCCAATGTCTTTAAACGCACCTTGTTTTGTCTTTCAGATGCGGATGCAGCGCCGAAGGCCTCCGGAGCGTGCTAAGAGTTGGTAAGCTTTTGTCTTTCAGATGCCGGAATGCAGTGTGAAGACCTCCGGAGCGCACGAAGAGTAGGTAAGCCTTTGTCTTTCAGATGCCGGAATGCAGCGCGAGGCGTTGGTGACAGCCGATGGACCAGGTAAGTGAAGAGCTGTCACTGAAGACCGTAATGCTAACCTGTTCTTTCTTGTCTTTATAGGTGTTGCTGAAGACTGGATTCAGGATGGTAAGCCTTTTTCCTTAGGCCCAGGATCAGATGCAGAAGACACGATGAGCGTTCTGCTGCAGAGGATGCAGAATAACGCAAAGCAAGATTCATCCATCGGGTGTGGTTTAAATAGCCTCCTGTAGTGCTTAGGTGTCTCCTTCCACAGCCACGCCTAGGTAAGAAAAGAGTTCCTGCTTTCCAGAAGAGTTCCAGTGTTCTGAATCTAGGGAGTGGCTCCTGCCCCACCCAACAGGAAAAGTAGTTCCAAACAGAAGAGGATCAGAGGCTCAACTGGCAGGCAAGTAAGCAGCATGGTCTGCTGCAGGTAAGTCCACCCAAGCATTATGAGCCCGGTGCTTCCAGCGCTGGGACTGGGCATATTTATGAGCCTGGTGCCACTGGCGCCAGGACTGGGTCCAAAAGATCCCAATTGGGACTGGTTGGCACTCGGAACCTGGGTTATGGATCTGCTTCCAAGGGAGTTGGGAAAACCCTGACCTTTTGGAAGCAGAGATCATGACAGGACGAGCCTTTGAAACTTCCAAAGTACTTGCTATGAATACCCCAGGTAACAGGATCCCTAAATAACAGGTTCCCTGCCAATCCCTGGGTAACCATGGAAATGCTACATTACCGCAAACGAAATAGACAGGTTCGCCCACATACAAAGGTCTGTTTTCCCCAGTCAAATTTGCAACGTTGGCACAGCCTTTAAAATCTCCCATTGACCGGGTACCATTCCTCTGTATGCAGAAAGAAACTGAATCGGGGCTATGGTTAACAGAGTAAGAAGGAGGCACGGCATCCTTATTGACTATCGGAGCCATTTTAAAGGAAACTAAAGATTGGAAAGGACGAGATAGTCTATCAGAAGGCCTAATAGAAGCAACGTTGGGTTTGCTCCTATTTGCGAAAAGCGAGCATCCCAGGGGAGTCAGAACACGTTTCTCAAAATCATTCAAATTAGTTCCATCGAAGTTCTCCGAGATGCTATCATTCCATCGGCCAAAGAACAGTGCTCTGAGAGAGGCATAACAAGCAGTCGTCAAAGGTAAGGGATGAATATACCAACCTAGCCCCTTATCCCCATGTTGCGGTAAATGTGAACAGACCCAACAATTGGTTTTGTTAAAAATGGCATGTGTTGAATTAATGATAAACATCATAATATTATTGTGATACTTCTGTCTATGCTGAGAGTCCCTAGGTACCAGAGTATGCAGGTGTACAAAAGGAGTAAAAACAGTAGGTGCAATTTCAGTTGGCAAAAGAGGCTCTAGAGGATAAATCTCCTCGACGTACCAGAATCCTAAAGCAGTTACTATAAAAATCCCAATTATTAACATCAAAACACAGCAATACGTTTTCGAGGCCAGGGCACATTGTTCTTTGTCCAAGTTGGTCACCCCCTTATTACAAGTCAAATACGGGTAGTAGTGGTGGCAGGCATCGCAGTCTTCGGATGGATACCCCAATGTTCATTGCTGGCGACCCCCCGGTCGCGCGGCTTCTTAGTCCTTCCCCAACCCTAGCCGTCAGAACCCCTTTTCTCAAATTTGGGCAAAAAGGCAAGCCCTTGACGATTCTTTCCTTCTTTCGAATGCACAGTCAAACCGTGCTGTAGGTCTATTTTCTCCGTCGAAGATTATATCTGGTGGTTCCCGGTACTGTTTGATCCGGAAATAAGGTAACGTCACTCCCTGAGGGAAGCAACGTATCAGAGGCAACGGAAGTTGCAGAATTCGAAGCAATGGTTTCCGGAAATGACTTTTCCAAAGAGTGTGTAGACAAAATTGACGGTTCCCCAAGCCCCACGGGCTCAGAGAGATTCTCTGATTCACTCACAGTGCTATTTGCTGCTCCAGGATTATCGATTGCAGCGTTAGTGAGGGGTTCTGTTTCTTCTGTAACGTGCAGCGTCGGGTGAGGAAGTTTCTTGACGTACGTCGCGTGTATCCAGTTCTTCTTTCCAGCCACCCGTACTGCCGTTTGGGTGACCAACAAAACCTGAAATGGTCCCCGCCAGCGAGGCGCGAGGCAAGAGGACCGTTGGTATGCTCTCACCAGGACCCAGCTTCCAGGCAGAATGTTGTGTCCTGGGCCTTCAAAACGTACAGGTAAAGCTGATCGTACCTGATGATAAATGAAATACAGATTTTTAGTCAACTGGTTACAGTAGTCTGAAAGCAATACATTCTCAACATTTCTCAGTGCTTTAGGTTTCGGAAGACCCCAAATGTTGGCAGGTCTCCCCATCACCAACTGAAATGGAGAGAGCCCAGTCTTAGTTTGAGGGGTAGTGCGCATGGCTAATAACACGATCGGTAAGGCGTCCAGCCATTTTAGTTTGGTACCGGCACACGTCTTAGCGAGTTTGTTCTTTAGGATACCGTTATGTCTCTCCACCAACCCGGCACTTTGAAGATGTCTAGCCCAATGAAATCGTTTATCAATATGTAGTGCCGTACATATCTGTAAAATTACAGCAGCAACAAAATGTGGACCATTGTCCGACCAGATGACTCTTGGCAACCCAAACCGCGGGAAATATTCCTTTACCATAATTTTTGCAGTGGTCATGGCTGTGGCGTCTTTGACAGGGAAAGCCTCAACCCATTTACTGAAGGCACAAATGACCACAAGGACATATTTTAGACTATTACACCGCTCCATCTCAATAAAATCAAAATGTATCACCTCAAACGGGACAGAAGGAGGCCCAAAGATACCCCTTGGAGTTACCGTCCCCTTACCCACATTGTGCTGTTGGCAAATCATGCAATTTCGGACATAATGCTGAGCAATTTTCGAAATCTTATCATTTACCCAGACTTTCTCTAACATTTTCGTAATCTGTTGAGCACACACATGTGTGGGACCGTGTGCCATAGTAACCATCATAACTATGTAGGCATTAGGAAGTAACCATTTCCCTTCAACTGTGTCCACCCAACACCCGTCATCATCTAATTTCCCCAAGCCTTCAGCCCATTTCTTAGATTCTTCCATTATGGCATCAGCTTGGATATCCCGCACAGACCCAATATCCTCGTCCATCACATAGACATCCCTAGTTTCTCTTAGAGCATACATTTCTGTGCGAAGATCTGTGCCAGTTTGTCTGGCTATCGGATCAGCGAAAGCATTCCCTTTTCCTACATCGTCTGTGATCTTGCGATGCGCTGCGCATTTCATGATCGCTAACTGACTAGGGAGCGCGAGCACCAAGATCAATTGTACTATCAGGGGGCCATGTTGAATCTTGGTCCCATGTGAAGTTATAAACCCTCTTTCTGACCAAACTCTCCCAAAGTTGTGAGCCACCCCAAAGGCATACTGACTGTCAGTATATATATTCACTGTTAGCCCTTCGGAAAGCTCACAAGCTCGGGTTAATGCTATAATCTCTGCGGCCTGCGCGGAGTTATGTGTAATTCGCTTGGTCTCTACAACCGTGCTCAATGTGGTGACTGCATAAGCAGCTGTGGATGTACCATCCGGAAGTTTGAAACAGAAGCCATCACAAAATAGCTCCCCTTGCGCATTATCCAAAGGAGTGTCCTTAAGATCAATTCTGCCCTTCGTTTCTTGTTCAGTAGTCTACAGGCAGTCATGTGACTCATCATCACCACAAACAGTATTTTGCAGGAAAGGTAGGAGTTCAGGTGGATTAAGAACACAACACCTCCTAATTTGTATGTGAGGAGCAAATAAAATTAACTCATATCTCGTCAACCGTGCAGAAGTGAGGTATTGCGTTTGGGTTTTGTTCAATAGAACATCTACAGAGTGAGGTACTATCAGGGTTAGATCATGGCCTAGGACCATTCGCTCACTCTGTTTTACAGACGTGGCAGCAGCAGCGACAGCTCGCAAACATCTTGGCAAAGCGCATGCGACAGGATCAAGGGCGGAAGAGTAGTAGCCGCACGGCCTATTCTTCCCTCCATGTTCCTGCGTTAATACAGCCAAAGCACATCCATCACATTCATGCTCAAACAACACAAAGGCCTTGCTATAATTTGGTGTACCCAAAACCAGTGCAGAGCATAATGCAGTCTTGAGAAGCTCAAATGATTGTTGATGTTCCAATTTCCATGGCACTGGTGAAGAAATGCCCTTCTTTGTCAAAGCCAACATCGGTTTTATCACTAGTAAAAAGTTCGGGATCCATAGCCTACAGTAAGAGGCCATACCTATTAAGGCTCTGACTTCCTTCTGTGTACTTGGGACAGACATGCCAGAAATGTGTTTTATTCTTTCAGGTGTCAATCTTCTTCCCTCCTTTGACAGGAGGTAGCCTAAATAGGCGACCTCCTGGCAACAATATTGAAACTTTTTAAGCAAAGCTTTGTGACCATGCTTAGCTAGATGGATGAGCAACAATACCGTGCCCTCTTTACAAGAGCTCTCAGAATCTGTCGTCAACGTACTGAAGCAGCGTACAAGTAGGGGGTAATTCAAGAGTATCAAGCTGTTCTTTCAAGGCCCAACTGTAAATGCTAGGACTCTCGGGGTAACCTTGAGTAAATGTGAACGAGCGTCCCCCTAAGGTGAACGCAAACAAATATCTACTGTCCTTGTGTATAGGAATACCGAAGAAAGCATTCTTCAGGTCCACAACACTGAAGTAAGTAGCTGTAGCTGGAATCATAGTTAATATCGTCGTCACATCAGGCACAATTGGAAATTGTGGAGCGACAACTCTATTAATGGCACGCAAATCAATTATAAAACGAAACGGAATAGCATTATCGCCTTTTTTGTTCACGGGTAGAATCGGACTATTGCACAAACTTCCCATAATCTCCTCAATCACCCCACAATGCACAAAATCGGAAACAATGCTCTTCAAAGCTCGCTCACCTTCAACCGAAATCTTATACTGCGGAATACGTGGCAGCTTAATACTATGTTTCAAGACTATTCTAACAGGCTCAATCTGTAGAACACCGACATCATTGTCGTCGGCCGCCCACAAACACTCTGGGACATTACTAAATTCTGGTGGCAAAGGTCTAGTCAAGAATTGTGAAACAGAAAACTGCTGCGGTGAAATCGTCAAACGCACTCCATCAGGTGAACAGTAAATTACCACATTTAATTCCTTCAACAGATTCAACCCCAACAAATTCTCTCCACAATTCGAAGTCAAAAGAAAGGGACAATGGTCCGTAAAGGGAACCAAAGAAATAGGTACCGGCAAAGAAACTGGACAAATGGCTGGTGTGCCAGAAAACACTACGTAGACATTGGTTTGCCCTGACAGTGAGATGTTTGGAACCCGAGAATGATCAATGGAGCACTTTTGTGTCTCCAGTGTCTATCAAAAACTGATGTTTCCTATTTCCCACCTATTTCCCACCATTTCAACGTAGGGACCTTTCTGACTAACGGGAATAGTTGTAGGTTTCAAACCCTGCTTCGGGCAATCCTAACAAAACAAAATATCATCAGAAGGAAGCTCCTCAGAGAGGTAAGCAGCAGAAGGGTGATCGAATATGTTTCTAGTATCCACACTCGAAGTCTGATTGTCCTGTGAAAAAGGTTGCTAAGGATCCTGTGAAAACTGACCCCGGGGCGACCTCTGGGTTGTCTACCCATACTCCCAAATGTGTTATTCGACCTCTGTCGAAGGACGGGGCATTGTGCATGCCAATGACCCTCCTGGCGACAATAGGCACACTGGTTAATGTTCACAGGACCCAAGGGCACATTCCCTTGTGGAACATACTGACCTCTAATCTGCGAACTACCCCCTCTGGGGCCTCTAACAATTTGTTTAACAATACTTTAGTCTTTAAGTCTCCTTTTCTCTTTTCTACTCTATCTTTTTCATTATTGACACGGTTCTCGTAGTACTGAGCCATGTGCAGTACTTCTGATTGGGATTTCGCCTGCCAAGCGCTCTCGGAAGACATAATCTGTGACTGGATGTCAGGCCAAATCCATGCACAAATTTGTCCACAAATAACCTTTTCCCATATTCTGTGCCTAAATCCTGTCCACTGAAGTCCGAGAATACTTGTTCAAACCGATTAAAGAACTCGGTGGCACCCTCAGAATTTCTTTGGACACAGGCCCTAAGCTTGTCCCAAATAATCCTTTTTTCGGGAATTATAGTTTTTAGTTTCGCAATGATTCTGTCAGGCAAAGGGAGTATCACCTGAGGCGGTCTCTCACCAGTTGGCCTTTCCCCGTCAAGCCTAGTTATATTAGCCCACGTATCTCCCAACCCAGGTGCATCATCTATTGTTCTAACCTGCTTCCACAAATCTACGGGCAGGAGTACAGGGAATAACAAGTCAATATCGCCCAGGGTGAACACTGAGGAGTGCAAGACAGACTCTATCTCTTTATAGAATCCTGTCGGATTTTTCCTAATGTCAGGAATAGATTGCCTAATAGTGTTCACTTCTTGTCGCGAAAATGGGACGTGAACAAACTGTGATACATAATGTGCAGGAATGTCCACAGCAGCTGTACCTGCTGCAGCATTAGCGGCAATCTCAACTTTTGGGACAAATGTCGGAGGCACCTCTCTCATAGGCAACTGAGATATAGGCAACTCCGAACGCTTACTAAGCAACAGAGCTAAATCGAGCGCTAAGGCAGTCGAAGAAGTGTCAAGCGAAAAAGCTCTCTTATAAATACCTAGTAACTCTGTGGGACAACTAGCCTTCATCCTCACACATTCATCCTGCAGGTACTCTACCATTACCTGAATCACCTTCCTCTGCATTTCTAGCGTATATTGACTATATGTGTCATATACCTCAGCCGGAGTTATTGATAAATCCGAAATCCATCTAATCGCATCTCTTGTACAAATTTGTGCTTCCTCAGATGCCCATTTACGACACAGAAGAAATCGTTTCTGTACATACATACTCTCTTCTTCATCATACTAATTCCGTAACTTCTCCAAATCTCTCCTATACTCGAACAACCTCTCGACATGCTCATGTACTTTCTCCACAGTATCTCTGGATAGTGCTAAAGTATTCAGATCCCTCAGCCCTTGTGGGAGATCCACATTATTTAATGTACCCCATATTACACACAAATGAATCCCTAAACCTTCAATAAAAACATTTTTCTCAGGAAAATTATCCATATTAGACAGTGTGGCAAAAACATTAGCTCGGTCATCTCTCTCCATACAATGCTTAGCCCATGCAAGCAAATCCCACTTTTTATCTGTAGGGACAGTATTACGAGTAACAACCATCGACCCTGCACTCCGATCAACTATAGTCGGTACAGAACCACTTGGAAGTGGAGGTGCAGGCAGATTCAATGGAGTTGTTATTACTGGTGCAATGGGAAGAGGCAGTAGAGCAGGCGGAGGAACAACAGCCGGAATAATAGGAACAACAGGTTGAGCAGGGAGAGCAGGAATAACAGCAGGAAGAGGCAAAGCAACAGGAAGAAGATCATACAGAGGTGGTGCAGAGGCACCAGGCCTTCGCTCATTTAACAATTTGTCGAGAAACTCGTCAGAAACATGAAGGTCTTTAGAAGGATAGATTTTCTGAATACCGAGTGAGAAAGCCCTATCCATATTCTTAACTGACTCAGACTGTTTGTCCTGATCATACAACAACGCCTTTTCAGCGTTCGTTTTATGACGGCGTGCATGTTTTTCCCTAGTCTTAAGCTGCTGCAACGCTTCTTTTTTCCAATTCTGCAGAACATCAAATGCCGCAGGTCTGGCCTTTTTTTTAACAAGACCAACTCTAGGTATTCAACACGAGGGATCTCAAAACTACCATTGATTGGCCACTGAAGTTTGGAGGCATGTCTGGTTTGTCTGTGCCAAATATCATTAAACACTACACTTCCAATGCCATGTTTACAGTACATAGTAAACGCCGGCGACCCCTCCTGTGGTGCCGGGCGGCTAAATTCCAAAGATTGTCGATCGCTGCGGAAAAATGCCCTCAAGCAGCTAGACAATTTCCCAGGCATTTCTCAAAAACATGGTGTTACCTGGTCAATAATTGTGTCTGCAGATACAATGTGCCAAATTCAAATTGTCAGGGTTAAATTAAGAGTCGGGTCACGACTCACCTGACCAAACCTAAGGAGGACCGTACGGTTTATCAAAGAACTTACCTAACGAATTTTACCTTGTGTTTGGTGATTTCGGCAAATCTGCCCGCCTCAAAAGTGGACCCTCGTCAAGATGCCGTCTCAGACCGAACGGCTATCGTCCAGGGATCGGATCGTGCAGAGCTGTAGAGGTGTCGCGTCTCGTTCAGTCGGGCCCGTAGTATCACACCGTCCGATCCCGGTCCGATAGTATGCGTCAACCTTCAATGTTCCGGCATCAATCTTGAGGGTCCCTATTCGGGCGCCAACTGTGAAAAGAGAAAAATAATATGAGGCCGGGAAACCCAAAGGAAACACACCAAACACTGGTTACAAAGGAACATACAAAGTACTTTATTTTAAGGTCAAGCAATAACAAAGTCAAATGACAGGTCAGATAGCTATCGGCCCTCAGTGCAACACAACGTACTTCAACGGGGTTCCATGTATTCAGTGAGAGACTGTACATTGGGACATTCAGGCTTTTATATATTTCTCCAGCCTGTTGTCCAACCCCTTCACGGGTTAACCATTTCATGAATGTGTAACAGGTCTAGGGTCTCTGCCAGGTCAACTCTAATTTATTCATTTGTATGTACATAGAACAGTTCTGTTGATACAGGTAATCCATTTACATGCAGGTCAACAGAAGGACAAGGTCTCAGTTCATGACCCTAACAAGTGGCCTGCAGGCAAGTTATACATTAGCTGTACGGAGGTCATGCCGACCAGATTCGGTTCGGAATGGCATCGTCCACCATTTTGATGTTCAGGGTGACTTTTAAACAGCATGAGAACCTAAAATGGCGGTTTGATTCAAGATGGCGATTTACACAATTTCTAAGGTCAAGACCTTGCCGTAAAGAGTTATTCGCATACAGTTTTATTCGACTTGGCGTAGGCCAATATACATACAATCGTTTACACTAGGAGGTATAATTTAATATCCAGTTTGACAGGTGGCAGGGGGTTAGCTAGAATACGCTTGAATACCAAGAGTAGACATTTTAAGCGGGATTGATGAAGCATAGAGAGCCATTCAGTATACAGGCAGCCTGGTCAGGTCTGAGAAGTGTTGAAGGTTAAGCAGTGTGTGAATAGTCAATGAAGGATATGGGGTGGAGCGAGGGCCAGTAGAAGGTATGTGCAATAGTAAGGTCAAGGTGAGTACCAGGGGGAGGATAAGGCATGAGCGAGTAGGAGGGGGCATATTTTAATGATATCAAATAAATTGATTCTTGGCCATAAACTGTGGGTGCTTAAGAGCACTGTCAAATCGGACCAAAGTGGGTTGGGGACAGGTAATTATGACAGAGTGGACATGTAATGGCGCATTCTGGCAGGGGGATAACTTTGGTATTAGCAGAGTAAGCAGAGTTAAACATAAGCCAACAAAGGGCCGTCCATTCTCAGATTGGAAACAGACAGACTGGGATCTTGGCAGAAAGCTCAGGGTAAAGGCAGAGAAGGTGAAGATGATTGGTCTGGATTTGGCAGGAGGTGAATGGGGTGGGGGAGGAGTAGAGAAGAGAAGAAGTAATAGGGTCAACTAGAGAGAACCAAGATTGGAGGCCTTAGTATTCCATCTGATGGCAAAGTTGCAGTCAGGAAATTAAGAGGAAAACCAGACAAGGGCCAGGTCGAATTCCTAGGTCAGAAAAGTCGGGGAGGGGAGGACTCGTCGATTGTATTAAAAGGCAGCCATGAAGTCTAGTAGGATGAGAACAGGGGAGCATTTGAGGTGATGGGCAGTGGTAGGGTGGTTTGGACACATTAGAGTTCCGATAGTGACAGGGGCAGAATCCACATTGAAGGGAGCGATATGGAACATTTGCTTCTAGATAGTGAGAGATTCTATTGAATACTACACGCAGAAATGAAGGGGAAGAATGTGGGAGATGGTGCAACTGAAGGCAGATGAGGTTGGGTAAAGAGTGGATTTGCAATAGCAAGGTTAGATGTAAGTGCAAAGAGAGCATCCTTATACAACAGTAAGATGGACACGAGAACAGGATGATTGTCGCCACACCAAGAGGAGAAACACGCTTGTCATTATTTGATGCATCACTGTGGTGATACTTCTTTGAGGTTGAATGGGGTAACACTGCAGACAGTATGGTGATAATCAAGGGTGGTCGTAGGTTACAGTCACTAAATTCTTAGTTGATGGAAGAAGAATGAGAACGGGATGAGCTAAATTGGGATAAGATATCTTCGAGTTTGGGGGCCAAGGAACTTTGTTTGTATTCAAATATGGGGAAGTTGGGTAGGAAAAAAGAGGAGGAAATTCAGATTACAAAGTAAAGGAGAAAGTGATCCAAAGGTGGCCGATGGCTGAAGAAGCTGGCAGTAGAGAGATATGCTGTAATGAATATGAAGTTGGGGAATTTAACTCTAGATTGTGTGGGCAGGATTTTAAAGGATGTGAGCATGATCATAAAGGGACAAGTTGAATTTGAATTGGTGGGCACAGATTGTAGGCAGGTCAAAGTCGCCCTTGGTGGATGCTAAGTGAGAACTAACAAGCCATATTTGGAAGGGAGTCAAGGAGATGGTCCAGGACAAGGAAAAATGACTTGCGTGTTCCAGGGGAATTGTAGATATGGTGGATGGGGAGAGGTCTGGGAGGATGTGTGCTCACAAGAGAGGGTGAGTCAACTCCACCACCTTGTTTGGCTCGTCGGGCAGAGAGTAAAATGGTGCTAGGGTCTTCTATGAAGGGCTGCAAGTTTGTTGTTGTCAGGGGGTTTATCCATCTTTCATTGATGCCCATCATGACAATCTGGGGTTATGGGAGCAGAAGTGGCAGGTGGGGTAGGATGTTTTGTTTCATAGTGATTGGTCATTCCATATGTCAATTGTAAGAGTATTGGGAAAGACAGATGGTAGTGTGGAGTAGATAAGGTGGGTGTGGTTTTCATGGTTGATCAGATGATCATTTTTGGAAATGAGGCAGAGGACTGGAATATGGCAGGGTGGGGCAAGAGGTATGGGAAGAAAGTAACAGTAGAGTGGTGGTATGTGGGACCTATGGGAGCAGAAGGGAATGGGCTACGAATGAAGATAATAGGTCAGAGCATCACTACTGAGGAAGGAGATGGAGAATGTGCATCTGGGTGTGGAGACTTAGAGGTAGGGTTGAGAGGAATGGAATGATGCCTGAGGCCTCTTGGGGCCTAACAAAAATGACACATGACATCCTGCAAACAGATGTTCAGTGCCGGGGATGTGAAGGAGGGAGCCTAAATAAGATAGGTATGGGATAGTGACATGGCTGCTGGGTCTCAATGGAAAATCAAGTTGGCCTGGAAATGCTATGACTGCCATCTGTGGTCCTGGAGGTGCATGAAGGCACAGAATAGCCCACCTGTATGAAATAAGGAAGCACTAGAGCTCTGAAGCTCATCCTCCCACATTGCACAGCCGGCAACTCAAAAGACATTATGTAAACTGATCAAAGCACAGAAAACCATACCAGTTTCAAGTCAAGAGTAAAACAGGTCTATGACTATTTTAAGCTGGAGTCTGGCACACACAGTTGCAAAAACACCTCTTCTGAACTGTCTTTGCCTTTTATAGAGGAACAGTCCCATCATTTAAAGTTAAAAATTCACTCTGAATCGTCAGTAGAAATTGGATAACTTAAGCCAACCCCTGATTATTCCTTTCATGGTTGTGGCATTTGAAGAACCTGAGGGAATCCACCCATCTTCTCCTCTTGGATCTTCCTATAAGGTCGCCAGGGACAGGCCATTGCTCTTGGATCCTGATCCTGTGGGTGGATATACGAGGGAGGATCACCTGGGTGGAGAGAACTTGGGGGAGAGGGTGTCATCAGGTGAGACATGGTATCCCCATTTCCCTTATCAGAATAAGCCTGCCCCTGCCTTTGTAGGGTATTGCCAGTTTGTATCCCTTCCCTAGAGACCAACTGTCCCACACATATATGCCTTTAAGACTGGGACGAAGAAGAGTCAAGTAGGAGCAATCCACACTTCTAGTCAATTTCACCACTTTGGTACTGAGACGAGGAAGAGGACTATGGAGGGAAAACATTGCGAGGGTCAGGCATGTCCCATTAATTGGTTTAATTGTGGTCAAGCAAAGGATTTGCACCTGAAACCAATTGAGAGGCCATAGGTACATAAATAGAGAGACCAGCTAAGAGGAAGGGGGAACCTGCCTGGTGAGAAGGATGCTGCTGTGAGGCGAGGAGCAGGCTGCAGAGGGGCCGGTGGAGAGGATGCATTGTATTGCAGAGGCTCAGAGCCCCTGCAGTCCCCTGTGCTGCCTGTTTGCAGCTGGAGCCGTGCTCAGAATTGCCGCGGACCGCTGCAGTGAGATTCACAGGTGGTGAGCGCTGCTCGCTGGAACTCCCAACTTGTACCCGGGAAGAAAGTGGAAGCAGGAGAACAGGGGGAGGATGCCTGGAGGAGCGACCGAGCATCGTTGAGTGTGAGCAAGGGAACACTCATACCAGGGTGCTCAACGGCGGGAATTGGACATTTGCTATTACAGATCTAACGGAAACCTCTAAGAATGGTGTTTGGAGGTGAAATGGAAGATTATGGAATATCGAATAACTGCAAAGTACTTTCTGTTTAAATTCAACAGCATATATTGAATATCAAACTAAAGAGAAGATATAGAACGCTTATGAAAATACAGCACGAGTGGCAAAGCGAATGATGTGCAGTTATGAACACTGTGAAAACCATTTAGAAGCACTGATGAATTAAGTGAAAACCCATAATAAGCCCTCACGAATTAAGTGAAAAGCAAGTATGCAAAGCAAGTTGATGAACCTGGATGTACAATGTGAAACCAAGGTGGTGGAAAAGGATGAACACCACCGAATGAATGGAATACAATTTGTGGGAAAGCCAAAAGACTGCAAAGGAGAAACCTACAGCAAAGGTTGATTACTAACACAGGTACAGGGAGAAAACCTGTGTTGGCCAAGGGAAACCAAGAGCATCACAAAGTGCCAAGGATTATTGGTTACATGACCTGCAATGGGTGGACTGTGTGGTCTGACAACTACGCATATACTGAGTAGCCCCTACTGGAGAAAGAACCAAGGAAATCCAAGACACAAAGCTGTGCGGTATAATAAGTGCTAAAGGGAGAGAAATCATTTGTTGTGAACTATTAAAGAATATAAAGCCTGGGAGGATAGCTCAGGGGCAATGGGTGTGTCTTGGAAGCAAGACAATGCATATCACTACAGGTTTGAATCCCAATATTGCACTATTAAGAGCATTTAAAGGAACAATTATAATTATAAAAAGGATTATAAAGTGAAACTGAAAGTCAAAAGATTTGAACTGGTTGTGGTTCTGTTGGAAGAGCTGCCTTTTTGGAGAAGGGAACCCCAAGATATCTTGGAAGTGTGTTGAACTTGGGGAAGGGAACCCTGAGGTTTCTTGAACCTGTGTTGAACTTGGGGAAGGGAACCCAGAGACCTTTTGAATTATTGGTAACTTAGGGAAGAGGAAGTTTAAACAAGCCAGAGCTGGAAGAAGCTCAGAACTTTATTTTGAACACTGTTTCTTTTGGTACTGACATCCCTACAGATTGTATATCTTAAGTTGTGAGGGCAAGTATAGGTTGTGGACACAGACAGACTTAAGTTGAACTTACTGACACAGACCATCCTTGGTTTCTTTAGATGGGGAAATCCCACCTTAGGATAGGGCAAGTTAGGCCTTACTCCATCCTGATAATGAAGATACATAAAATACTTTTCTTAAGAAAAGTGAATATGTTGTCTGTGTCTTGCTTCATGATGCTTTTAAAGGCAGCTGCCAATTGTTCTGAGTTTCTCGTGATGGAAGTCCTATGAGGGGTGGGAGGAAGGTATTACTTCCAAGCGTCCCCTCAATGGACAAAAGAGAATGTGATCCCCTTTCCCCCAACAAACACAATCTGGTAATCAGTTGCCATTCCTTGAGCTCCATGTATTATTTCCAACTACAGGGTGTGTGGTTGCAGAAGCGTTCCTGTGTGGGTTTCGGTGGAGTTCCCCATGAGATACCTTTTGGTTTGTGTTAGGCTTAGTGGGCAGGACCTAAGATTAGGAAGTCTACCTTAATGGATAATTGTTTTGCATCATATTGTGCATTAGTTCAAAATGTGTGGGTGTGGGTCTGTATATGTTCATATCTCGAATACATTGGGTGACACTCTGGCCATAATTGGTTTAACCATCATTACTTTCAGCCATGACAGCTTTGAGGGAGTGTATGCTGCCAATGCAGTTAGGTGGAGCGTAAGGGAACTATACGATGAACCCTGAACTATGTTGTGTGGATGGGCCTCTAATCACCTTAAACCAAATCAGTCCCACCACTTAATTAATGAGTGCATGTTTGTATGTAAAGCAAGCCTATTGTACAATCATCCTTCTAGGGGCTAACCTGAGTCTCTCCAAACCACACAAGTTGACACATTATATATATTTTTGCAACAGTTAGAACACTCCCATATATTTGATTACAATCCACCTACCACATGTGATTGGTCAAGAGCGACACAAAAGAAATCCAATATTTCTCCAATTCCCCCGTTCTCACTGGTCACATATATCTTAACTACCATCTTCAGTTCATGTGTACAACATACCCTCGTTTAGGATTTGTCTGTGGTAGGTTGTGATATCATCACATAGTTACACATTCACATACAAACATATTTTATTACAAGTCCCAGCTGGCCTGAGACCTCCTAACCCGAAGTGTAATTGCAAATGGTTTGCATGAATACTTCAAATAATATGAGGAGGGGAAGAATAAAAAAGTTCCCTTTGAACTTGCAGTAACCATCTCACCCACTGCAAACTTGCTGGCATTTCCTGGAAAACTCTTATCTAAACGACTACCAATTCAACATGCATGGCCTCTGGTCACATCCTGAGAAAACAATAGAAACACATGAAGTATTGGTCACTCTGGCCTCTAGCATCACTTCACCCCAAGATCATTGTTGGTCAAAAGCAAATGGCCGGATCCCCTTGAACAGTAAATATCAAGCTCCCATGCACTTAAAGATTTGCATCTTCCTTCTGCGATACAGCGAAGCGCCAGGCCGCCCTGTTGGCTGAAAATCTGCTTAATGTTGTGGCTAATCATTACTTTTCCTTCGGCCTCCAGAATCCTGCAAAACCAGTTAGTCGTAGTCACTCGGAATTCACCTTGCAACCTGACTGCAGAGTTTAACCAATTTATGAAAACAGTACAGTGCTTATAGATTTGGACATTTCCCATGTACATATATCGGTGTGCATGCATGTTTAAAAACTGTTTTGTCCTCTTTACACTGGTTTCTTCATAACAAATCACCTTCCTTGCATGCTCATTATGAAGCTTCTCGTTGCCCAGCTTCTAGATTGAGTTTATATTTAATTGGCGATTTTGACATTTATCTTACTGTGCGTGTGCAAATCTAAAATGTATCAATTTAAATACAAAGTAACACTTAAAGTAACACATATCTCATTCACATTAACTATGTTGGATACATCTAAAATTGCAACATCGCACCAACTACGCCACACTCCCGGTCACAAATATGGGACCTTTCCTGACCACTCCAACATTCCCCCCTTTATTTAATACTTTAACTCATAAATCATATTCCTGTTCTTTAAAACCATCGTCCTGCGGGAAAAATATATAATTGTCTTTCACATTGGTCCCAATATGGGCATACTCCTCCGCCGAACAAACCCAAGTCATACCCCCACCATTTACACAGTCTACCCACCGCTCCACACAATCATCCTACAATCATCCTAACTTGGTGGAGCATACAAGACAGCTTCAATCTGAGTACCCATTGTATATGAAATGGTAGTGGTTTTAGCTGTGGACAGGGTGACAGTCATCATGGCAGCTGCTTTTGGTACCTGGGCAGAACAACATTGTAAGAGCATTTGACAGGAACAGAAGATAATAAGGCAAAAGACAAAAATTGGTTTTAGAATTTTCACAGCTAGGCTCATTCAAGACAGTACCCACGAAAAAAGAGAGTCCAATCAAAGGGCATTTGTGATTCCTGGCTCGTTCTCCATGATCACTCTGAGCTTGTGCAAGGTGATGATAGTCTGAGTCAGAGTCCCATTGTCCAAATCATTGGGAGGCACAAACGTGGAGCAACTGCTCCCTATTTTCTTACAGACCCCACCCTCCATAGATGTTAGGCGGTTGAGGATATACTTGTTCTGTAAGGCTATGATCCTCAGGGCCCGCAGTTCTTTCTTGATGGCACTGAAAGCTGATTCAGAAGAATTTACAAATAGCAGGAGTTCATTCCAGGTTACCTGCAGCCACTTCACATTTGCAGTGGTTTGCACCCCAGGTGCCAAGAGGGACGAAACAAATGTTTCCATACAACTAAACAACCGATACTGTTCCAGGATGTCCATCAAAGCTTCTGAAGATGTTCTTGAAAGATAGTTGGACTGCTTGGTTCGTTGCAATAGTACCTCTTTTTCATGATTAGACAGAGTCATTGATGTGTCCATATGTGATGATACAAGGGATGTAATGGTCACAGGAGACAAAGGGGGCACAGATGTGGCTTTGAGCATCGGGTGGGCAAGGATCAAGTGTTCCTGATCAATACAAGGACAGACACATGTAACGTGGTGAAACTGCACACACCTCACCAGGCTGGTGATAACTGCCTTTAGGCGTATGCTCTGTAAGTCCAAAAAATGCCAAGAAGAGCAGCTGTACCTCCTGCTAGGTCAGTGAAGCATGCGGCTGCAGTTCCCGTTTGTGGCAACAGCCATCATGCATTGCCCTTTCCCTTAAAACACAGAGAACAATGGGTTAGTGTCTGCATTTTAACAGGGTTTTCTGGCTCCTTGAGCCATGTCAGATGTTTTAAATATTTCTGCCATACATTTCGACATTCTTGGTTTACACGTGCTACCCCTTTTTCTAAGAATCCCTTCATCCTTCCAGCTCTGCAACTCTTCACCCCTTGTTCCCATTGGTTATTGGTGATAATTTCTCCTTTTAAACTCAATTGGACTCTTTGTGTACACCAAACATTCTTCAGCTCTTTAGGATCTATAGCTGAACAGTCTAGGTAAGATAGATGCTGTGGCTGATTGCCCTTGAAACTACCTTGGTCCCTGCACAAAGCTGGGTGCACTAGTGTGTCTATCCTCTGTGAAAGCGAAAGACATGTGAAGCTTCCTTAGGAGATCTCTGCCCAAGAGATATGTGCAATACAACAAAGGAGCAGATCAAATGTATGTACCTACCTTAATATGTAGATCTTCAGTGTAAGAAACCAACACGATAGCCCCAGAGAAACCCTGTGTGTCCATAGTTTTGCCTCACTAGGGTAACTCACCTTCCTTGATGCAAGATTTTGTAGCCCCTGCATCGACCATGAAGGAAAACATTTGGTCACCTACATGCACACCTATCCGGGATTCCTCTACCACATTTGTGGTAACGGACAGGACTGGACACATCAGAGATCACTGTGGGCTGTCCTACTTTTGGTACATATTAGCACCAGGAAGCGGGAAAGGATTTACTCTAAAAACACTTGCCCATGTGTCCCATCCTTCGGCACGATCAACACTGGATTCTATACAACTCTCCATAGTTATTTCCCATTGGCTGTTTAACCGGGGCCCCATTCCTCCGAACTCGCCAAATAACTATAATTTCTTCGTGAAAATCCTCCTCTACCCCTCGGAAACCCTCTCATTTGCCTTGGACCTTGAGCATACCTGTCCATTCAATCATGTGTCATACCTGATTCACTTTGGCCATTGTGCCCCAAATGTCCCTGCTGTCCCTCCATGGAGCTGCTAATCACTGCTCCTTTCAAGCAGATTTTCGCTAGATTTTTCTGAACAAGCTTGGTCTCTGCATTTTATGGCTGCGCTATGCTCGCCTTTTCCTTCTTTTGTCTTCTTTCACAAAAATGCACAATGCGTGCCTGAATTTCCAGCCAACTCTCGGCCTCCTTCCTTACTAATTTATCTAGACAGTGCCTTCTTTAGTTTGTGGCAAAAAATTGCCACATTAGTATCCCATGACTCTCCTACTAGTGCCCTCCACATCTCCTGAATTAACTGGATGTGTGAGGCAGGATCATCATTCAACTTCATTGTTTTAGCTAGGATAGAATTTATATCGGGTGGTATCGCGATACATAATCCGAAGGGGCCCCCCATAATACCTGCAACCTGCAATTATTAAAAGCTGCTCCAAGGTGAGTGTTTGTATCCAACTGAACTCCCGGATACTCCTCTCTCCTCCAAAGCTCATCTGGCCGTTCCCCCATTATATCCATCAATAAGTCTTTTATATCCCCTATGGCCAACATGACACCAGCAGTGTATTTCTCTAATGCATAAATCCACTTAACCTCCCCCACCCTCGCCCTCACCCCTACAGTGAGAGAAAGCAGTGTCTTCAACAGATTATTACGGTCCATGTGTGACCAGGAGACATAATATGCCCTCCACTGACCCTTCTCGAGCAATGGGAAC